>NW_016805189.1:0-21364 GCF_001698545.2 Rhinopithecus bieti | reverse complement strand
TGTGTAGAGGGAAATTTGTAGCACTAAATGCCCACAAGAGAAAGCAGGAAAGATCTGAAATTGACATCCTAACATCACAATTAAAAGAACTAGAGAAGCAAGAGCAAACACATTCAAAAGCTAGCAGAAGGCAAGAAATAATTAAGATCAGAGCAGAACTGAAGGAGATAGAGACACAAAAAGCCCTTCAAAAAATCAATGAATCCAGGAACTGGTTTTTTGAAAAGATCAACAAAATTGATAGACCACTAGCAAGACTAATAAAGAAGAAAAGAGAGAAGAATCAAATAGACACAATAAAAAATGATAAAGGGGATATCACCACCAATCCCACAGAAATACAAACTACCATCAGAGAATACTACAAACACCTCCAGGCAAATAAACTAGAAAATCTAGAAGAAATGGATACATTCCTGGACATATACACCCTGCCAAGACTAAACCAGGAAGAACTAAAACAATATTTTTCACCTTGTTCACTGTTGGTATATAAAATGCTACCGATTTCTGTATGTTGATTTTGTGTCCTCCAACTTTGCTGAATGTTTATCAGTTCTAATCGTTTTCTTGCAGAGACTTTAGGTTTTCCAAATAGAAGATCATATCATGTGCAAACCAGGATAAACTGATTTCTTTCTTCTCAATTTGGATGCCTTTTAATATCTTCCTATTGTGTGATTGCTCTAGCTAGTCATGTTGTGCTTCCATTATCATTTGTTTCAAGAAATTTTTAAATTTTCTTCTTAATTTCTTCATTGATCCACTGGTCATTCAGGAGCATATTGTTTAATTTCTATGTATTTGTAGAGTTTCCAAAATTCCTCTTGTTATTAATTTCCAAGTTTATTCCATGTGGTCAGAGAAGATGCTTGATATTATTTTCATTTTTTTGAATGTTTTAAGACTTCTTGTGATGTAACATATGGTCTACTCCTGAGAATGATCCATGTGCTGAGGAAAAGAATGTGTATTCTACAGCTCTTGGATGACAACTCCTGTAAATATCTATTAGATCCATTTGTTCTATAGTGCAGATTAAGTAACATGTTTCTTTGTTGATTTTTTTGTCTGGAAGCTGTGTCCAATGCTGAAAGTGGGGTATTGAAGTCTCCAGCTATTGTATTCTGGCCTCTCTCTCTTTAGCTCTAATATTATTTTCTTTATATATCAGGGTGCTCCATTGTTGGGTGCATATATTTTAAAAATTGTTTTATCCTCTTGCTGAATTGACCCCTTTATCATTATATAGTGACCTTCTTTGTCTCTTTTCTAGTTTTGTCTTGAAATCTATTTTGCCTGATATGAGTATAGCAGCTCCTGCTCTTTTTTGGTTTCCACTGGCGTGGAATACATTTTCCATTCATTTAGTTTCAGTCTATGTCTATCGTTATAGGTGAAGTGTGTTTCTTGTAGGCAACAGAGCAGTCTTGATTTTTTCAGTCTGTCTTCTGATTGGAGAGTTTAGTCCATTTACACTCAATGTTACTATGACAGGTAAGGACTTACTCCTGCCATTTTGTTATTTGTTTTCTTGTTGTATTGTGGTCTTCTCTTCCTTTTCTCTTTGCTTCCTGTCTTCCTTTAGTGAAAGTGCTTTTTCTGGTGATATGATTTAATTTCTTGCTTTTTAATTTTTGTATGTTCATGGTGTGTTTTCTGACTTGGGGTTACTATGAGGCTTGCAAATACTGTCTTATAACTCATTATTTTAACCGGATAAGAATTTAACACTATTTGCATAAATGAACAAGTGAAAAGAAAACTAATAAAAATTCTACACCTTAATTTCATCCCCCCACTTAACTTTTTGTTGTTTCTATTTGTATCTAATTGTACTGACTCTATCTTGACAAGTTGTTGTAGTTATTATTTTTGATTGGCTCATCATTTAGTCTTTCTACTTAGGATAAGAGTAGTTTACATACCACAGTTAGTGTTATAATATTCTTCATTTTTCTGTGTACTTACTATTACTAGTGAGTTTTGTATCTTCAGGTGATTATTTATTGCTCATCAATGTCCTTTTCTTTCTGATTGATTTACTCCCTTTAGCATTTCTTGTAGAACAGATCTGGTATTGATGAAATCCATCAACTGTTGTCTGGGAAAGTCTATTTCTCTTTGATGTTTGAAGGATATTTTTGCCAAATATACTGTTACAGGGTAAAAGTTTGTTGTTGTTGTTGTTGTTGTTGTTGTTGTTTCCTTCATCACTTTAAATATGTCATGCTATTCTCTCCTAGCTTGTAAGATTTCCACTGAAAAGTCTGCTGCCAGATGTATCAGAGCTCCATTGTAAGTTATTTGTTTCTATTCTCTTGCAGCTTTTAGGATCCTTTCTCTATCCTTAACCTTTGGGAGTCTGATTATTAAATGCCTTGAGGTAGTCTTCTTTGGGTGAAAGCTGCTTGGTGTTCTATGACCCTCTTGTACTTGGATATTTATATCTTTCCCTGGGTTTGGGAAGTTCTCTATTATTATCTCTTTGAATAAACTTTCTACCCCTGTCTCTTTCTCTACCTCCTGTTTAAGGCCAACAACTCTTAAATTTGCCCTTCTGAGGCAATTTTCTAGATTGTGTCAGTGCATTTCATTGTTTTTCATCCTTTTCTTCTTTTGTCTCCTCTTTTTGTTTTCAAATAGCCTGTCTTTAAGCTCACTAATTATTTCTTCTGCTTGATCCATTTTGCTATTAAAGAACTCTGATGCATTCTTCAGTATGCCCATTGCATTTTTCAGCTCCAGAATTTCTGCATGATTCTTTTTAATTATTTAAATCTCTTTGTTAAATTTATCTAATAGAATCCTGAATTCCTTCTCTGTGTTGAATTTCTTTGAGTTTCCTCAATATAGCAATCTTTTTTATTTAAAAAATTTTAATTATATAGAAATGGAGGTTTCACTATGTTTACCAGGCTGGCCTCGAACTCCTGGGCTCAAGTGATGCTAACACTTTAGCCTCCCAAAGTGCTGAGATTATAGGCATGAGAACCCACACCTGGCCAGCACAGCTATTTTGAATTCTCTGTCTGAAATGTCACTATCTCTGTTTCTCCAGGATTGGTCCCTAACACCTTATTTAGTTCATTTGGTGAGGTCATGTTTTCCTGGATGGTGTTTATGCTAGTAGATGTTCTATGGTATCTAGGCATCGAGGAGTTAGGTATT
This sequence comes from Rhinopithecus bieti, assembly GCF_001698545.2. Lineage (NCBI taxonomy): Eukaryota > Metazoa > Chordata > Mammalia > Primates > Cercopithecidae > Rhinopithecus > Rhinopithecus bieti. Next base: position 18,193 of record NW_016805189.1, on the reverse strand, counting down.
TACAGTAGCCTTCACTGTCTGGGCTTATTTGCAAACAATCCTTCTTGGGAAGACTTTCCAGATATTTGAGAGGAGTTGGGTGTTGTGATCTAAGCTGTATGTATTTTAGGTGACACCCCAAGCCCAGTAACACTGTGGTTCTTGCAGACTTATAGAAGTACCACCTTGATGGTCTTGGACAAGATATGGGAGAATCTTCTGGATTACCAGGCAGACTCTTGTCCTCTTCCCTTACTTTCTCCCAAACAAACAGAGTCTCTCTCTGTTCTGAGCCACCTAAAGCTGCAGGTGGAGTGATACAAGCCCCCTGTGGCCACAACCACTACGACTGCACTGGGTGAGACCTGAAGGCAGCACAGCACTGGGTCTTGCCCAAGGCCTGCTATAACCACACCTGGCTACTGCCTATGTTCGCTCAAGGTCCTGGAGATCTATAATCAGCAGGCGGCAAAGCCAGCCAGGCCTGTGTCCTTCCCTTTAGAGTGGTGAGGTCCCCCAAGCCCTGGATGAGTCCAGAGGTACTGTCCAGGGGTCAGGGACTAGAGTCAAAAACTTTAGAAGTCTACCTGGTAATCTATTGTATTGCAGCTGAGCTGGCACTCAAACCACAAGACGTAGTCCTTCCCACTCTTCCCTTCCCTTTCCACAGACAGAGGGACCTCAGCCCATAGTCACCCCCACCCCAAACCATGAAGAGTACTGCCAGACTATTGCCCATGTTCCCTTAAGGCCCAAAGTCTCTTAAATCAGCTTGTGGTGAATGCTGCCTGGCCTGTGACTCACCCTTCAGGGCAATGGGCTCCCCTCTGGCCCAGGGCAGGTCCAAAAATGCCAGCAAAGGGTCAAGTCCTAGAATCAGGGACCCTGAGGGCCTGCTTGGTGCTCTACCCCTCTGTTACCATGCTGTCTCAGAGCTAAGCCAGCATGTCTCAGAGACTCATCCAAGGCCCTCGATGTAGTACTCGGGTATCACTACTGGTTGTTCAGGGTCCAAGGGCTCTTCAGTTAGCAGGTGACTGATGCTGCCAGGACTGGGTCTTTTCTTCAAGACAGCAGGTTCCCTTCTGACCCAGGGTGTGTCTAGAAATGTTCTCCAGGAGCGAGGGTCTGGAATGGGGGCCTCACAGCTCTGTCTGGTGCCCTATCCTGCAATAGCTGCGCTGGTGTCTAAGATGCAAGACTGTCTCTCCTACTCTTTCCTCTCTTCTCTTCAAGCAGAGGAAGGAGTCTCTTTTGGAGCCCCGAGCTGAGCAGTATGGGATTAGGGGAGGGGTGATGCCACACTCCCTTGGCTGCCCCAGCTGATATCTCAGTATGCACTCCGAATCCACTGTCTCCGGGCCAAGTTCAGCATTAGGCCTCTCCTAAGAGTTACAGACCTTATGGCCTAGACTGCCTTTCATGTTTACTTGGAGACTGCTGTAGCCTTCTGTGGTGAAGTTTGCAGGCACTCAGTTCAGACTGCTAGGATCAGTGATTCCCCTCTTGCTAGGCCTGATTTAAATGCTCCCTCCATTGGCAGGCATCGACTGAGTTTGGTCCGGTTTTCCTTTTTGCTCTAACAGAACAGCCCTGAATTGAGTGCCTCAATTTCTGTGTTCTCCCTCCCCCAGCTCCCAGAGACACTCTGCACCACCCTGCCGCAGCCAGGGGTGGGGTAGGGGTGGTGTCAGCAATTCAGGACTGTTTTTTCTATCTCTTCAGTGCCTCTTTCAGTGATATGAAGTTAAAACCAGATACTATGAGTGCTCACCTGATTTTTAGTTCTCATGAAGGTGTTTTTTCTGTGTAGATAGTTATTAACTCAGTGTCCTTGCGGGGATGGGTTGGGAGGGGCAATGATGGAAACTCTTACTCCATCATCTTGCTTTTCCTCCTTTCTCCCTCTCTAAACAGACCAGAATGTGGCTCTGAACACTATCTCATTTTTTATTACATTAAATTAAAATGTGAAAGTTATGATTGATTACTTGTTAGGCCTCAATATGTTCTTTTTCCCATTCTCATTAGTTAATAAAAATGCCAACCCTTAACTAAACTGATAGAAAATTTATCGAACTGCATAATAGTTAAACTTAGTTGCTTTGCTTTGCTTTGTTTTTTAGCTTTCTTTTATCCCTTTACATTTTTAATAAGGCATTTTGAGTAATGCAAAGGAATAAACGGAAGCTAAAAAAGGGCACTGAAATAATGAGCATTGAAATAATAATCCTCATATGAATTCAAGCAATGCATTCAAAGTTCAGTCCATGGCTTATGTATTGTCATGCCCTGGTCATCCGTGTAGTGAACCACACCGATGCACACTCTTAGCAGTAACTGAGGTAGGCATTTAGTTCTTGAGCAAGAAAGAACACTTTAGCAAGTTAGGGAAGAAAGAAGCATTCTCTTTCTACAAATGTATGCAACATTTGTCAACACAACAGCTATAACTATCATTTTAAACCATCTACTATGTGTCAGCACTGTGCTAAGTGTAATATGGGTTATTTAAAATTCCTGCAACAAGCTGAGCACGGTGGCTCATGCTTGTAATCCCAGCATTTTGGGAGGCTGAGGCGGGTGGATCACCTGAGGTCAGGAGTTCAAGACCAGCTTGGCCAACATGGCAAAACCCTATCTCTACTAAAAATACAAAAATTAGCTGGACGTGGTGGTTGGTGCACGTTTCTACTCCCAGCTACTCGGGAGGCTAAGGCAGAAGCATCATTTGAACCTAGGAGGGTGGAGGTTGCAGTGAGCCAAAATTGTACCACTGCACTCCAGCCTGGGTGACAGAGTGAGAGTCTGTCTCAAAATAATAATAATGATAATAATAAATAAAATACAATTCCTGCAATAGCTTTGTAAAATAGGTATTATTTTCTAATTCCATAAATAAGACAATTAAGCCTCTAAGAAGTTAATTAACTTGCTTAGAAGTTCACACAGCTAGAAAATGGCTAACAGAGCACATTCTCAGAATCCTTTTCTGATATCAATGAGTAAACTTGGCTATTGATGAATAGATCTTATTAATGACTGTTATTTGATGTTAAGTCCATTTCAGCTTCCAAAGCACTATCACATATACTGTTTCTTCTTGTTCAGTCTTCATAACAATTCTGTGAGTAGGTCACTGCAATCCCACTCCACAGATGAAGAAACTGAGGCTCCAAGTATTGCAACTATGAAAGCAAGTCAATTCTGGAGACATGCGTGAAAGCACTCTAACTAAAGACCAGTGTTCTATTTCTGAAGGGAAAATTAACTGCACTTCTTTCCAGAGAAGCCTGACTCACCAGAAACGAGCAAAATCAAAATAAGCATAATAATCTCCTCAACCTGTGGGCCCAGTGAGAAGGGAGGAGAGGTCCCCAGCACAGAGGAGAGCAAGGATTGCTGCTTTTACCAACCTGAGTCAGTGCACACTAAAGGCTGGTGTATGTGCACACTTGTGTGTACGTGCACACTAGTAGCCTGCAGGTGCCCGAGGATTGCTGAGGTCTTTTGCATCCCCCTGGGACAAGTAAGGGAAACTCTACCAGTGTGTTATAGCCAGGACCACAGTGTGTGCCTTGTTGCCTCAGACTGTGCTGGAGAGAGTCCCAGAGGGATCCTCCTCTTATGGGGCTGGCTTGACTCTTGCCAAGAACTGCCAGGCATTGAAGATACAATCTTCACCTACACACATTCCCAGCAAACCCTTCAGATTGTAGCCCCCACAGCCTTCACACTTTCCCAACTCAAGCGTGGCATTGTGCCTACCTTCAAACTCTGCATTGTAACAAAAGTGAAGCCTCTTTTTGGATGATAGGGCCTGCAGGCTACAGCTACTTTAGAGAACTGACTGGTGGCCAAATTGAGAAATATTTGTTAAAAGGGGGCTTTTGCCAGGATGTTTTCTCTGGGGACCATTATCAATAAATCTGAAGAAAGAAGCCACAGCTGAAAAACCCATAGCATTAAGGAGCCTACTGTACTCTTTCCTTTTGGGAATTACTGACTCTAGATAATCTCTTCGAATCTTTGGGTCATATTTGTTTCATTATTTAATATCACAAGAACTCAATCACACAATAGAAAATATTCACAAATCTGCATTTATGTCAAGGGCTAAAAGGTGTCCACAATAATGTAGCTTTGGGGTTGTGCTTAAAATAAAATAATAATCGAAGTTTACTATTTCTTTCCTAGCATCTGTCCCTACCCAATTACTCTACTCAATTATTTTTAGGAATTGGCTCCTGGCATTGATTCTTGAAGCCAGAGGTATTGTCTGTGCTGTCTCTTGGAATCATTTTTCCACTTGACACACCCAGAGTTAGAGAGAGGAGTAGGCTGGATGGGTCTGTTGGAGTGCTATTGTTCATACAGTCTGTGTCAGCAAGGGCTGCAATCAGCTTGTTTGTCACATGTCTCCAAGCCTCACTCAGGCAGGCATGGGGATAATAGCCACTAATCCAGCTACACAGAGAAAACTGGAGCCTTATGGGTGCTGAGCACCTTTTCTGTATCCTGTCCCCTGAACTAGAACTCTGGGTTTATATCACAAGTCATCTTTTACCTAAATACACTATTTTTCAAAAAAAGAAGAAAGCCACCTTTGAAGGGTTAACATCAATGAATAGTTGGAAACTTGTTAAGAAATTTTTTTCCCTAACACATTTTAAAGTTTAGGAAAACCTAGAAATGCAATGCCCAAAAAAAGCTAGCTTCTGTCTATATTTCTAAATCATTTTTGCATCTTTAAAAAGATGTGTGTGCAATCTCAGGGAGGAAGGGAAGGAATATATATGCCATTGCTGACTTCCTACTTCTAAAGATAGTACTTTAATATCTACAAATCAGACTCACTACTTTGGTATTATATATCAAAAGACATAGAGTTTCAAAATAATGCAATTCTAGGACCCTCCTCACCCTCCGCTTCTCACTTATATTTATCTTTCCTAAAGTACAAGGACCTTCAGAATCCTGAAAGGGATTCAAACAATTCAACATTTTTTTTTTCCTGAGGCTAGATTAAAATTTACCTTTGCTTTATCTATATGTAGCAAGTAGAATTTGCTAAACAAAGAAGTAGTATAAACTCATATTCAGGATTGTTGCTCCATTTACTTAAGAAAGGGGTTTCATCACCTTTAAAGATATTTTAACATCATTTGAAGGCAAATAATGAGTGAACAAATTACAAAGTATTTGTTCAGACAGGAAAGATATTTTTTAGGGCTTACCTGAAAGCACCAAAACTTCTTTTAAAATGGTACAGTTTCTCAGTAATTCACAGTAGGCTTCCCTCCATTTATTTCAAATGGATGAAATTTTATTGACCATGAAAATGGTATAATACTGGGAGGAGAATTCCCAATGAGGGTTGAGTCTTGGCTAACTACTTGGGTTAGCCAGGCAGCATAGTGGAGGTGGATTTGGCATTTGTGTTCTCATTCATTTACTCTAAAAATGTGTTTGTGTATATGTATTTTAGCATCTATCAGCACTATGCCACACACTAAAGATAACAGAGGATAAGATCTGCACATTGCCCGGGCTTGGCCTCACAGAACTTCAGTCAAATGGGGAATAGAGGAGTTATCATCCAGTAGGTGCTTTGACAAGGGAAGAGCAGGATTCTCTGGAAGCATATGGATGGAGCCCCTCAAACAGATCTGGAGAAGTGACATCTAAGCTGAGACCTGGAGGAGCAGGAGGAGTTGGAGAAGGGAGATATACAGAGGAATTTTTTAGATTACAATGTAGGTGAAACCACAGAGGCAAAGGAGAGCATGGCCAGGAGATGTGAGACAGAGGAAAAGAAAGTTCCATAACTTGGAGCTTAGAGGGCAAAGGTGCTGGTTCTGGCAAGACAGGAAGCTCTACAGGTATAAAAATGCTGTAAAGCCTGACTTCTCAGAGGTATCCAACACAGTTCAACTCACCTTCTCTCTTGAAGTATCTTCCTTCCCTTTTAGGCTTCCATAACACCACAGTCTCTTTGTTTTCCTCCTACTTCATAGATTACTTCTTGGTCTCCTTTGATGTCTCATTTTACCTTGCTTAATCTCTAAATATTAGAGTTCCTCAAGACTTAGTCCTCTGCACTCTTCTCTGCTCTATTTACCTCCTACATACATTTACCAAGTGATTTCATCCAGCCATGTGACTTTAAATAGAATCTATGCCAATGAATGACCTCCAAATCTCTATCCCCTGCCTCTTCCCCCAAATCCAGATTTATGTCTATTTGCTTCCTTGATCACTCTCTTTAGCTGTTCAATAGGCAACTCAGACACAATACTCAATTAGTTAGAATGCACTTGGCTGTAAGCAACAGAAATCTTCAACTCAAATGGCTTAAATAGTAAGGTCATTCTTACAGTGTTGTTCCTAGCCTAGGTAGTTCACAGGGATGGCATTGTAGGTGAGAAAAAATTTTTCTTCAAAACTCTTAAGTTTTGTTACTGGGGTCTGCAAAAAGTTTTTCTTCAAAACTCATAAGTTTTGTTACTGGGGTCTGCAAAGGAAGATTAACAGGAGAAGAAGTTTATTTATGCATGTAATGCTCATACATGCAGGAATGCTCAGTGATGAGTTAGTCAAAGGGATGATTAGAATTTGGGGCTTATAAACCTAACTTAGTAGGAGAAAGGAAAGTGGGAGAAAAGGCTTCTATGGGAAGGACAAATAGGTTTTTTAAAAGAAAGAAAAATGGGTTTTTGGGAGGACAAATCAGAGAGAAAGGTTTTGCTAATGTTTGTCTCTATAGTCTGAGCCATCTTTCCATCTCCTTCAGGGTGATAAAACCTCCCTGTGGAAAGGATTTATGATAAGTTTACTCAAGGTCTCTCTCCTGGCATCAGATCCACCCCAATGAGGGAATTTATGGCAGCCTCATTTCCCAGATACAAATTTCTTCTTTTAGTCAGATAAGGGAAGTTCCGAGAAGGCTTCTTTCTGCATCTGTTGAATTTCAAATGCGTTTGAAATAAGGATAAAAATCCTTATGCCAAAGTCACATATTTCGAAGATGGCATATCCTGATCCCTTTCAGTGCTGCATTCTTTTAGTTGAACAAAATTGTACAAAGGGATTTCAGTGTCATGAATTGGGTTTTGGGATAATTCTGAAATTGGGAATCACTGAAGGGCCTAGATTAGTATGATTCTTCTTAGCTCTGACCTAGCCTCCTTTTATAATTCTAATCACCATAGGAGTCAAATTAAAGTCGAGATATTTTTGACCTATTGTAGTACCTTTTGTAGTATAGGTAGTATATATTTTGATATATTATAATGCCTACCATCTGCTAATTCTTGTGGTGAACTTCAGATCTGGGGTATTGATTAATAGCATAAATAGTCCCCTTTAATGGCCTCCTGTATCCCTGCCTTTCCCCTGAAACTTTTTTGTTCCTGCCAAGTTTGACCTTGAACTCATCTATGAGACTTGCTTAGGCCAATGGAGTGTCAGCAAATGTGACACAACCAGAAGTTTTAAAAGTGATTGTTCATTAAGAACAAACCTAGACTGGCTTGCTAGAGGAGAGGGGACCACATGGGGCAGAGATGAGCTGTCCCAAATGGGGCCGTTCTAGATGAGGTGGTCTCCAGACAGTTGCCCAGCTAACCACAAATGCATGAGCATGCCCAGCCAAGACCAGTTCAGTCTAGTCCAAGTCAGCAGAACTGCCTAGCTGATCTGTAGACTCGTCATAAATAATAAATAGTAGTTAACTTAAGTCACTAGCATTAGGGTGGATTGTTATGTAATAAAAGCTAACATACATGTGGAAAATTCCTAACTTTTTTGAATGGAAAGGATGTGAGAACACCTTAACAGAGGAGCTTATAGGAGTAGGGTTACTTCAAACTGTATCTTTCAGGTGTGGAATTTTTTATTTCTTGGATTTCTCAAGATAGAAAATTTCTCAACTGAGCATGCTTCTCACAAAACACGCTGTCATACCTTGGCTAAGTAAGATGGTAACTCTGAGTTGGTTCTGCTAATAGGCCATCCTCCCTTGACATGCAACATTGTATAATGGTAAACTTCTCCTCTCTATGTGCAGAAGGTTGTGTTGCAACAGTGCTGGAAGAAGGCTGGTTACTGGACAGAGACCTGTGGAAGCTGTTAAGAGGTAGCACAAGGCTGTCTCATGAGCACAGGAGATGCAATCCCGAAGTAGGAACCATCACAGTCATTTGTGGAATGGTCCCTGTGGAGATGAATTTCCAGCAAATTATTTGGCACTAGCTCTTTAAATCCTCTGAGGTCATGACAAACCTCTGGCCAGAGTTTCACACAATGACTGGTCACTTCTCTCAGGTCACAGTGATGCCCTTCATTTGTCAAAGGACTGCTACCAACTTCTAATTACCTGCTAATCTTTATCCTTCATTTCCTCCACTCAACGGATGCTATCAAACTTGCAGTTTAACATTCAGCTTGCTGTCCTTTGTTGTGCCTTTGCAGAAGGTCTGGCACCATCACTTAGACACTTCTTGACACACTTTTATGTCAGAAAGAGAAGCTGCAAGGAAAAAACAACATGCATGACCACATGTGCTCTGTTCAGCTCTCATTGGTCAGTAGTGGCTGCTACACAGCATGGCTATGCTTGCTGACAGAAGGATCTGCTGGGATGGCTCTCAGGGAATGAGAGGATATGATTGTTCCAAATATGTATTGATAATAGAATACAATGTATCATTTAATAAGGTAAATACACTTGTTCTTGAACCTGTAGATATGGAAGGCCTTGAACTTCTGCAGATTTTGGTATCAGCACAGGGTCCTGGAACCAGTTCCCTGTGGATACCAAGGGAACAATGTACTTCAAATTACAGTAAAGCTATAAAAATTGTAGCTTACTGATTAAGCACATAGACTTTAGAATCAGACAGGCCTGGGCGCAAATTAAGATTGATGATTTATTAGTGCTCTCATTGTGAGCTTATTGCTTAACCTCTCTATGCCACTGTGCAATGAAGACAGTAATTCCCACTTCCTAGGGATCTTGCAAGGATTAAATGAGACATAGCATGTAAAATGCCTAATACAGTACTTAATACCTAGTAGGCACTCAGTAATTATAGGTGATGGTAATAATGATGATTACCTAAGATAATTTTCTCCCATATATATTCTACCCAATAATAGTGTATTTGGAAATATTAATAGGTGTACTGTGAAATAAAGATTTCAGAGGTCACAGAGAACATTAATATGTAGTGAAGAAACTAGTTGAGTTTTATTTAACACAGCTTTTCCCACATTGATTTGAAGACAGAACCTTTTTTTTTTTTTTTTTTTTCTTGGAACGCCTATTGACATCTGTGGGACAGCACTGTCCTCCCAGACCCCTGTTTGGACAGTGCTGGCTCATGAAAGTAATTTTCAGTTATTTGACTGTTGAAAAATCCCTCACCAGAAAGCAAAATGAGAATTGAATATAAAGAAGTATTACGTGTAAAAACCTGGCCTCCGTGGGTATGGGAGCAATGTTGCAATTGGCTTGCAGCCTCTCTGGAGTCTGGGAACACAGGAGATCGTCATCTCAGCCATCTGCTGTGAAGGGGCAGCGTGTGGTGCAGTGGGGCAGGCTTTTAACTTCTGAGTCAGAATTGGCTGTTCCATCTGCCAGCCTCACTTTGAAACAGAAGCCACTGAGGGCTTTTTCTCAGTGGCAGCTCAGTCCCCTGAAGACAAGCCCTGAACTCTGGACTGTCCTCACTAAGACCACCCAAGGCCAAAATGAACTTTTCCGTCAGCCAGAAGTGGCCACACATTTTTTTTATTTTTGTTTGTTTGAGTTTATTTTGTAGGCAACTACATGAAGCACAGACCCAGGAGGCCTAAGCTGGCCTTGGTGTAGGAGAAGCTGGGCACGGGGATGTTTTTGAAGAAGAAAGCGACCACTTGTCAAAGAATTCGGGATTGATTCCTAACGCAGAGTGACTCCTCAGGAGACCCAGGTTCTATTGGCCACCCCTCTTGAATAACAGCTGGTTATTCAGGCTAGGGAAAGTGTTTTTGTTTTCTAAGGGAAAGTTTATAGAAAGTGAGAGAAGGTAGATATGAGATCCAAAAGACAAAGTAAAAAGAAATGTGTGTTCTTTAAGGTAAGTGTAGGTACTTTTTAAGCATAATATTGAATTAACATGTGGTGTAATATTGAATTTATATAATGTCAATATTGAATTGATGAAGGGAAATCTGCAAGCGAAGGAGACACCAAACTGCTTTTGTGATCGGATAGTCTGTATATCTTGCTACTGAGAAAATGTTTAATCCCATGCTTCATAAATAGCTACATGGCACAGAGAAAGATGGAATACTTACCAATTCACTTATGAAGTGAGCAAAACTAAAACCATCATATAACATTTTGACAAAAACCATCAAACAAACTCTCTGCCAGAACTATTAAAAACACAAAACTCTTTGGATGCAACTGACACTGACTTAGGAAGATAAATTTAAAATGAGCAGAAATACTTTGAAATTAAATTCTTAATACCTTACATTAAATTAAATAATTAAATTGAAATCTTTTTTTTTTTCTTTTCTTTTTTTTTTTTTGAGACGAAGTCTTGCTCTGCCGCCCAGGCTGGGTGGAGTGGCGGATCCTCAGCTCACTGGCAAGCTCCGCCTCCCGGGTTTCACGCGCATTGCTTCCTGCCTCAGCCTCCCCAAGTAGCTGGAGCTACAGCAGTGCCCGCCCACCTCGGCCGCCTAGTTTTTTGTATTTTTTGTAAGAGACCGGGGTTTTCACCGTGTTAGCCGGATCGGTCTCGATCTCCTGACCTCGTGAATCCCCGTCTCGGCTCCCGAAACAGTTGCTGGGAAATTAGCAGGGCTTGAGCCACGGGCACCGCGAGCTGGGCCTTAAATCTTTAAAGACTATAATCAGAGCCAAGTAACGTTTAGGCCCATAGAAATGTAAGGAATGGTTTATTAATGGGAAAATCTATAAAGAAAATATGTCATTTCAAAAATGAAAAAGAAAAAATTAGCATAATCATCTTTAGGCAGCATGATATCACAGTTGTGATGAAGAAATATTGATAAAGGAGGAAAAAGAGGGTACTTCCTTAAACAGTAGTTCTACAAGTAGGTCAGCTGGCTGACCATACTGTAGTAGAGTGTTTACCCATTAGAACAGCTGAAAATATGTTAAGAATATATTACCTCAGCTATTTAGTATTATTTAATAGTGCTTAATCTTCACTTTTTAAATCTTCTTTCTGGAAGCTGTAGCCATTGAAATAAGATAGGAGACAAACAAAAGAGGCAGGCGTGATAATAATTTTAGGTGTGCAGCTTGGCTGGGCTGTAGTGCTGAGGATGTTGCGGCAAACACCAGCATAGATGTTGCCCGAGAGAAGAAAAGATTTTTAACAATGTTTTCAGATGTTTCAGAATTTAAATTAGTAGACTTTGAGGAAAACAGATTATCCCTCATAACGTGGGTAGGCTTCAGCCAATCAGGCCTTAGGAGAAAAGACCTAGTTCCCTCAAGCAAGAAGAAATTCTGCCTCCGGACTGCCTTTGGACTTGAGACTGCGGCATCAGCTCCTCCCTGGGTCTCTAGCTTGCTGGCCTGTCCTGCATATGTTGAATTTTCCAGCTCCAGAATTATGTGAGCCAATTTCTTAAAATACAGTCTCTGTATACACACACACACACACACACACACACACACACACACACACACACCCTATTGGTTCTGTTTTTCTCTGGAGAACTCTAATACAAATAGCAACAATAGCTAACACCTACTGAATGCTTTCTATGTGCCAGGCAATGTTTTGAGGGATATACATGTATGTATTAACTCATTTAATCCTCACAATAACCCTAAAAGGTAGTGCTGTTTTTGTCCTTGTTAAAAACTAATTAGAATGAAATATTCTGAGGATTCGTAAGAGTATCTGGGCTAATTAAAGGAGAAGAACCCAAAGCCTCAAGTTCCTACCGCATGCCCTTTTACTTTTAGGCAACAACTCCAACTGTCTCGTTCTGGGTAAGGTTTACCAGTACTCTGGGACCTTGCATTGGTGATGAAATTAATCCTGTTATCCGGGTGGTAGTCAGTTGAATTGGACACAGGCTGGGAAGCAATCATATTCAGGAAATTCTGTAGAGATCGGACTTGTACTCTGATGATCCTGTATTAGTTTCCTATTGCATTTGTAACAAATGATGGTACCACACACTTAGAGGCTTACCATTCTGGAGGTCAGATGTTCTAAAACTGAGATGTCAGCAGGGCTGAGTTTTAGGGAAGAGTCTGTTTCCTTCCAGCTTCCAGAGGCCACCTATATGCCTTGGCCCATAGCCCTTTCTCCAGGCCATCTTAAAATTTATCTGACCTCTGCTTTCATTTTCCATGACCTCTCTCTCTGATTCTGACCCTCTTCCCTCGCTATTATAAGAGCCATTATGATTACTTTGAACCCACCTGGATCATCCACAATAATCTGTCTTCTCAAGATCTATAACTTAATCACATCTGCAAAGTTCCTTTTGCCAGGGAAGGTAATGTATTCACAGGTTTCAGAGATTAGCCTATGGACATCTTTGGAGGGGTCATTATTCTGTCTATCATACATACCAAGCATAGGTGAAAGACACTAGCATCTCTTTCCTATGGAGAAGTATGCATGTAATGGATCGAAAACAAAAACTGCTGGCTTCTCAAACTCGTATTATTATCCCAAAAGATATTTCAACCTTCAGTGTTTTCCTGTTCCTGGTTTTCTGGGGGCAAACCTGCAGCACAACCCAGTTTGAGAAAACTGTACCACTGGAAAGGAGAATTATCTTACAACCCTGCCTTCTACCTTTTCCATATATGCATAATGTAACAAAACTAGGAAGAAACATAGATCCATGTCATCTGGTTGCAGGGAAGTCTGTGTCTAATGCAGAAACAAAAGACAAATTCACAGTGGACAAGATCAATAGCTATGACCTACTTAAAAGTTCAAAACTCTGTAGAATTTTAAAAAACAGAAACAAAATTAAAAGACAATAAAGTAGAAAACTACTTACAAAATGTATAACAAATGGTTAATATATTTAATCCATAAAGAGCAGTTATAAATTAATAAGAGGAAAACACTCCCAAGGCAGCATGGGCAAAAGAAACAGATATGTCACAAAGGAAAAGAAACAGATACGTCACAAAGGAAAATATCAAATGGCTTATATACACATGAAAATACTTAACCTCATAAGCAGAAAGGGAATGTAAACAAAAATAACCTGAAAAATGTAAAAACACATAATGACCAATGCTGGTGAAGATGTGGTGAAGCTTTCCAGGCTCCTTCCTGATTGCTGGTAAGAGCAGGAATGGGTACAACATTTCTGGGGTCCCGTTTGACAATATGTATTAAAAGCTTACATGCCCTATGACCCAGAAATTTCACTTACAGTCATTTATTTGAAGGAAATCATCAGAGGACTATGCAAAAATCAGGCTGCAAGGATTTTCCACATAGTCTGTATATTTAAAACATACATGTATATGTAAGAACAAAAGAAAGGAAATCATTTGAATGTCTGAAGGAAAGATTGGTTAACTTTATTATAATCAGCTGTAAAATAGAATATTATATAGCGCTTCAAAATGAGAATTTTATCCATTCAATCTTATGTATTACCTGATTGTGTATTTACTATTTTCTTTTACTAGAAAACAAGGGCAGGTACTCTTTCTTTAACTGCTGTGCTCTAGGGGACTTGAATGTATGGGATGATACAAACCATATTTTTCAAATAACAACATGTGAAACATCTACAGTTTGAAAAGAAACAGTAACAAGGTAGAAAAATTGTGGAGAGTAAGATGCAAAAGAAAAAGGGATTAGAAGGAAACACGTCAAAATATTTATACCGATTATCTCTGGATGTTGAGGTTGAAGATGATTTAATATTTTTTCACAGTATGTTTTACAGTTCCCAAATTCACCACAATGACCATTAATTTCACAGTTTGAAAATATTTAATAGATAAATACAATTTTAAAAGAAGAGTAATAGTGCCTTCTGTCAAAATCACAACTTGTTCTCCTGACCTTTTAGTGGGGGCTACTCAAAGTGAGATGTGTGGACCAATGGAACCTTGAAACTTGTGTGAAATACAGAATCACAACCCACTACTAAGTCAGAATTTGAATTTTATCAAGATACTCAGGTAATTCATTTATACATTAACATTTGAGAATGTTTTAGAGTATTTGTAACTGATCATATCATAACTGTATTGAGTTATGCTCTCTGTATTGCTAATTGCTATCAAGATGTAGTATTCAGCATTCTGTACAAATGAGTTAATACAATTTTAAATATCTTTGCGGCATTGAAGTAACTTCCACACAATTTCAGTAAATTGCCTCATTATTGCATTTGGATGCAAATAATTCAGAAACACTAGGGTGAAACCTGCCCTGATATTTGCCTCTGCCCTAGCCCTTGCTGCTGGCTGTTTTAACCCCTGATTCAGTGTCTGTGAAGACATCCTGCCCTCTTTCCCTCACCCCATTGCCTCCATTAACTCATCCCTGCATTAACTACTAATGTTGCTTTTGTTCACCTGCTCGCCCACGTGGATCTGCGTGCTCCTGTTCCATATAGTCATATACACTGTCACTGCTGAGATTACTCAGAGATTTTAAAAACCTATTGATCACTTAGTATTAGGCAGACAACAGTTGCTTTTCAAAGCAAAAAAATTTTCTGAGATTTATTTATTTCAATTGTTGAACATTTGACAGATAATTGTTTCATAGGACAGTACATGACCTTGAAGGCCTCTTAATAAAATGGCAAGAGTGAGGGGGATGGGAGGCAGGCAACGTGTAGAAATATCACACAGTGAGCAGATGGGATATGTGCCTTTGACAAAACACAAGAAGGGAGCAATCATAGTGTCCAGGGAAAGCCAGGAAGGATTTGGGGAGAAGTGAAATCCTTCTGTCACCTTCTAACTCCTACTCAGATGAAGTTACTGCCATAGCAGATACATCCGTAGGCTGTACACATATCACTGTTAATTGTCATCTTCCCTGGCAGACTGATAGTTCAATGATGGCACAGAGCACGTCTCTCAGGCTCACAAAGGGAGTGCTTAATCTATTTTCGTTAAATGAAGGGATCTGATCTGAATCTTAGAGAGTTGGACTTGGCCTTGAGGTTGGGTGGATGTTCCTTGGGGCAGAGGACGTAGCCTGCACCACGGCAAGAAGAATAGAACACCACAGCCTGCTTTGACTGGCATCAGCATACCATCTCCAAACTGCCTATCAGTGGATCAGGGAGACATTTCCATTTTGAAAAAGGCTTGTCTACCAAACTGGGGGTTACAGAGAATAAAACCTTTTGGCCAGCTACCGGTGACAGATTTAAAGTTAAACCACCAGTCACAGGCACATCTCAGAATATGGTTCCTTCTTTCAAAGGAAGGGCTGTGATTATGCTAAGCCTGTCCAGGAATCCCCAGCCTGTGCTTTATTTATGGCTGCCCCCTTCAAAGCAGAGTGCAAATGTGCTTGGAATGAGCAGACAGGCAGGCACAGCTTTGCAGCCTGGGTACCTAGAGCTTCTAGAAAAGGAAGCAGAGTTGGAGGGCTGCCAAGACAGTAAGCTGTCTGCAGCATGACCAGGAAGAGGAGAAGCTAGGCGTTTTTGTCTCCAGTGCCTCCTCATCATTTTCTCAATATCCTGTGGCATTTGAACAGGCCACTGTTGGTTTTCGGCAGGGTGATGTGCATGGTGACATTTGTATTAGTAGTTCCTGATGACTGCCTTTTCTTTACCAAACCATAACAAAAGGGGGAGTTACTCCAGAAAATTGAAAGTCTGTGTGTACCAAGGGCAAAAATCCCGTCAAATTTGGGACGTGTGTCCTTTGGCTGCTGGAAAGGGGCCTGTAACATAGCCCTTGGTCATCCACTTGTCCTATGCTTGGGGCACTGTGCAGGTTTGGCTGGCAGAGGGGCTCTCCCTGTCAGTAAATACTGTGCTATAGGACATAGAAGCTGGAGGTGAGCAGGCCAAAGGGATGCCTGGAGGATCCTGAAATGCTGGTTTTAGAAACCTGCTTCTTAGTGAAAGTAGCCACTCCCTAGGGCTGTGCTGTGTCACCCTGCCCTGCAGCTCTTGAGGCGTTGCCAGGCATGCACTCCATGTGACCCGAGAGAAATCACACCTTCAGGTTCAGTAGAGGCCATTGCCCCAGCAGAAGGATGTGGAAAGAACATTTGAGATGTGACATTCTGCACTGAACTCAATATAACCTTGCATAGCTGTTTGCTTCAGTCCCAAACCAGCTTCCTTTAACCTCTAGTGAAAATGTTTCCCAAATGTGTCAAAGAAGACTTATCAGCAAAGTCTGATGGGACTAGGATGTATAGGAACCAAGGTAGGGAGGAGGAACTTTCTCACTGATTCTTCACCCAGAGCAGAAACTACCTTTTCTCATTTCTCTTTAGTATGCTGGGGTGGTTTGACTCTTCAAATATTTTTGGAGCTTTGTTCCAAAAATGCAGTCCCTGACCACAGGGAGCTGAATACAAAGGCTGCCTCTTAGAGAACATGTTTTATGTGCTCCTGAACGCTTTCACATATCCATAGTCCCCATGGAAAGACACAGCCCATCTTGTGAGGTGCCTGAGGTCCATGCTAGGTTCCTTTGATGCATGCAGACATGAAGGAAGCTAACAAGGGTCTGCCCTGCAAGGAACCCAGGACTCTGGACTCTGGGGCCTACTGCAGCACCATGGACACTTGTCTTCACCCCTTTATCATAGGCCTGCAATGGTACTGTGTATGGTGGAGGAATAGACAGCCTAGTGGGGCAAATTTACTTTCTTCTACCTCTGAGACTTGTATCTTTTTGTGAGACCTTTAGTGCAGTATCCTTCTTGGTTTAGTCTAAATATAGTTTTCAGTAGGCGGGAGAGTAATGCTTAGAAAGTATACAACTTGCTGATGTCAGGGGGAGAGAGATCTAATTTCTATCATATCAGAGTTCCCCAACCCCGGGCCATAGACCTGTACTGGTCCGTGGTCTGTTAGGAACCTGGCCATACAGCAGGAAGTGAGCAGCAGGTGAGCGAGCATTACTGCCTGAGCTCCACCTCCTGTCAGATCAGCAGCGGCATTAGATTCTCATAGGCGTGCAAACCCTATTGTGAACTGTGCATGGGAGGAATCTAGGTTGCATGCTCCTTATGAGAATCTAATAAGGCCTGATGATCTGAGGTGGAACAGTTTCACCCCAAAACCTCCCTGATCTGTGGAAAAACTGTCTCCCATGAAACCAGTCCCTGGTGCCAAAAAAGATTGGGGGCCCCTGTATCATGCCATACAATTCAGCTTTTGTATGACTCATACTTGTTTATTCAACTCATTGTCCTAGTTCTCATCTGCATACTGCCTAAAGTAGTTAATCTTTGGGTCTACAATAGCTGCCTTCTTGGCAATTCTGCCAACATATTCCTCGAAGAATCCTATATTCACGAGCCTCCTGTGGAAGACATCAAGGCTCTGAAGAGAGCTCCAGACAAAGGAAATGTCTACATTCTAGGAAGGGCATACTTTGAGAGGGGCTACTTTTCCTAATTTGCACAAAAGCCCCCAGTGGGTTAATGATGTCTCTGGCAAAAACAGAACTCTGGCAGGTTATTTAGATACATTATCCCTTTTTTTCTCAGCATGGAGTTTTGGGAGGGCCATTCTCTGCCCAACCCTTTACCACTTTTAACTATTAAAATATTGTAAGCATTCTAGGCCGGGCATGATGGCTCATGCCTGTAATCCCAGCACTTTGGGATACTGAGGCAGGAGGATCACCTGAGGCCAGGAGTTTGAGACCAGCCTGGCCAACATGGCCAGGTCTCTACTAAAAATACAAAAAATTAGCCAGGTGTGGTGGCAGGTGCCTGTAATTCCAGCAACTCGGAAGGCTGAGGCAGGAGAATAGCTTGAACCCAGGAGGCAGAGGTATATATATGTACATATATGTACTTATATGAGTACTTCTATATATGTACTAGTATATATATATATAAGAAATATTCCGATGGGGGGTGCAGAGCAAGATGGCCGAATAGGAACAGCTCCAGTCTCCAACTCCCAGTGCGAGTGACACAGAAGACCGATAATTTCTGCATTTTCAACTGAGGTACTGGATTCATCTCACTAG
>NW_016805188.1:3113936-3121562 GCF_001698545.2 Rhinopithecus bieti | reverse complement strand
CTTAAAGTATAATAAAAAAAATAAAAATAAAAATAAATAAAAAATAAAAAAAAAAAATACAAAAAACTAGCCGGGCGAGGTGGCAGACGCCTGTAGTCCCAGCTACTCGGGAGGCTGAGACAGGAGAATGGCGTGAACCCGGGAGGCGGAGCTTGCAGTGAGCTGAGATTATGTTATATAATTTTTATTTGAAAAAAAAATAGTGTTGAACCACTGAGTCATGTGCTATGTTAATGTCAATAAGAAGTGCTCATCTTAGTGCCGTGGTTCCCAGAGATCTCACCATTCTGTCTGCTCTTATCTAAAATAAATCTAATTTGTTAATACATTATACATGATCTTAGTCAAGGCTATTTGAATGCTAGCTCAAAAAGGAGGGAGAATATTTGCAATAGAAATCCAAGAGCAGTAACTGTTGGCCTCAGAAGCTTCACACATTATGTTTGCTGTGTTCTTTTGGTCAACATGGTTGTTAAAAAATAGTTCTTCGTAACTTCTTTTATTAGAGTCCAAATCAGATATCCTTTCCCTGGACACAATGTTCTTCTGAAGTCCTGGAGGATCTTGTCTACCGCCATACCATCTTGAATGCGCCCGATCTTGTCTGAAGTCCTGGAGGATCTGAGAATGGGAAGATAGAAATGGGAAATGAGAAGAAGGAACTTCTTACCTTCTAATTGTTCTAGCTTTTCCAACAGAAACACACTGGGCTGGTTGCCATAGCACACTGATATCCCAGCATGATTTTATTTGTCCTTGGGGTAGGCAAAAGATGGTTTAGCCAAAAACCATTTTATTGAGTAAAAACCTATGTTCTATTCTTGATAATCAGACACTTGTTTTGTGATTTGGGGGGAAAATAGTCCTAAGTAATAGGCCTTTGGAAGGACTTCCCAAACCTCTCTTACTATGAATTACTTTACTTTTCCTAGTGCCTTGAGAGGCAGCTTTATTTACGTGATGACTTAGGTAGGCAGTGAGGCATCAACATCACTTCTTTTTAAACAACAGCACAAACACCCTCCTCCTTCACAGTTGATTGGTCAGTTTCTAAGCAGCAATATCCTAAAATTAAATTAATTTTATTCTGTAACATAATCTGAACATTTCTCACCATTCTGTTTTCCTGAAATTCACCCAGGAATTCTTGATAATCTTCTGGTAGTGCTTAATTTAACTACAGCAATGGCCTCATTGCATAGGAGAGAAGTTTAAAATTTCGTGATGTGTAACAATCCATTTATAGAAATTTGGTTGCTCTATAAATTTATAGAAACTTGATTTTCATAATGATATATAAAACAAATGGTTATGAAAAGTTTTATAGTAGTTTATAGTTAGTACTTAATGATGGAGGGGATGATTTAAAAATAGGAATAAGGAAATTTTAGAGTTTTACAGTGAAAGTTACAAATACTTTAAAATATTCTTATAAAATAATTAAAATATGTCTCTGATGACAACACTAGAAGATAAACTTTGGTAATTGTTATTAATAACATAATGTGGGAATTGAAGAATAAGATATTTGACTTAGAAAGGTTTTACTGTACATTGAAAATATAAAAAATTAGTGTTAGACAGACTAATTGGGCTAGTGAAATACTACATAGACTCCTAACAAGCCTTCTAATGTAATTTTAAATATTCTCCTCCGGAACATGTTTGGCAAAGATAGGAAGTTAGTTACACAGCAGGAAACATGTATTTTAATTTTATCTCTTACCTTTTAGAAGAATAAAGTTTTTAAAAATGCAAGTGTATTTTGAATATTACTAGAGATGTCTAATTAGATTTATAAAGCTTGCAGAGTTATATAATCAAGTCTTTGGCATAGATGTTAATAGGTTACATATTAGATATGAAATGTGGGGTGGGTTAGCAACTTGTAGAGAGCCTCTTGCTGCTTGCTGGTAGAGAGAAACCATTTTAAAATCATCATTTTGTGACCAGTTTGCTTTTTGTCCTATCTAAGCTTTAGTGATACCTTTAGTCGTAACTGTTATTCATCTTGAAGCCCAGGGCTTATGGAAATAATTTTTTTTTTACAATGTTACCGTATGTGGTAAGGACAAAGAAAAGCTTATGTCAGCTAGTAAACACTGTTGGCTTTTCAATTTTTCATTTCTTTAAATACTTATCCTACAATAGTACTTCAAACCTCAGCACCACACACTATACCCATGTAACAAACCTGCTTATGTACCTCCTGAATCTAAAATAAAAAAATTATCCTACACTTTATAGAATTCCTTTGTTCTCTTTCTTACATAATGCATTGATATTTCAGGCTTCATTTTTAATGTTTGTATATTTTCTTTTCTTTCTTTCTTTTTTTTTTTTTTTTGAGACAGAGTCTCACTCTGTCACCCAGGCTGGAGTGCAGTGGCGCGATCTCGGCTCACTGAAACCTCTGCCTCCCGGGTTCAAGCGATTCTTCTGCCTCAGCCTCCCAAGTACCTGGGATCACAGGCACACGCCACCACGCCTGGCTAATTTTTGTATTTTTAGTAGAGAGGGGTTTCACTGTGTTGGCCAGGCTTTCTCAAACTCCTGACCTTAAGTGATCCTCCCGCCTCAGCCTCCTAAAGTGCTGGTATTACAGGCATGAGGCACCGCACTCAGCCATACTGTCTCTTCTAAAAATATTCTTTCTTTTATAGTTAAGAGGAACTTACCAGGGGCCAGGCACGGTGGCTCATGTCTATAATCATATTGGATGGTACTTGATATTCACATGACATCATGTTGATGTTAGCTTTGATCAAGGCAGTGCTTGCCAGGTTTCACCACTATACAGTTGCTCTTTTCTTCTTTCCATACTCTATTTTTTGGAAGTGAATAGCTATGACCAATGCACTCTCAATGGCAAAGCAAGGACTAAGCTCTACCTCCTGGAAGAGATAGTGTCTCCATCTATTATTGGGAATTCTTGTGTAAGGAAGCTTTACCTCCTATTCTCTTATTTATTTAATAATTTATTTATATGAGTATGGACTCATGTATATTTATTTTATACTTTGGGTTATAATTCAATACTACATTATTTGTTCTGTTGCTCAGATTGTTCCAGCTTTAGCCATTGGGTATTCTTTCAGGTTGGCTTAATATTTAATAGTATAAAAAGTTCCTTACCAAAATGTTTGAAAACAGGTGGTCTAAACTATAATCATATAGATTATGATTATAGGATTGAGTAGCTGAGGCAGGGAGGAAGACAATATTGTAGGAGGAGAAATCTAGGAATTAAGACTTCTAGGAATTAAGACTTCAGGCAAGAAAAAAAAATCACCAAGATTTAAGCAGGAGTTGTTTGAAAGCATGACAGTGACCTAGGAGCTAAGATCATCCAGAAATGAAGGGGAGAGACCAAGGAGGGCAAGGGCATGGGGTGGATTGATTGATAGATGATGGTGACAGAGTTTCAAAGCAGCTTTGGGTGGATGGTTGAAGGAGGAAGAGAATGATCTTGAGTGGTAATAAGAAGGAAGAAGAACACCTACTTTACCTCTAGGCCCAGTGGTTTCTTTCAGGGATGTGTGAGGAAATGCAATCACTATTTGGTAAGGTTGCATGCAGGGAAACTAGTGTCTCATGCAAAGAAGAAAACATTTGAAGAACTGTTGAAGATATAGAGGATTTTGCTGGTAATAGACTCTAAATTCCAGAGGACACAGTGAGAGTATATCCTCCTTCCAGAATTAGGATGGGATGGGAGATGGGAGCAAAACAGAAGATGTACAAAGAGTTATGATGACAGTGTGTGGGAGATGAATGTCACCTGGGTGTCTGTAGCTTCTTGTGGTGCCGGACATGAACAGGGATGAAGGGAATAATGACTTTAGTCCTGGTGGACCTAAGGCAGACAATGGTGATGAGACTGTGAAACTTTCAGGGTAGGGAGGCATGTCATAGACTCCCTTTTGAGTTCTGCAGGAGACAGAGAAGTTTGGGGAGGAACAATTTTAGTCTGAGCTTGCATGCATGCTAAACAGGTGAGTGTCCATGTGAGCTCAGCTATGCAATGAGGGCACCCATTTGATCTCTATCAAGTGGAAGGTAAGAGACCCAGGGTTGACTGGTGTTACTAATGTATAATATACACACAGAAAAATGTACAAATTATGAGTGTTCAGCTTGGCAAATTTTCACCAAATGTACACACCTGAGTAACCAGCACCTAGATCAAGAAACAGACTGTTACCAGAACCAACAAGATAGGCCCCTCAAGAGCAGCCACCATCCCAACTTCTAACACAAATGGATTCGTTTTATCTGTTCTTGAAATTTACATAAATAGAATTATATAGTATGTACTCTCTTTTCCTGCATTCTTTTATCCAACACCGTAACACAGATACAGTTTATTCATTCAAAGTTGTATTTTGTTGTATAGAATTTCAGATATTGTACAGTGTACCATAATTGATTCATTCAACTATTGATGGATATTTGGTTTGTTTCTGGTTTTTGACTATTAAAAAAAATCTGCTCTAGCCGAGCATGTGGTACACTCCTGTAGTCTCAGCTACTTGAGAGGCTGAGGTGGGAGGATCCCTTGAGCCCAGGAATTTGAGGCTACAGTGACCTGTAATAGCGCCGTTGCACTCTAGCCCGGGTAACAGAGTGAGACCCTGTCTCTAAAAACAAAACAGAAACAAAAACCTATTGCTCAGATGAACATTTTCTGAACATAGCTCTCACAGAACATATGTCCTCATTTCTGTTGAGTATTAACATGGGTAGAATTTCTGGGTCCATAGAGTATATATGTATATCCTCAAGTTTAGAGGATGTCGCTGAAGAGTTTTCCAAGATATTGTACCAGTTTGCATTCACATTAGCTGTGTCTGAATATTGATTGCTCCATATCTTTTTCAACACTTGGTGTGATCTGTCTTTCATTTTAGCTACGTGTGTGGGTGTGTGTGCGTGTGTGTTTGTATGCTGTATTTCACTGTGGGTTTTAACTGATGTTTCCCTAATGACTAACAAAGTTGAGCACGTTTCATGTGCTAAGTTTCCATTTGAATAAATGATGGTGTTGTTTTTCCTGTAGGATTGTCTACCTTTTTCTTAATAATTTATGAATTCTTTATATATTCTGGATATGAAACTTTTGTCATATATATGAATTGCAGATATCATCTGCCACTCTATGGCTTTGCCTTTTCATTCTCTTAGTGGTATCTTTTGGTGAGTAGAAGTTCTTACTTTCAAGGAAGTCTGGTTTACCCTTTTTTTCCTCCTTGTGATTAGTGCTTTTGTGCCTCTTGTTTAAGAAACCTTTGCCTAGCCTAAGATTATGAAAGTACTCTCTTGCGTTTTCTTCTAGAAGCCTTATGGTTTACTGTTCACAATTAGATCTATGATCCAACTGAAATTGTTTTTTTTTTTGTTTTTGCATGCAGCATGATCTCTGGGGTCATGGTTCTTTTTGTCCTCCCCTTGTAGCTATCCAAATAACCTAGCCCCATTTATTATAAGGATCATCCTTTCCTCACTGAATTTCTGTGTTATTTTTGTCATAAATCAGGTGACCATGTATGTGTGGGTCTATTTCTGGCCACTCTATTCTGTTCCATTGGTTGATTTCTATCCTTCCAACAGTGTCACCACTGGCTTAATTACCATAGTTTTTGGTAAGTTTTATACTGAACTTTGCTATCGAAAGTCCGGGTCTCACAGCTCTGTTGTTCTTCAAGACAGCCCTTGACTGTTCTTGGTTCCTTGTGTATTCCTCTTGATTTCTTTTAATTTAAAAAAAGTTAACCTTAATTTTAACTGGAGAGTTATTGTGAATTTTTGTAAAAATTTTACCTCCCCAGTTCTATGTAACTTGATGTAGTGTGGTTCCATTTGTGATAACTTTCTGTCCTAATTTATTAAACAGTGGAATTCATACAAAGGAAAATTTTTGTGCATTTATATTGGCTTTGTTTTACAAATATACATAACAACATGAAACAACCTAGATACAGGCAGACAGAAAATAAGAGTAAGACAAAGAGAATCAGTTATGAAACTCACAGTATTCATAATATAAAAATAAACAAGTTACTCCTAAGGAGAGGTTTTCCTGGTACTGAAAACTTAAGATGTGAATTTTCTAGACTTTGTTGGCTTTTAAGGAGGATAAATGTGATCTAGTAGTGCTTTGGTAACATTTTGGACATAATTTCAAAGCCCAGTTTCTCCAAACAGACAATTCTATAAAATCAATAATACACCACATGTATGTGGTTTTCTGTTAGTCTGACTTGATCCAAGGAGGAATATTTTTTATTTTAACAATAAAATTCATATTACTCAAGTAATCTTTTACGAGTGAATGAATGAATGAATGACCAAAAAAAAATGTTTTAATCATGTATTTTATGAGAATTAGACATCAGGAACCTTAGAATGTATTCTTTGACTAGAACCTGTGTTGTTCATTAAGGCATATCTGGATACTTTGATAGACAGTTGAGCAGAGTTTATAAGAATTAATAATAATAATATTGCATAATAATAATACTTTGTTGCCAGAAATGGAAATAGCTGCTTTTATTTGCATTTTAATATATATTCCTCACAATAACTCCTTGCAAATAGGTACTATCATTATCCCTATTTTGCAGATTAAAAAAAAAGTAGGGCAAATATCTTGCCCAGGGTAATACTGCAAGTAAGTAATAGAGTCAGAATTCATTTCTGGCTACTCTACCTGAGTTTCTACTACATTATAATGCTGATAAAAATTAAGTAGCCTAATGAAGGATTTGTGACTGAATTTGGAAGTTAGGAAATTCAGATAGAGCTCAACTTTTCCATCAGGAAATAGTTTCCAAGTGTACTCCCATACAAATGGATGGGTAAAGAAAAAGACATTGTATTTTGACATTTTGCTTGAGATAAAACTGTTCTGCATTTCCTTTAGCTTGTTTCTTTAAATTTATACTTAAGTAAATCCCAATCTTCTG
Source organism: Rhinopithecus bieti (assembly GCF_001698545.2). NCBI lineage: Eukaryota > Metazoa > Chordata > Mammalia > Primates > Cercopithecidae > Rhinopithecus > Rhinopithecus bieti. Next base: position 3,114,597 of record NW_016805188.1, on the reverse strand, counting down.
AATAACTATTGTCAAATATAGTCATTTTGAATATTGTCACTTGTACTTTTTTTTTTTTTTTGAGACGGAGTCTCGCTCTGTCACCCAAGCTGGAGTGCACTGGCCAGATCTCAGCTCACTGCAAGCTCCGCCTCCCGAGTTCACGCCATTCTCCTGCCTCAGCCTCCCGAGTAGCTGGGACTACAGGCGCCCGACACCTCGCCCGGCTAGTTTTTTGTATTTTTTAGTAGAGACGGGGTTTCACAGTGTTAGCCAGGATGGTCTCTATCTCCTGCCCTGGTGATCCGCCCGCCTCGGCCTCCCAAAGTGCTGGGATTACAGGCTTGAGCCACCGCGCCCGGCCTGTCACTTGTACTTTTTAAAAAAGGAGTATTAACTTTCATGAAACCAAATGGCTTGCCTAGTTACTGTTGTAAAGAACTGAAATGTAAGCAAATTAACTTACTTTAATGCTTTCTATAAAGTCAATTTTGGATGCATGTCTTCTTATATTTTCACAGTTTTGAAACATTTTCTGCCTTTTTTTAAGTTCAATGATCTTTTTGAAATTATTTTATTGAAACTAGAGAAAAATGTCCAGTATGTTTTGCAGCTGGCATTCCTGAAAACCAAATGAAAATTGCAGAGCCAATTTCATCATGTTATGATATTTATGCTTTTG
>NW_016805188.1:3109999-3112223 GCF_001698545.2 Rhinopithecus bieti | reverse complement strand
TCTTCTTATATTTTCACAGTTTTGAAACATTTTCTGCCTTTTTTTAAGTTCAATGATCTTTTTGAAATTATTTTATTGAAACTAGAGAAAAATGTCCAGTATGTTTTGCAGCTGGCATTCCTGAAAACCAAATGAAAATTGCAGAGCCAATTTCATCATGTTATGATATTTATGCTTTTGTCAGAATTCTTGCATTTTAAGGCTTGTTTGTGCACATTGGTTTTGAAATGAATTTAGTAATTTATGTTTGAAACTCATTTCACAAATGTGAAGTAACAACTTTATAGGATTATCTCTATTCATAGTAATCCGACTAAATGTATTCAAAACGTTAACATTTTTCTGTTAATTTTCAGGTTGAAGGTTTAGAACAGATGTGGAAAAATGTTTACTTCAGAGAAAGGGGTTGTGGAGGAATGGTTGTCAGAGTTTAAGGTAATATTTACTGTTCTACTATAGTAATTATAGTCCAAAGAAGTTTTGTCTGGGGTTTAAATTCCAGTGATTTTTTGTATTTTATATGACTGAAGGGTTAAATATCTGTGGAAGAAGTATTTTTATCAAATCTCAATAGAGAGTTATTTACACATAATAATCTTTTCTAGGAAATTGAGTCCTTTTTTCTCCCAAGTGGTTCAAAGAGTTTATTCGTTTGTTTGTTTTCTTTCTTTCATGGCAATACCACAAATAATTAAAGTCTCTGAATGTTGATGTCATTCTCCAACGACCATCAATGATTCATTGTCAAAATGTTTCTTGCAGTTTGGAGGGCAGTGGAACTGGGCATGACCAACAATGAGGAGAGGATGGGAAAATATTTGCTCAACTTCATACCAGTGGATCTTTCTCTAGCTGGCTAACCCAGTGGCTATATAAGGGGTGTATAACCTTTGATTAGTTAATGAAGAAAATAAAACTTATATTTTCTTGTCTCATGAATTTTCTCTAGGATAGCTAAAATAGTGTTTCTTTAATCAGCTAATTACTTTTCTCTGTCCTTATATGACACATAATTATGTGCACTTGCATGATCATGAACCACAGGAATGAAGAGTTTGGGCTGCAACTGTCACTTTGATTTTGTCCAGCCCAATCAGCCCAAGACCTATAGGGACAAAGTTACAGTCTGACAAAGTCAGGCTTATTGACTTGTTTCATTGAGGGAGATTGCCCAATAGATACTATGGGACCATCTCACCAAACCAAAGAAAAGATAAAGTTATAATAATTTGGAGGAAGGGTAGAGTTTAGGTGAAATTTAAATGGAACGGTATTCTGGTAGACTCAAAACAAAGCAGGGCTGTTTGTAATGGGGTGAACATCTGGTCTGGCCTTCAAAGTAGACCCAGGATCTTGTTGTCTTGAAAACTACAAAGTTAACGTAGATTTGAAATGTTATGTTCAGAAACTCTGTATTTATATCTTTGTACCTGGGTTGAAAATCAAGGCTGCTTCTCTATGTCAAAGTGACTTAGATGCTCTAGGCAAGAGTGGGATGTTTTGTTCTTACTGACACATGTTCAACAACAAACTTTTTTATAATCTGTGATTTTAGGCAACTAGTTATCTTAGTAAGAATTTAGTAGTCACTCAAAGAAGGAGATTGTTATGACATTTTTCAGTTGCAGTGTGTATTTAGGAAAAGCACCATTTCCTGTTAATTTTACAGCTGGCCTTATCTGTCTCTGTTATCTAATCCTGATGAATAGCTGGGCAGACTTTTACTGTCTCAGCTTTTATAGCCATGAGTTGAGCATCCTTCTATGGATTCCCTAAGTCATCATAAGTGACATAGAATGTTAAAGAAGTGCTTTCTACATATTTTAATAACTTGTGGCCAGATGTGGTGGCACATGCCTGTAATACCAGCACTTTGAGAGGCGGAGATGGAAGAATTGCTTAAGGCCAGGAGTTTAAGACCAGCCTAGGCACCAGGCGCGGTGGCTCACGCCTGTAATCCCAGCACTTTGGGAGGCCGAAGCGAGCGGATCACGGGGTCAGGAGATGGAGACCATCCTAGCTAACATAGTGAAACCCCGTCTCTACTAAAAATACAAAAAATTAGCCTGGCGTGATGGCAGGCGCCTGTAGTCCCAGCTACTCAGGAGGCTGAGGCAGGAGAATAGCATGAACCCAGGATGCAGAGCTTGCAGTGAGCCGAGATTGCGCCATTGCACTCCAGCCTGGGTGACAGAGCGAGACTCTGCCTCAAAAAAAAAAAAAA
>NW_016805188.1:3092768-3109667 GCF_001698545.2 Rhinopithecus bieti | reverse complement strand
CCTAGACAACATAACAAGACATCCTCTCTACAAAAAACAAAACAAAACAAAACAAAACAAAACAAAGAAAAAAAATTAGCTGGGCGTGTTGGTGCATGCCTGCAGCCCCAGCTACTTGGGAGGCTGAGATGGGAGGATCACTTGAGCCCAGGAATTCAAAGATGCAGTGAGCTATGATAGCACCACTGCTGTCCAGCCTAGTGACAGAGTGAGACTTTTGTCTCTAAAAGAAAAACAAAAAACGAAACAAAAAAACTTTGATTAAATCTGGTGTGTGTGTGTGTTTCCTGCTTGTGTTATCTTTGTGTTTAACATAGTCTCTTATCATGGCTTTTTTTTTTGGCAGATTGATGGAAATTGTCAAGTTTAACAGTTGAATGCTATTTCTTCTAGGGCGTTCCTATGTTTCACGATGAAGTAAAATATGCAAAAGCAAGTATCGCTAGCTATCCATTCTTTAAGATGGGAGTTGTGGAAAGAGAGCATGTTAAAGGGTGGGTTGTAGGGGTAAGATCAGCTAGTAAGGCAAATAATGGAAAACCATGACTGGTCTCCTTCCCTTCCCATCTGTTCATTTATTCCCTTCCCCTCCTGGTTTGGATATATAGACACCTAGGAGTCTATATATTTTTGTAGTACCAAGGAGTGAGGGGCAGAGCAGCGGTTATTGGCAGTGGTATCTGAGGAAGTAGGTGGTTGGGGTGAAGGGCTACAGAGGTGGCATGTAGAAGAGTAACCAGAATAGTTACATTGGTAGATTGGTTACGTTGAGCAAATAAATTGATTGAACAAATAAGTAAATACTTTGAAGATAATGGGAGTTAGATTTCTATCTGTCTGAAAAGGGAATTACAATCATGGAACAGCAAAAGTCAAGAAAGAACTCTAAGGTGTTGTATTGGAATCATTATGAACTCATGGGTTCTAAGTATGCATATGATATATATGTGTGTGTGTGTCTGTACATATATGCATACATTTATCCCCTAGCTTTGTTCACTGGGAGGACCTAGAAACAATGGCACCCCGGTTGCAGTGAGTACACTAAGCACCCAGATCTTGTTTTCCAAATACCATCTTCCACTACAAAAAACCAGAGTATGAATAAATAGAAAATATTATTTAAGTAGTATTTTATCAATATAACATATGTGGGTAGCAATATTTTATTAACATTTTTAATAAATTTAATGTAAGCATAGGGAAACTTTTCCTTTAGGAGGAGGGAGTGAAATCATGGCCTACAAGAAATAAAATGTAGTTTAAGAAGTTTCTCCTGCCCAACCCCAAGATTAACTTTACCCAATTTTGAATCAATTTGATACTCAAATGTTTTAAATTATTTTCAAATCTGTATTATAGCCAGTTCAAGGAAGGATATTTCCCATTCCTTGATTAGTTTGGTAGGCATTCCTGATAATTATTTGGAGTGTTATTCTAAATTGGGTTAATGTGTGTTGAATTCAGCTCTATGTTTGACAAAGAGAAGAAGGTTATCAGGCAAAATCAGCAGCATACCAGAGGTAATAGAATATAGAAAAGTGCTTGGGAACATGTCTGCTAAGTACTTCTAAAATTAGAGTAACATATCTTTTGAAATCTCTAATGTTAAATTACACATTTTTGTTAAAATATTTAAGAAAGGTTTTGGTTACATACATATTTCTAGAAAAGCTTCTGCTTGGTTGTTTGATTTAATAACCATGGTGCTGATAAGGCCATAATGCTAATAAGGCCACTTACTCATGATTGAGTAAGTAAGCTGAAAGTCAGAAACCCTTTGACTTAATTCTAATTCTCCCCTAGGCTGGTTTTATGATGCTGGGCATAACCTCTCCGGGTCTCATATTTTCATCAGAAAAGTTACAGTACTATAAGTGGTTTATGAAGATGATTTGTAGCTCTACACTGGTCCACGGTCAGTCTGAACTCCTAACCTCACCCAACATCTCTCAAATGTGTAGAGATGACACAATTTGCTTTGTACAAATACTTTATTTAAAATTTTTGAAATTGAAAATTTGGTAAAATTATTCAGTGTCTGTTCTAGCTATGGACTCTCATTAGTATTTTCTTTTTTTAAAATTTGAGACTGGGTCTCACACTGTCACCCAAGCTGGAGTGCAGGGGCACAATCTTGGCTCACTGCAATGGTTACCTCCCAGGTTCAAGTGATTCTCATGCCTCAGCCTTCTGAGTGGCTGGGATTACAGGTGTGCACCACCATGCCCAGCTAATTTTTGTATTTTTAGTAGAGATGTGGTCTTGCCATGTTAGCGAGGCTGGTCTCGAACTCCTGGCCTCAAGTGATCTGCTTGCCTTGGCCTCCCAAAAGTGTTGGGATTACAGGTGTGAGCCACTGTGCTTGTCCTATTTTCTTTATATACCAACTAAATGATTAGTTTAGGATTTCATTATTTTAAGATTTCATGAATAGTTCAAGCTCTATCTTTTCAAAGATTTATTTATAAAATATTATCTTTCAGATGGTGTTATTTTTGTTACTGCTGTGTGGTAGATTTATCTAGCAGATTTCCGGACTCCTAATTTTTTAAAATTTTCTGATAGTTGCTGAATCTCAATATGTGACTCAAAATCAAATCTTATGTGTGATGTTGTTGAACAGGATTGTTTTAATTACTGGTTCTTCACCCATCTGTCCATCTTGATTAATTCTCTGCTACTCAACCCATATCACCTCCTCACAGTTTTGAAAAACCATCTGTCAAATGATACTTTAGTAAGAGGCATCTGTCTTCAAATTTTTTTTTTTTTTTCCGAGACAGAGTCTCGCTCCGTCGCCCAGGCTGGAGTGCAGTGGCACGATCTTGGTTCACTGCAACCTCTGCCTCCCGGGTTGAAGCGATTCTCTTGCCCCAGCCTCCTGAGTAGCTGGGGCTACAGGCGCATGGCACCACATACCTGGCTAATTTTCGTAGTTTTACTAAAGACAGGGTCCCACCTGCCTCGGCCTCCCAAAGTGCTGGGATTGCAGGTGTGAGCCATCACACCCAATGTCAAATTTTGCCAAGAATAATATGCCAACATAATTTTCCATTAGGTACTTTTCAACTCCAGTTATGCCTTCTGAAATGTGAGAAAGCTAAGCTGGTATTTAAGAAGATCAGTATCTTTGAACTAGTACAGTGCATGAAAATTTAAATGTTTTTGCTGTAATAGTATTTAAATTCATTTGGCTCTTTTAGATCTTGTTTTTTAAAGCACCATTTATGAACACAACAGTTACATTTTCTCCCTCTCTATAGACAAAATTAACTTTTCCCACATTCATTAAATGAAATGTTAGAATTGTGAATAAAAGGTATTATTACTGCACTAATTTTTAAGATACCCTTCCTTTCATTTATCAGTGGTAACCTGGGTCCATGGTATTTTCCAGAGCTTGTCTTTTCAGAAAACAGCTGTCTTTTTGCCTTTCGGTGTTTCACAGGAAATATTTTACCTCGTGACAGTCAGCTAGTATATAAGCTGAACATTGTAATTCATATTTTTAATGAATGATCTAGTTTTAGCCTAGATCATATATATATGTATACATAATAATAATCTTTCTATTCACTACTAATTTTTCTAAAGATTTGTATTTTGATTCATTTATTCTTTAATTTTATAGTTACACATATATATTAGACATGTATACTTAGTTACATAAGTTAGACATCAATGTGTTTTAAATATATATAATGCATTTTATACATAATTTAGATTTATTTTTATTCAGAGGATTAGGAATCTGCTGTTTATTTGACTGTTATTCCCTTTTATATAAATTCCCCAAGTATTAGGTTACTCTTGATCAAATGATGGAAATGGAATGTTGCCTGGAGATCTTTTGTGTCATACTTTTGAAATATTGAAGAATGCCTTAATCTCTTCTTTATGTAAGCAGTTGCAGTAAAACCTTTTTTTCCCCACTCTGGAGAATTGTGAAAGGTTTCCAAATAGTCCACATTTGCTTGCACTTCTGGTAAATAAAACTCTTCTTAAACTTAAAAAAATAAAATCTCTTCACTTATGTATCCTAAGGTGAAATGTGACTCACTTTTAAAGAATCTACCAAAGTATAAACAATGGCAATTTTTATTTCTTATTTTGTTTATCTATAATATGTTCCCTCAGCAAAGATTTGTGTATGAGGCCTTGTGGTGAGTGCTGTGCATGGAGAGATGAAAAGACAGTTCTTGCCCTCAAGGAGCTCACAGTAAAGTGAAAAGGAATCAAATGTCTTTATTGTAAAAATTTATGCTGTTTAATTTATGCACACATTCACCTATACGCTAATCATAACCCATATTAAATTTTGAAATACTAGGATATGAGACGTATAAGGAATAATGTATATTTTAGAGTGAGTTAGGAATATCCTGAGACATGGTATCTACTTCAGGATTGACATTGATTGACTGAAGCAAGTAATTTGGGTGAGATAGAATAATAACTTAGGAGACCGATATCGCTGTCTGTCACAGATATCTGAGGAGGGGGTGTACTCCAGAAGGAAAGGTTTTTATCATTATGATAATGAAATGTTTTTGTTTTCAGATTTCCCTACTCTTTTATTCAAAATCATCTGACTTACTACTGGAGTTTTATTTCTTCCCATTCCTCTCTGGTCATGGTGTTCGTTCTGAATAGGTGGTGCTGGCAAGCTGTGACTCGTTGTCCACGTTTTAAATGGCATTAGGAAAATTAGTTTGTTGGTAGTGTGGATATCTTTTTCTCTAGCTCTGAAAGTTCTAAATTTTCCCCTCAGTTGGTAAAGTAGAACAGCCTTCCCATGCTTAATAGTCACAGTATGTAACTCCGGAGTTAATTTGACCCTGTCTCATTCTGTTGCCCAGGCTGGAGTGCAGTGCCACAATCATGGCTCGCTGTAGCCTTGACCTCCCAGGCTCAAGCCATCCTCCCACCTTAGCTTCTCGAGTAGCCAGGACTACAGACATGTGCCACCATGCCCAGCTAATGTTGTTTATTTTTTGTAGAGACGAGGTCTCACTATATTGCCCAGGCTGGTCTTGAACTCCTGGGGTCAAGCAATCCTCCTGCCTCAGACTCCCAAAATGCTGAGATTACAGGCATGAGACACTGCGCCTGGCCTATATTCTTATCTCTAATCCCAAAATGTGATCGAAGATGAAGTGTTGATGTTAGTTTATGTCCTTGTTGATAAGAGGACAAAATATATTTTTTGTTTTATTTTGAAGTTTTGTTGAGATATAATTAATATAACAAAATTTACTAATTTAAGGTAAACATGTTTACCTTGCCTTGGTTTTTGATATATTCACAGTGTTGTACAACCAATGCCAGCATCTAATTCCAGCACTTTTCCATCACCCCAAAAAGGAACTTCATACCTATTGGTCACTCCTAATCTTCCTCTCCCCTCTGCAGTCCTGGCAACAACTAATTTACTTTCTGCGTCTATGGATTTGCCTATTCTGGACATTTCATAAAAATAAAATGTATTTTTTTAAATTTGTTTAGACATTACCAGAAACATCTTTACCAAATTATGCCACAAATTTGAAAGACAAGAGTTCTTTAGTTTCATCTCTCTATAAAGTTATCCAGGAGCCACAAAGTGAGGTAAGTACTTTTATGGTTTATTGTGCTAGTAGTATTGACTTGATTGATTTTTAATTTTTAATTGTGAAATCTATATAAAAGGGTAAGAAAATATATATGTTTAAAGAACAATACTGAAATGAACTTTAGTGTACCATTCCCCAAGCCAAGAAATATAATTTATTACCATATTCCAAAAGCCATCTCTGAAAATTTTCTCTCTTTCTCTCTCGCTAGAGGTAGCTTTGAAAAGTTTATGTCACTACATTTCATTTTATTCATTCAGCAAGTATTTGAGTGTCCATTATGAGCCCTTCGACTATGCTAGGCAATGGAGAATCAAATTGAGTAACACATGGTTTTTATCCTGAAAGAGGAAAGTGGGAGAAAATAAGTAAACACATGGTTTCAAGGCAATCCTTAATCCAGTCTACGGATAAGCACAAGTTTTCCAGGTGGCAAGGTAAAAGAGTATTCCATGCAGTGGGGATAGTATACGGAGGCTTAGAAAATGAAAGATTTTTAAAGAATGGCAAATAGTTTAGTGTGGCTATTGCTTTAACATTGTAACCTCCCTTTTGCTGTTTAGAATATTTTGTGTCTTAATTTGAAAATATTCCTAACAAGTTGATATTATTGTTTTCCAGAATTTTGGAAATTTGAGATACTGTTTCTGGTATTATTTGAAGTTCAATGAATTTGTCATTTAAACTTTACTAATAGTACTTTTTCATTATTCAGTTTTATTCATTTAATAAATATTTATTAAACACATATAGTGTATCAGGAACCACTTAGGAATTATGAGAATAAAATAGACTAAATTCTTGATCTTGTAGATTAAAACTTGTTTTCTAGTTAGTGAGATAGACATTAAACAAATAGCTAAACATATAATACTATGTCAGTTAGTGATAAATCTATAAGGATAAATAAAATGAAGTAAGGGAAATATATGTTGGGACTGAGGAAGTTGGTGATTGAATCAAGATCCAAACGAATTAGGAGTTGGAGTGGAATCAGGGGCAAGAGCCTTCCAGGAGAATGAACTGTAGGTGGAAAGGCCCTGGGATGTGTGATGTGTTCAAGAAACTTATAAAGAGGCAGTTTATATGGGTACAGTGCAGTTTGCTTCGATGGTGCTTTTAGTTGACTATAACTTTGAGACAGGCATATGAGTAGTGGTTAATACTGCTTAAGTCTGTTATGAAATCAGCTGTTTTTTGAAAAACCTACATAAAGTCCCCTTTGAGTTCTAGGAGTCTGGAGTCCAGAGAACAGAGAGGTCCGGTACCAGTAGCTGCTGGTTCCTGAATAGTAGTGTTCTCCAACTTTTCCATATCCTTTTCCTACCCAGTGTTCCTCAGTAATTGTTCAATACAAAAAATATTACAAGATTTTCCTTCTAAATTTACCAAAACTTGACTCTTTTCCTGCTTAGTCATTAAAGAACATTTTCCTTACTTAGTCACTAAAGAGCATTTTTGAGTCATATGCCTATTACCACTAGAAATCTCTGTTATAATACAGACTTCTTACTTATGAATGGATTGTTGTAAAAATCCATTTGTGGCTTAGTTGTTTTAGAACTCAAAATATATTTTACAATGGAGAGATGACACATGGTGACTAGGTTCTCCTTAAACCCAAAAAAGCCATTTAACACGTATAAGTATACTTGAGGTACAGTCTCTCTTAATAGTACTGTAAAAGGTAACCACAATAAATAACACGGTTTCCATGAAGAAAAAAAAACATTAAAAAATGAAACCCAGACACCAGGAACACAGCAGGTTCTAATGCTCCTTTGCTTGCTTCAAATATAGTCAAGTTAGATATGTCAGACACTGTCCATATTTCCCACACTGTATATCATTTTATTCTTCCTGACATTTTTCAGGTATGTTAGTAAAGAAGCCAGAATACCTGGCTCCAGGTCTGACCTTTATAAGCCATATGATTTTGGTCATAGCGGATAGCCTTTGTCTTAGTTTCCTTCTGTGGAAAGTGTGGATAATGATATTTTACCCTGCAGTGTTTTGGGAATTTAATGGGTTTATGTATGTGTAAGTACTTCGCAATCTGGGACACACTTCACAGATATTAATATTTATCTGTATTAATTTCAAATGCATAATTTCATCTAATCTTGTTGCAATATATTTCTACCTCCCCTTTGAATCGGTCTTCATTAAGTTATACTTTTGTACGGCAAAAACTCTAAATTTTGGATTTTAAATGGGTTGTAAAGCCTTTTGAGTATGTTTTGATTAAAATTATGTGTTCATACAAACTGTCTTGAATAAATTTTCAAATAAGATTTCATAATTTTGCAATGTTTGTTAGACTATCTCAATTGATTTAGCTTTCTGAGGGATTTAGAGATGAGGGATGTTATGCCACAATTCGAGATTATTGATATGGGTCCACGAAGAAAATTTTAAAAACTCCACCCTAAAAGCTAAAACATCCCTAACCAGTCATTCTTTCTTCCAGCCATGTCTAACCCCATTCTTTCAAATTCCTATGCTAAAAACTTTTCTTGCTATCTCTGAATGGGATGAGTTTGCCTCCTGCCCCTCTGTTTTTCTGTTGTCTTTCCATGGCCACACTGGACATCTCTTGGCCTCTAAAGACCATTTCAGGAGTGGAAAAAGTATTCCTTGTGGAAGATTAACTGTCAGAAGTTAGTTAATTTTTCAATAGGAAAGACTAGTTTGACTTAGTCAGTGTTTATTGAAGTATAACTTTTGTTATACGTTTTATAAACAATATTGACTTTAATTATATTCAGTTTACATATTTCACTTACTTGAAATCAAAACATCCACTGTAAATTAGTTTCTGTTCATTACTATTATTGGTTGTAGAAAATCTGTTTAGTATATTTATTTAAATTTGTTGCCTTAGTGAAGTATAGTTCATTGGATATATATAATAAATAGCCTGAGAATTTGCTTGAAAAATCAGTACCTTGTGAACAGTACCTTGTGAATCTTTTAATATATTTAATTAGGACTTGTGTGTGATCATTGTATATACTTTAAGAGAATACTTACCTGTAAGAGGGTCTTACCTTGCCTCTCTGATTTCTTAAAGCCCCTTATAAAGATGCAGTCAGCTCTGTTAACTGGATAATGTTGAGAGTATGGTGGGAGAGGAAAAGGTTGTGGATGACTCCAAATTATGTTTAAAATAAAATTAGAGCAATATTTAGACTATCCAGGGCCAATTAGTCATGGTCACAATAGGGATCTAGATCTAGGGGGGTCTGTAGTTATTTAGCCCCCCTACACACCAATCATTGCTGTCAGATGCTGCCTAATTATAAACTCAGGAGGAGGGAGATAGGACAGTAAGTACCCAGGATTCCCATTTCAATTTCTTCAACCCCATAGTCAAACCTTTATATATTGGCATGTGTTTTACCAGGAAGAAAGGATATTTTAGGAAGAAACTCCCTACAACTTAGGTATTTTAAGAATTTTAAAAGACATGATTTTTACCGATCTGAGAAAACCTTTTATACTTCATATAGTAGTTCCATTCAAATAGAGTCCAGTTCTTGAATTAACATTTTGTGTTTCTTCCAGTTGCTGGAACCTGTCTGTCACCAGCTCTTTGAATTCTATCGCAGTGGAGAGGAGCAGTTGCTTCAATTTACGCTGCAGTTTCTCCCAGAACTAATTTGGTGCTACCTTGCAGTCTCAGCCAGCAGAAATGTGCATAGCAGTGGATGCATTGAAGCTCTTCTTCTAGGGGTTTACAATTTGGTTTGTATTTAATGGAGTTAACAAAATCTTTTTTGAGAAAATCTAATATATAACCTGTGTAACTGCTTATCATTTTAATGAAGCTAGTGTTTGTTTTTTCATATGTCAAATGACTCATAGCCCATTCTTCCAAATACAACTTTCTGGGGGTTGGGAGACATACAAGCATACATGTAATTATGTAACTATACCTTTATGGATTAATTGAAGGTTGAAAATCAGACCATTTCATTTCTTTTATAGTGATATCAGAAAATATCAGTGTTGCATTTTAAATTTTGTAAACTTAAAGTTCATTGCCTATAAATGATCTGTTTCTGACCTTCACAGAAAGTTTGGGAGAAAAGATTTACTCTAATATTCACCAATTATAGTTCTATAAAATCTAGACTGTCTCCAGAGTGTACAACATTGTTTTGACATATAGCTTGCCTTACTAATAGAGTTTGTATATTAATTAGTATGGTATTCTAGATACTTAAGTTTTGTACCTTTCAAAATGGAAAAGAAATGTGAGGTCATTTTCTTCACATATTTCATATTTAAATGATTACTTCACTTAACAAATATAACTTGTTACATGAGGAAGATCAAGGATTATTAAGACGCAATATCTGTATCTCAGCCATCCTGAAAATTATGTTACATATATTTTTTAAGTGGAAGGATATACAGTTTAACTGCTGGTGTTGATGAATAATAATGGATTATCATGGTTTAAGATTTTAAATTAAAATTCCTTTCTATTCAGGTCTTTTTAAAAAAATGTTTTAGACTATTTAAATTTAGTTTGTAAATTTATATGTAAGAAAGTATGTATTTTAATATATTTTCTTTCACTTCTATAGGAAATAGTTGACAAACAGGGACATAGCAAAGTATTGAGTTTTACGATTCCATCTTTATCCAAACCATCTGTATATCATGAAGTAAGTGACATTTTATCATAACAAGTTTATTGACCCTAAGCTTTGACATTGCCACAAATTATAATCTAGTTATTTAGGAAAAAAAATTGATCAATTTATTAGTACCTGCAAAAGTATAAACACCCGCAAAGTATTTCCTATTTCCAAATTGAGATGAGAAATCAAAATAATTGAACATCAAACTAAAATCTGCTAATAAGAGATCTATTGAAAGTATTATTTTGAAATGTTTTCACTCCTCCTGATAGATGGCTACTTGTGTGTGTTGGCAGGGGGAGTGGGGGCAATTGTCTATTTCCATGGTAGAATTTTGAAATTAAACTAATTTTTATTTCTCATTTGTGGTTTGTTTTAAAATTGGTTATTAAATTTTTGAGCAAAAAAATTGGTAGGCAGCCTAAATATGTTTAAGATATAGGATGTTCTTCATGGTAGCTATTTTAGTGGTACATATATATTCTAAGTATCACCTTTTCAGTAGAATAGCTTTTTTTTTTTCCTTTATTCAAATATCTTTTCTCTAGCCTTCCAGCATTGGGTCCATGGCTCTGACCGAGAGTGCACTATCCCAGCATGGTTTGTCAAAAGTGGTATACAGTGGACCTCATCCTCAAAGGGAGATGCTGACAGCACAGAATAGGTATACTGTGGGGATAAAAATTCTTATCTTACTCCACTAAGTTTTTAAGACAATTATTTCAGTAGATTTATAAATAATGTTTAATGAGTTGTGTGTTACAATTTATTTGAATATTGAGTCATTTTATACAAGAGAAAAATAGATCTAGATTTGTCAGTGTGCCTTGCTTCAGGTGTCAGCTGGAACATTGAATTTTAAAGACAGGTTTCATATGGCTGTTACTTGGAAAGTCTTTTTTTCCTTGTAGTTTTTCATTATTGGTGTGCTTATACTGTGCAGGTCTGTTCTGTAACATTATATCTCTCCGCAAGGAGTGCCCTCTCCCCTATTGTAGTTGACTTCTTAGAATTCTAAAGATTTGGTAATATTCTTTTTGTTTGTCTTTAGGTTTGAAGTGTTGACATTCCTTTTGTTGTGTTACAATGCTGCCTTAACCTATATGCCCAGTGTTTCTCTTCAGTCACTGTGTCAAATTTGTTCTAGGTAAAGTAAAATTCAAGTGTTTCTAATATTGAAATATATGAATCTATGATTGCTAGTCTGGTACATACCTAAGTTATTTTTGTTTTGTGTAATCATTTGCTTAAAACATTAAATAAGTTAATGTAAAGCTCAGCCTACCCAACACATGGAAAGTTCACTATAATTGATAGTCACAAAAAACATGTGCAATAGCTCATGTCTGTAATTTCAGCACTTTGATAAGCTGAGGTGGGAGTATCGCATGAGCCCAGGAGTTCAAGACCAGCCTGGGCAACATAGCAAGACCCCTGTCTCTATAAAAAAATTTAAAATAAAAGATCAGCTGGGCATGGTGGTGCACGCCTGTAGTCCCAGCTACCTGGGAGGCTGAGGTGGGAGGATCACTTGAGCCCAGGAGGTTGAGAATACAGTGAGCTGTGATTACACCACTGCACTCCAGTCTGGGTGACAGAGCAAGACCCTGTCTTACAAACAGCACAAACAAAAACAACAAAAACAAGAACATGATGAAGAATGTAAAGATGAATAACATTTAAATTGAATATTTAATTAGAAAAGGATTATAGTATATAGCTAAATGATAGAGCTATTATGACCTTTCAAGTTTTGGCATGTGGTTGGCTTCTTTTTGTTTGTATTTATTCATATATTTTTACTGTGCTCTAATTTGGAACTAAGAAATAAGTAAGAGATACTGGTTCTTAAACTTTTCTTGTTAAAAATAAATTGAGCCAAGGGGTTATAAACTAAATTATATCCTTGAGTATAGTGTATTCACATTTAAAAAATCCTGATTTAAAAGAGTAGTTAATGATAGTATATATGGTATTGGTTAAATATGACCAGAATATTAACAATGATTGTCTCTAGTTGGTGGAATTGTGGTTTATTTTAATTTTCTCTTTTGTGATTTTTTTGTGATTTTCTAAATTTATGGCAATGTCAGTGTTCCTTTTTGAGTTAATAGTTGCAGCACACCAGCATGGCACATGTATACATATGTAACAAACCTGCACATTGTGCACATGTACCCTAGAACTTAAAGTATAATAAAAAAGAAAAAAGAAAAAAAAGCAGAAACAAAAATGACAGATTATTGCCCTCGATAATTCAAGTAAATAAGAGATATTATAGAACTAAGGAACTTGTGGAATAATTTCTATTTGAGGAATTTATTTAGAAAATGCAACTTAGGAAGGAAGGAGAGAAAGAAAATCCTGCTAGAGAGGAGATAGGACTGGTGGTGGGTATCTGGGAAGAAATGTGTAGGTCGAAGAACCACACCACAGGTGTGAAAGAGCACAGTACATCCAGGGGGAAAATGAGACAGCTTGTGCACAAAAGGAAACAGCAACCAGAAATTAAACATTCACGCTTACTGATAACTGAGTTACACTAACAGTCACTTCTTGGAGAAGAGGATAACCAGGGCTCAGAGTGGCATGAAACTAAAATGTTGCTTACAACTAGAAAACATTAATCAGTTATACATTTTAAATCAGAATCCAAGGATAATCTGTTAGCTTTAATAAGCCAAATCCTGTAAAAGAGCACCAAATACCTAAAACAAATATGTACAGATTTTTTTACACAAAATATTAATATCATGTATTTTTATTCTCAAAAAAAAAAAAAGAAAATGCAACTTATCCTGAGTGTATTAGTCCATGTTCATACTGCTATGAAGAAATACCCGAGACTGGGTAATTTATGAGGGAAAAGTTCTACATGCTGGGGAGCCTCACAATCATGGTGGAAAGTAAAGGAGGAACAAAGGCATGTCTTACATGGCAGCAGGCAAGAGAGCATATGCAGGAGAACTCCCCTTTATAAAGCCATCAGATCTCATGAGACTTATTCACTATCACGAGAACACCATGGGAAAACCTGTCCCCATGATTCAGTTACCCCCTCACTGGGTCCCTCCCATGACATGTGGAGATTATGGGAGCTACAATTCAAGATGAGATTTGAGTGGGGACACAGCCAAACCATATCACAGAGGGAGGGATCATTGAGCAATGCTTAGAAATGAAATGAAAACAAAATAAATGAAAAATCAGAACTTGATACTGTATAGGATAGAAAGCTATGCAGAATCAGCAGAGGAAGAGAATTCACAAGACAAAGGGCTTAGTAGAGAAGATAGAGAAGTGAAGTCTTTCAGATGTTTTCCAAATTAGAGCATAATTACATTTCCTAACCTTAAAAGATGGTACCAATGGTTCATCTCTCCCACTTACCAAGTCGTTCTAAGATGTTTTTTGCTTTAAATTGTTTAAAGGCAGAAATGTCCAGACTTTTGAATTTCACAGTTCTGTAAAATCTCGAAAAATGTGGTACAGCTGGGTTATTTACATAAGTGTTGCCAACTTTTTATTTTGCCAAGTCATTATATTATAAATATCTACCATCAACATTATTTAACAAAAGGGAGACTATTTTAATATCAAAAAGGTTGGGGGGGGAGGTGGAAGGGAAGGAAAATAATTTATAAATTAAATTGGGATAAGTTTAGCTTTCCTGGCTTTTCATTTCACCATGGCCTAGTGAAAACTCTGTTATCGACTAAAATGGGTATAAGGACCAACATTCAGAAATACTGGTTTAAGGAGTAACAATGCAGCAATTTTCACCTCTAGAACTTAGAACACACTGCAAAGTCCAGATCCTACTCTGAAGCAGTGTATTAGATGCTAGGATCCAGGAATGCCTATATATGTATATATTTATATTTTTATGTATTATGTATAAATGTATTTTTTGAAGCTCCATAGATGTTCTAATACAATGCCCAACCACTCTTGACGTTTCCCTGAAACTACTGATGGAAAAGTTAGAAAAGAACATGTGTCACTGATTTTTGTCCTAACTCTAATGTAGCACATTCTAATATAATTACGTTTACATTATGAGTAGAAAATTGCTAATATACCAGTTTTACCTGACCAGGGAACTGAATAATTCTTCAACAGAGAATGCAAGTAAAACTGGCTTTAAAACAAAGAGAAACAGATTATTTTAAAACTCGCTGTAGGATTTTGGCCAAGGAAGTTTTGGTAGAAATAGATCAATCTGTGCCACAAGAGAGATTAATTTCATATAAATGTCCACCAGATGTAAAAAACAAACAAGGGTAGGGGGAAAGATCTAAGTAATTTAAAAGACTTAAGCTGTCTAAATAATGCTGTTAACTACAATGCATTACATTTGAGGAACTCTATCAAATTTATCATTCCTGTCATTTTAGTTATTTATGTTTTAAATTTTCATTTTAGATTCCCTATTAACTGTATTCTTAATGATAAAATCCAGTTATTTATTTATCATACCTACTGACTTTCTTAATCGTTTATCAGATATTCTAATTAGGAGGTTTTGTACATTTTTAAGATGAGTAGGAAAGAATTAGAAAACACTTTTGTTAATCAGGTTAAGCCTAGTTCATATCTATGGAAAGAAATTGGTTACAGAACTGTGGTGTAAGTAAGTTAGAAAACGGTTATACCAGTTAAAGTATAAGAGCTTCTTAATGATCTTAGCACTAATGCAGGTCTTCCTAAAGATGAAAGTGATCCCACTGTTATATGGGCTATCTAATCCTGTTTGCCATGTGATAGTTGTTTTAGATTGCTGCTGAATTTGGTTGATGATTATACCAAAATGATTGACTGGGTCATCTAGGAGGAAGGATACATAAATACAACCAGAAAAAATTCATGGGATATATGAACTAGATTCAGTGACAAATGTGTTTCATTCTTTTTTTATCTTCTGATTGTAATTAGTTATGAAAATAATTAAAACAATCTTGAACACTTCCCACCCTCCACCTATGCTAACATAAATTCATTCTACTGAGCAAAAATCTGTTCAGTTACTATAAGCTTTGCCTTCCTGATTCAGATTGATTGATGGCCAGCCTGATAGCCTCTTTTCCTCCTATGTATTGTGTGTGAACAACTTGAAGAAGAGATCTGACAGCAAGCAAGAGCTAAACCGAATAAGCTATAGTCAGGAAGCTTTTGTTCTCTGCTGGTACTAAACATATATGGCACTATGAAAAGAAATATACTTACCAATGCTGCATATAAGTTTTGATAGTATATACCAGAGGCCTCTAAGTTTGAGGAAATGATTTCTTCCTGTTGGATATTTAATACAAGGCTGTTTAACAAATGACTTATCTTCTTTTTTGATGTGGAATATAAATATTAAGAATGAAACTATGCTCAGCTACTAAGCTGAATTCTCTCCCATTGTCTAAGGGACAGCTCAGATTTTGTTTAGCTAGTGAGTCATCTAAATGACAAACCCCTGGATATGGAGAGCTGTGAGTTCCTGATCAGTGTATTTGTTTCTGTGTATCTGTAATGAATCCCTGCCTCTCTCCTCACTTCTAGGTCAATTTTTCTGACCACCTGAATAGATTGTTTTCTGTCAATTAAGGGCACCTTTGTTACGAGTAAGCCATTTTGCTCCTGACTAATAAAATTTATATAAATATAAAGCACTTAATGCAGCATCAGCCACTTTGTTATCATCTAGTAAATGACAGCTGGCATATTGTACTCCATCAGTGAGCACACACATTCACTATGGATGCATATAAGGCATTGCTTTTTTTTTTTTTTTCTCACCTGTTTGCTATGACTGTATCAACAATTCTAGAGCATATCTGATATTAGGTCATTTCTAGTTGAAAGCACCTGTGGCAAATTTTTCAATTGCTTGTTATTTTATTTGGAAACTAGTTTTTACCAAGTATCTAAATCTTGCCCATCCTTCACAACCCAACTAAAATAATCTTTCCTCTAACCATGTGAGCATGATTTTTGTGTGTGATCTTCACTTGAGAAACATGACAGGAGATGCAGACTTTATTAAGCTCTTAATTTCAAAGAGCAGAACAAGCAGGACAGAAAAGTGCTCATTACTATTCAGGCAATTCTTCCACTTTCTCTCTTCTCCTTTCCCCTTTTTCTATTCTCTTGGACTTTTCCTCTCCACTTCTCTCTGCCCCTCTTTTTTTTTTTTTTTTTTTTTTTTTTTGAGATGGGGTCTTGCTCTATTACCCAGGCTGGAGGGCAGTAGCACAATCTCTGCTCACTGTAACCTCCACCTCCCAGGCTCAAGCAATTCTTGTGCCTCGGCGTCCTGAGTAGCTGGGACTACAGGCAAATGCCACCATGCCCAGCTAATTGTTTGTATTTTAGTAGAGACGAGGTTTCGCCATGTTGCCCAGGCGGGTCTCAAACTCCTGAGCTCAGGCAATACGCAGGCCTCAGACTCCCAAAGTGTTTACAAGCATGAACCACCACACCCGGCCTGTTTCCCTTTTTCAGCCAAGTTTCTACTCACTAGCCTGATGATTTGAAGATCCATCTGATAATAATATTATGTTATATATAATATTATTTATTTATATATAAATATATTATCTGAATATATTTATATTATCTGATAATAGTAACCTTTCTTTTCT
>NW_016805188.1:3076789-3090147 GCF_001698545.2 Rhinopithecus bieti | reverse complement strand
TTTTTTTTTTTTTGAGATGGGGTCTTGCTCTATTACCCAGGCTGGAGGGCAGTAGCACAATCTCTGCTCACTGTAACCTCCACCTCCCAGGCTCAAGCAATTCTTGTGCCTCGGCGTCCTGAGTAGCTGGGACTACAGGCAAATGCCACCATGCCCAGCTAATTGTTTGTATTTTTAGTAGAGACGAGGTTTCGCCATGTTGCCCAGGCGGGTCTCAAACTCCTGAGCTCAGGCAATACGCAGGCCTCAGACTCCCAAAGTGTTTACAAGCATGAACCACCACACCCGGCCTGTTTCCCTTTTTCAGCCAAGTTTCTACTCACTAGCCTGATGATTTGAAGATCCATCTGATAATAATATTATGTTATATATAATATTATTTATTTATATATAAATATATTATCTGAATATATTTATATTATCTGATAATAGTAACCTTTCTTTTCTACTTTCGGTTCTGGTCTATCATGAATAAATAAACTCACTGGAATGGGTCTTCCTAATCATTGTATGGTTTGTAACTGAGGCTATATTAACAATCTCAAAAGTTTTTTTTAATTCTAAGAATGAAACACATGTCTCTCACCAGAGAATGAGAATCACAGCAAGAGTTTTTCTCACTTACAAATTGATGCTAAGAACTTCTCCAAGAAAGATATTGACCAAATACACCTTCCAGAAGGGATTTTATTTTCACATGCCTTGTGAATTTGGCAGAGTAAACTTAATACAGACATGGCTGTTATTGGCACTCAGCTGCTCTTTTGTAAGGACATATCCTTATGTTTGGATTTGTGAAGGGAAATCAGAGAACTTCAGGACATAGCCCTGATGAACAGAGGAGCCAGGAATTCATGTGGCATATAGCTTTATTGCTTTGTTTTGTTTGGCATTTAAGTTCACTGAAGGGTATATGGGCAAACAATATCCTTGAAGATAGGGATCAGAAAAAAAACTTAATTCAGAGAATTCTTAAGTACCAAAATAAAGGAGTAGAGAAAAGAGATGCCATTACCAGTTAATGATGCAGAGGGATAGGACTAGACTATTTTGGGTCTCAGCTCAAATGGTACCTTGTTGGAGAGGCTTTCCGTGACCATCATTCCCAAAGTAGCACTTTCCCACCCTAGTTTATTTCCTTGTAGCACTCATAACACTATAATTACCTTGTTTGTTCTTTTGATACAGCCTGTCAACTGCTAGAAACTTCATGAGGTCAGGAACTTTGTTTTGTTCACTGCTGTATCACAAGAGCTTAGAAGTGCTTGGCATATGAGAGAGCCTCAATAACTGTTGAATGAATGAATGATAGATGAGCTCTTCAGCTCAGATTTATAATTTGATAAGTAGAGTTAGGATTAAAGGAAATGATTGGGTTTTTACTTTTAAAAAATCTTTCATTGGTAAGTAAAATCACCAGTTTTAGTTTTCTTAGTTATAAAACATTAACCATTTGCATTTCTGAATAAATGTTTAATTTCAGCCTCTAATAAATGACCACTTATTTCTTCACAAGTAGCTAGTATAGAAAATGAGAGAACCTGGAATTTTATTTCCTTTGTATATCTTTCACGTGTGTTGATATTTGAGAGAACTGTCTCTGTAATTCTCACATAAAGTGAATTTAAAAGATGAGTGACCATCCTAGAGCCATGCAAATATTTTTTTAAAGTTGTATAATAACAACAATAATTTATCTATGTTCTGTACCCTATACTATTTCCTTCCTGATTCCTAAACCTGTATATTCAATCCAGGAACTATCTCTGTCAACATGTCCCATAGATACCTTGTAAATTTTAGGACTCTTCCTGTGGCAGCCAACTGATATCTACATCAAACTAAATTATACCAAAGGGGCTGGATGCAGTGACTCACCCCTGTAATCCTAGAACTTTGGGAGGCCAAGGAGGGTGGATCACTTGAGGTCAGGAGTTTGAGACCAGCCTGACCAACATGGCAAAACCCCACCTCTACTAAAAATACAAAAATTAGCCAGATGTAGTGGTGGGCACCTGTAATCCCTTCTACATGGAGGCTGAGGCAGGAGAAGCACTTGAACCTGGGATGTGGAGGTGGCAGTGAGCTGAGGTCATTGTGCCACTGCCCTCCAGCCTGGACAACAGAGTGAGACTCCATCTCCAAACAAAACAAAACAAAACAAAACAAAACAAAAAAACAGATTTTTGAACCTAGGAAGAACAGTCATGGAATTGGCCTCAGGATGGCCAGACGGTGGCTCACGCAACCTCCACCTCCCAGGTTCAAGTGATTCTCCTGCCTCAGCCTCCTGAGTAGCTGGGATTACAGGTGTATGCCACCATGCTGGGCCAATTTTTGTATTTTTAGTAGAAATGGGGTTTCGACATGTTGGCCAGGCTGGTCTTGAACACCTGACCTTGTGATCCATCCGCCTTGGCCTCCCAAAAGTGCTAAGATTACAGGCGTGAGCCACTGTGCCAGGCCCTTACATTGTCTACTTTTAGTGACCTCAGTAGAAAGAGCTTCTCCTAGTTTCAGTATTAAAAACATCCAGCAAAGGGTGTGCCAGCCTGAGACTTCTACATACCCCTTTGGGAAGTATTTAACCGGGTTAAATATTACTTTGGTTGTATTAACACAGATAAACAATGATAACTTAAATAAAGTAGATATTTATTTCTCTCTCACATAAAAGTCCAAGCTGGTAGGTGGTCTAAGAGGTAGATTGCTTGCATGTTTCCAGTGTGTTCAAGTTCCTTCTGTCTTGGGATTCTGCCATTCCCTATGGTATTTCCCTTGTTGGTATCATCTCAGATCACCACTATTACATCTGCATTCCTTATAATAAATGCTCCTTAACTTTGGTACTCCTTAAATATTCCTCACTATAATACATATTTCTGGAGCTGAGTGTGATACCTGTAATCTCAGCAACTGGGAGGCTGACATGGGAGGATCATTTGAGATCAGGAGTTGAAGACCAGCCTGACAACATAGCAAGACCCCATCTCAAAAAAAAATATTTTTTTAAGCAGCTAGGTGTGGTGACATGCACCTGTGCTTGGGAGGCTGAGATGGGAGGATTGCTGGAACCCAGAAGTTCAAGGCTGCAGTGAGCCGTGATCGTGCCACTACACTCCAGCCTAGGCACACAGCAAGACCTTGACTCTAAAACGCTAATAATAATAAATAAATATTTCTTTGTTTTTTATTTTTAGTTTCCATGTCTTTTTTTATTTTTTTATTTTTTTTACTTTAAGTTCTGGGATACATGTGCTGAACGTGCAGGTTTGTTACATAGGTATACATGTGCCATGAAATAAATATTTATTTACATGTCATTTTGTTTATGGTAGTTTCTTGAAAAAAAATGGTAAAATCTATTGATCTTTCTTTAGGGTTCTACCTTTGGTGTCATGTTTAGGTAGCATGCAAAGAGTATGTATCTATTTGCCTATGTTTTATGTCCGTTGTGGTTTTTAAACATTAACAGTTATAATCTATCTGAAGTTTATTATGGTATACTGTATGAGACTTGAGTCTAATTTATAGTTTTTTTTTGGATCCTGCAGTTTGTGTCAAGAACTTTATCAGGAATTGTGGATCATACCACACATCTATTAATGACAGTGCCAAGTTTCTTTTTTCTTTCTTTCTTTCTTTTTTTTTTTTTGAGATGGAATCTCACTCTGTCCACCCATGCTAGAGTGCAGTGGCTCGATCTTGGCTCATTGCAACCTCCACCTCCCAGGTTCAAGTGATTGTGCTGCCTCAGCCTCCCTAGTAGCTGGGACTACAGGCACATGCCACCACACCCGGCTAATATTTTGTATTTTTACTAGAGATGGGGTTTTACCATATTGGCCAGGCTGGTCTCAAACTCCTGGCCTAGGTGATCCATCTGCTTTGGCCTCCCAAAGTGTTGAGATTACAGGCGTGAGCCACTGAGCCTGGACAGTGCCAAGTTTCATGTAATAGGTTTAGCGGTACCCAAAAATCATTGATAATTGATTGACCAAAATTAGTGAACTAACCAGTGAGTGAATCTGGTTCACTTACTCTATGTATCTACATACCTCAACTTTGTATGTTTTTTCCTGGTATAACTTACTCAGGAATATATTACAGACAAATGTTCTGTTTGGAAAGATTCTTTGTTTCATAAATATTAGGTTTGTTATGAAAGTGTACCTAGTACATTGTTGGCTTATAAATGTTAAAATAACTTACCTAAATTTTACCAATTTTACAAATACATTTATTTTGGTTTTCTAGAATCTGTGTTTGTGGATATCCTAGACAACATGTAAGAAAATACAAAGGTATAAGTAGCAGGATACCAGTTTCTTCAGGATTCATGGTGCAAATGTTAACAGGGATTTATTTTGCCTTGTAAGTATCTCATCATATGCAAAGTAAACCTTTAATTTCTTTAGAAAATTATAGTCTGTTAATCTATTGTCACTATATTATAATGTCAATAGATAAGTGATTTACATACTTTTTGTGAAAGAATATGAACGAGTATCTTAAATAAAACTATTTATAAAACACTTACCATCTTTCTTAAATTCAAGGACGGAATGAAAATTAGTAACACTTAAATATATTCATAGTCTCTTTCTTCATTTTTTTTTGCTATAATTTCCAAATACCTTTTTTTCCTCAAGAAATATCTTTTTCCATTGCCAGAAACTTTAGCTCTTAAAAAACATTTCAGAGCCTCTTTGATTAGAAATAGTTTATTATTAGCTTTCTATTAGTTTCTAGTATTGGTGCTCAGTCTCAGTCTTACCTAGTGACTTGGGTACTAGTATTTTTCTTTGAACCCTATCCTTTACTTTATAATTCTCTTATTATACATGTCTCATTTACTTTGCATTATATTTAGTTGATACTTTTAATTTTCTCTAGTACAATATAAACTTTTTGAAGGCAGAATTGATAAACTTCTTAAAGGCAGAATTTATCGTCTCTGGACCCAATCTGGCCTGATGCCTGTTTTTGTCAAGTTTTTGCAACACAGTCATGCTTGTTTGTTTATGTATTGTCTATGGCTGCTTTTGTGTTGCAATGGCAGAGTTGAATAGTTGAGACTGTATGGCCCACAGGCCTAAAATACTTGTTGTCTGGCCCATTAAGAAAAAATTTTCTGACCCCTGTGTTAGACCATTAATATTGTCCCACAGTTCTTGGATGCTCTGATCTACTTTATTTTATCTTTTTTCTTTGTGTTTCAGTTTGAGTAGTTTCTGTTGGATATATCTTCAAGTTTACTGATTTTTTTCCTTGACTAGGTCAAGTCTAGAAAGGAGACCACTGAAGGCATTCTTCATCTCTGTTACTGTGTTTTATTTCTAACCATTTCATTAGACTCTTTCTTGTAGTTCCCATCTCTTTGCTGAAATCTTCATTTGTTCATGCATGTTGTCCATCTTTTCCACTAGAGCCTTTAGTATATTAGTCATAGTTATTTTAATTTCCCAAATGACTTCAACATTTAGGTCATCTATGAATTTAGTTCTACTGCTTGCTTTATCTCTTGACAGAGTTGGTCTTGTTTGTTTTGCCTTTTGTGTGCCTTGTAATTTTTGATCATGATTTTGTTCAGCAGTAAGACAGTAGAGACTGAGGTAAATATTGTTTATGACAGGAAATGGGCATGCCTCTTCTAGGCTGCTAGTGGAATTATTATAGGCAGAAGTGAACTAGGATTGGGTTTTGTTGTTATGGTTACCCTCAGGGCACCATCTACTTCAAATTCCTCTAGTGCTACCTGGTACTTAGGTGGAGAGCTGGATTGTTGGAGGGTGTTTGTTAATACTTCTGCTTCCTCCTCAGCTTTCAGCATTCCCTGTATGCCTACACTGCAGATAGATTTCTCGCCATGTTCTCACCCCTGCCTCCAGCAATAGAGTTCTGTTGCTTGGTTTTGGGTGTGCACTACCCTGATGGTGGTTGGGGGTGGTGGCTTGGAGGGGAACGCGTGGAAATGGGGGAGGTAATGTTCTCTGTTGTCCTGGTCCAGCCTCAGTTTTAGGCTGATCCCATGTCCCTGCATCTCAGGGATGGGAGTTTCTCAGCGGTCCTGCCCCTTCTTCAGTGATGACACCTCTACTTATCTCAGCATAGAATAAGAGGTTTTTTTGCTTTTTTTTTTCTTACCCTCAGAGCCAAATTGGTCTTCACTTGTATCCTGGGGGGTGAAAGGGTTTGCTGCTCTTTCCCCAAAGGCTTTAACATTTTTGTTCCAGGTGATAAAAGCATCTGGCTGGGTCTTTGTACTTTTCTCACGGAGAGGTTACTCTTTTCCTTGAGGCCTATACCATCAAGGGCAGTTTTCTCTGACCTGCCCTGTTTCTAGTTTTTCTTGTGAGTGCCTAAAGGAGATTTATGGAGAAGCCTGTGGTGGACACAAGCTGCCACTTGTATGTGCTTTTGGAGATCCTACACTCTCCTGCTAGCCCATGAGGTACCTTTTAGCAATTTGGCTTCTAGGAATTTGTTAAGAAGATTAGCTAAATGTTTCTTACCTGCTTGTATTGTGGCCCATCTCTCCTTAGAGGCACCTGTCCGTCCTTGGGGTTCCGGCTACGTGGATGCCCTTGTGACCTCGGCTCTTTGATGGATTCATGAGAATTTATAATTTTATAGATTATCTGGCTTTATCTTGTTTTTATGGTGGGAATAATATTCTTGCTAGTTTTTAGGCCTTGCTTGCACTCTTGATGTAATGTATACCTCTTTATTTTGTTGTCAGTTGATCAAGCCACTATATCTCTGTTCATTTTGTAATTTAGCTGATTTTAGGAAGGGTTTGGCGTATCTTTGAAAATTATGCATACACACACACACACACATACACTCACACACACATGCACACATACTTTTTCCCTCATGTTGCTCTGCTATTTGCAACATGTAGCAAATACACTTCTAAGTGACTATCAAAATGCAAAGAAATAACTACTCAGGATACTGCAAGCCACATTAGTTGTATGTTCTCATTAAAAACTGTGGGAGTTACAGAGTAATTTGGCCATAAAGTGTTCTGAACATTATTCTAAGGTATATAATTTATTATTCCCTGATTTGCTTTGAAAGTATAAAATGCTTTGAAATTGCCTTAGCTTTTTTTAATTTCTGTTCTATAGTCATGTTCTTTAGAGAAGAAATGTAGATCTATAAAATTTTCTTTGCTATTAATAGGCATTTAGATGCAATTCGAAGGAATTCAAAGATTTAAAATACATTTTAAGAGGAGTAGAATGTTAAGCAATGTGCTAATATGATCTTTTATTTTCTTCAGTAAAGATAATTTCTCTTTGTATTTTGTTCAGTTATAAATAATTATAATTTCTTTGTTTAATTCATCTAATTTTATAGTTATAATGGAGAATGGGATCTTGCTCAAAAAGCACTGGATGATATTATATACAGAGCCCAGCTAGAATTATATCCAGAGCCATTGCTGGTAGGTGCCTGACTTATTTATGTAAATTTTATAATTTAAGATTTCTCAATTTAGAACTATAAATTGAGAGAGCCATTCATAGTTCATTAATATGTCATTAATACTCAGTATATTCATGCTCTTGTTATACATGGAAGTTTTATAACTTAGAAAAATAACAAATAAATTTTTTTTAAAAATTTTCTTTGAGACAGAATTTTGCTCATGTTGCCCAGGCTGGAGTGCAACGGCATGATCTCGGCTCACCACATCCTCCACCTCCCAGGTTCAAGCAATTCTCCTGCCTCAGCTTCCCAAGTAGCTGGGATTACAGGCACACGCCACCATGCCCAGCTAATTTTTTGTATTTTTAGTTGAGATGGGATTTATTCATGTTGGTCAGGCTGATCTCAAACTCCCGACCTCAGGTAATCAGCCCGCCTTGGCCTCCCAAAGTGCTGGCATTACAGGTGTGAGCCACTGCACCCGGCCAAAATGAAAATTTTTATTAGACCGACTTCCTAGACACCTAACAGTCTTTTTAACTTATAAGAATTGTTCTCCTTAACATACTTTAGCTGCATTTATTAATTAACATTAGGCATTTGGAAATCTAACTGAATATTTTGAAATTTTTAACTTTATCATTTACATATTTTTTAAACCATGAATTTCCCTCTGAGCCTCCTGTTCTTATCTTAGAGGATTTCTGTATCATCTTTTAAAATGCTTGGGAAGAGCATCTTTGTATAAACCTGTTTAGCATCATGTTTTATCTAAGGGTAAGATAATACATCTGCTCATGTTGATCTTAAACTATATTTTTTCTTCTTAGGTTGCTAATGCAATAAAGGCTTCATTGCCTCATGGTCCCATGAAATCTAATAAGGAAGGTACAAGGTGTATTCAAGTTGAAATCACACCAACTTCCTCTAGAATATCAAGAAATGCAGTAACCAGCATGTCAATAAGGGGTCATAGGTGGAAAAGACATGGTAAGAAATACGTAACTCTTCAAGTCAAACCATTGTTGATTTCTTTACATTTTTCACTGTACTTACGGTGCTATAACTTCTAACTTCAGTAAATAGTAGTCTGGAAGAAAGAGCTGTGGAGTTGCCCTTAACTCCTAATTTATTATCTAGGAGCAATAGGCAATAAGAAAAATGGAGCCCCTTATGTTACACATATGAATGAAAATTTATTTAAAATCGTATTCATTTTAAATTGTTATTTCAGTAGGAGAATAAGAAAAATGCATTTTAAAATTACTCATACGTTTTGGGCTTGTATTCAAAAGTATTTGCAAATATTCCTTAATATTTCTGATTTCTCAATCAACTCTTAAGCAAGTGAATTTACATATTGAAGTAGAACAACTAATAGGGACTTTAAACACTTTGTCTGGACTTTCTGGTAAAGAATGCCATAGTATTGATGCAACACTAGTTATTTGTATTTTCTTGAAGTTAATTTTCTTCCAAGATTCTGTGTATGTGTGTGTGTATATATATATCCCTTCTTGTCTGCTTCATTTTATTATTTTAAAATTTTACTGGAAGTCAATTTCATTCATTATGGCTTTTTCAATGCTTTCCCATTTCCCTCCCTTGTCTTTTAATTTATTATTCTTTATTTAATTTCGTATTCTTTTTATAACTTCCCTCCTATCTAGACGTTATTGTAGTGTCAACAACCAGTCTAAGAAGGAAATTATCACCTTCCTCAGAAGGTAACCATGGTGAGAAGCACAAAGCTACTTCTTTACCCTAAGCAAACATCTATATTAGAAGTAAAACAAAATCCATTCTCTGTTTTCTTCTTCCTGTAAACTGAGGTGAAAATAGTAGTTCCTTTTGGTATATTTAGTTCCAGTTGTGTTGTGGTTTCTATAGAGAAAATGGGAAAGGCGGAGAAGAATGGAGCTATTTATGGTAAACTAGAAAGTTGATGATGAGAACAGTTGCCATTGTTTTCACTTAAAGAATCTAGGTGATTGTATGTCAAAAAAGAATAATGATTATCCAGCTTACCTAGTGATCATTTTTGGTGTTTTTAAAGTGTGGCAATTCTTGAAAGTTCCATAGGAAACCATAAAAGAGGTGGTGATGTCTGCCAATAGCAAGGCACATTATGCCACCATTTAAAACATACAGTCTAAACATACTTCTAAGTTTAACATACAGTCTAAGCTTCTTCAGTGAAAATTATGCTACTGAATGGGTCTGGATTACAGGTAGAAAGTCATTTAATTAGATATGGTTTACCCTGAGATTGGTTTTTCTGTTTTGGCATTAATGTGTGAAAACAGGCATGGAGGCAAGGAAGCAGATCATAGTGGTTACTGTGGCTATAAGTGCTCCCGAGCTACTGCTACAGGAAGCACAAGAATGAATTTTAATTTCTTTTCCACTTTCCTTCTTGCTATTTAGGTAGACATATTGGGAATTAGGGAGAGAAATGTAGGTCCTGCAGTTAAAAATGTGAAATATTGATGCTCCCTTGTATTTGTGCATGTGCGTGTGTATGAGAGAGAGTATGTGTGCATGTCCAGGCATACATTTAAACAAGGAGGTTTGTACCCTGCAATAAAATGGAAGCCATTTCCCAGAAATGTTTTATAGGAAAAAAATTACAAAACAAGAGAAAAGACTGCTTGAATGTATTGTATCTAGCAGATTCTTACATATCTTCCAGATTCCATTTTGGCTGCCACTTGAGGGGTTAGCACTCTGTCTTAGGATTGTACCCTTGTTAAAGTAGTATTCTTATCACCTGCCCCTCTTCACAATTCTAACACTTGGGAAACTCCTGTTTATTATAACAATAAAATCACAGATGAGAATATAGAAGTGAACGAACTATAAAAAGTAAGTCACATGCATGGAA
Organism: Rhinopithecus bieti; assembly: GCF_001698545.2. NCBI lineage: Eukaryota > Metazoa > Chordata > Mammalia > Primates > Cercopithecidae > Rhinopithecus > Rhinopithecus bieti. Next base: position 3,079,823 of record NW_016805188.1, on the reverse strand, counting down.
CAGATACAGAATACAGCTTAGCCTTGTTCATCACTCTTCTTTAGTGTGAATTTCTTTTATCCAGTGGACTCTAAAATACTCCTAAGTCCTTCTTATTTGCCTCTACAGGTAGGTTGCAGTCTTCTCACTTTTTAGGGTAGTCTTGGCTGTCCCTTTTAGAGCAGTAAAGTTACCATGTTCGGCTGAATTTAAAAGGTTTCTATTTTCCATCCTCATGGTCCTGCTTCCTACTTCTAGGCTCTCTAACAGGTACTGGCTTCCTGTGGGGAAAGTAGATACCTTTGCGGTACTTCTTAGATATATAGACAATTCTCAAATTATAAATAGATTATTAAATTTAATTTTGTTTATATATAAATTACAAGTTTCTCAAATTATAGATTTTTAAATTTAATTGTATTAATATATAAATTCTATTGTTAATATTTATATATAAATCAAAACAAAATTTGTTTATACATTTCTTTAGAAACAATATTAAAGGGCTTGTAGATCCCAGAGTGAGCCACAGCAGCCTTTTTATCTCATAATATTTCTGAAACATAGGACTATAGAATGTAAGTTCAGTTCATGGCTGTGTGAAAATACATTTAGAGTTTCTATATTTAATGGAACTCTAAATGTGTTTCCCATTCTACCCACTAATATCCCTACTATTCTCTCACCACACCAACTCTCACAGTAGGACGAATTTCTTCCCAAACCCTCAACTGTATCTATTATACAGTAGAAACAAAGAATATCCCACCCTAAGCCAGTGGTCATGAGGGTTGGGAAAGGAGAAGGGACAAGAACCATGAACTTTAAGAAATATTCTTTTTTTTTTTCTCTTTCTCCTTGCCTCTTCGTTTTCCTAGTTTTGGAAAGCAGAAAGCAATTGGCCCCTTTTTTTTTTTTCTGTTGGAGCTCTTCCCTTTTCTTTTACTTATTTGTCTTTATTTATTATTGCATTTCTCCTAATTTCTCCTCTTTCTGTCTTTTCTGGATAGAAGGGGGAAAGGAGTGAATGAGGTTTTCTCATGGAAGGAGCCAAGTAAAACTTTGCTTTTTGCTTTTTTTTTTTTTTTCCATCTCCCTTTACCATGAAAGAATATACGTAATTAAGCCATGTGAATGTACTGGTGTGTTTGCATATCTGAGTCACCAAAAATTATTACACAGCCAGCAAATACATTAAATTAGAGCAATTAGTAGACATTTATTCTCCTTTATTATCAGTAACAGAAGAATCTTTCCATTTTCTTTACAGCCCAATCTCACACTGTAGTGTTTTTAAAATGAATTTTGAAAAGTTTTAATTATTTACATTTTAAAATATTTTAAAGCTATTCTAGAATGTATTTTAGGATTCTCTAATGCTTCATAGATCTACCATTTTTTTCTTAAGGTTAAGAATTATTCACAACATATTTTAATGGAAAGTATTATAATAGAAGTTTAAAAATTACTTTATCCTTAACATTTCTACACATTTCAGAATATGCATCCCTGGCCATGGTTTTGTTGTTATTGTCAACCCAGGTTTCTAGAATTGTATTTTGACCAGTCCTGTTATTTGCTTGGCTCTGTTTTTTATTTTTATTTTTTTAGTTAACTTTATTTTTTAGAGCAGTTTTAGGTTAACAGCCAAACTGAGTGGAAAATAAGAGAGTTCTTAAATACCTCATGACCCCACATTCATAGCCTCCCCCAATATATCAACATCCCGCACCAGAGCGGTACATTTGTAAGGACCTGTAATTTAAGTTTTGAGCAAACAGTGCATCCTCATGTCAATTAAATAGGATGATTTTTAAAGAAAGGTTGGTTTCAGCTGAGGTATTATTTTGGAGAGATCTGTTTGACAATTAATGGTGTGTTTGCTTGATTTGCCCCACTTTTCAGTGTATGGACATGGCTTAACTTAATGTGTTTTTCAAATTTTTTAAACTTTGTGTTTAAATCTTTGAGAAAATTCTAATGACTTTATCATTTTATGTCAATAAATATGTTTGGGAAATAAAATTACAATGTAGAATTGCTGCTTTTGACTTCTAAGGAACATAATTTCAGAATTAAAAGCTTTATGTATTGCTTATTCTTTTATGCATATTGTGTTTAATTTCGTCTACAGATGGCGAATAATTCAAGGCAAAGGTGTATTTTTTCAAACTGATTTTCAAGTCACCTACAAATTGAGGGCTATCTAGAAGTCATAATTTGAAAGTAAAACACAGTTGGAGAAAGATAATAATAAAATAAACTTTAAAAAGCATTCAGTAAGTTTAGAGAAGACTGAATAGATTATGACCATAATAAAAGTCAAAATGAAAATTCCAGTAAGAAAAATGAGATAAAATTTAGTAAAATAATTCAATAGTTTTTCAAGTTAATAATTAAAATTCAATTTTGCTTAAATATTTATTTCCTTTTAAAAATAAAGTTAAAGGAAAATAGAAAGTATTTCTTTATAATTATGCTTTAATTCTATAGTCATTCTTAAATGTCGTTTCCAAAGATACCTTCATCATCTACCATTTCAGCTATTTTATTTTATTTTTTATTTTTTTATTTTTCTTTTTTTGAGACGGAGTCTCACTCTGTCGCCCAGGCTGGAGTGCAGTGGCCGGATCTCTGCTCACTGCAAGCTCTGCCTCCCGGGTTCACGCCATTCTCCTGCCTCAGCCTCCCGAGTAGCTGGGACTACAGGCGCCTGCCACCTCACCCAGCTGTTTTTTTGTATTTTTTTAGTAGAGACGGGGTTTCACCGTATTAGCCAGGATGGTCTCGATCTCCTGACCTCGTGATCCGCCCATCTCGGCCTCCCAAAGTGCTGGGATTACAGGCTGGAGCCACCGCACCCGGCCCATTTCAGCTATTTTAAAAAGCTCCTTTTCTTAAGTCCCTGAAAAGTTCTCTTTTCACTCCAGTATTCCACTCCAATATTCTAGTGTACAATTTATACTTGTTTATTTCCTTGTGTTTTTCCATTCCTTCCTCCTCTTCTTCTTTTTTTTTTTTTTTTTTTTTTTTTTTTTTTTTTTTTTTTTTTTTT
>NW_016805188.1:3027768-3074695 GCF_001698545.2 Rhinopithecus bieti | reverse complement strand
TTAAGGAAATTTAGGAAATAAAAAATTATCTGGCAGTTTTATTTTTAAAAATGAAAATGCTTTTAGTATCATTTTGAGAAGCTCCATTACTTTCAGATTATAAAATGCTATTTGAGGAACAGATTTTCTTTCCCAATATAGAAGATAAAACATTTGGACAAAAGCATTTATTTCTTACCAAAATTTTGTGAATTTTAACTGGCATTTTCGATGTGGAACTTCCATGGAGAACAAAATAAAATATTAGGAAATATTAGATTACTCAAGGAAAAAAGACATGTTAACCAAAGAGCTGAAATACGTTGATATGTTTGACATATGTGGATATTAAGTTTGAGAGAGGAAAGAACAACTGTGTGCAGAATCCTGACTTAGACTATTTTGAAGAAAATAAAAAATCTCATTTTATTTCCAGGTAAAATGAAGTAGAAAATTTTCCAGCCAGTGACAGAATTAATGGTCTTATGAGGCAAAAAAACTTGTTCATAAATTATTGTATTCTACATTTTACTAAGGGGACTTACATAAATCTTGCAGTAGTTGAGAAAATTATTTATTATGATTGTTTATTGAGCACTCCTCCTTTTCCACCTTTTATGAGCATTTGCTGCACATTGCACACCAAGGAAGAAATAAGCTTTTATAGGTAGTTTTGTAATAGGTAGTTTTGCTGACCTGTTTTGGTCTGTGCTGTGTGGTCATGAGGATCTGTAATAATCATAAAGGATGCACCTGGTCCTGCAGCAGCTTTATGTTGCAATTCTCTATTGGATTTTTTTTTAAAACTTGAGACTCAATAAAGATGACAAAAGGAGTTACTGAGAGTAATTGAATCCACCTCAATAAGGAGAATTCTGTCATTTACCATATGTATACAACCAAAGCTAAAGATCTGACTGTTTTCACTTATGGAGACTGCTAATAGCTCCTAACTGGTGTGTCTAAATAAACTGTCCTGTTCCAGACTGTTTTCTGTATGCCCCAGGCTGCTCTTTTCTCACCTAGACAGTCTACTTACTGCTTCAGAGCTCAGATTTTGACATCTGAGTCTTTGTTTTGTCCTTGCTCAGAGTGCAGCCCTTTAACTGCGGTGGGGTCCCATCCTGTGTTTCTGTGATAACTTTGCTTTCCTCTAATCTGCCTTGTAAATACTGGCTCAGGTTGAGCATTGCCACAGTGCTGTTCTTCTGACTCAGGACACACTTTATGCTCAGTATTTTGTGTTATGCGAATGTAACTTCTATTGATAAAAAAGGCTAGTAAAGTATGACAGTATGCAAATAGTTTTCCATGTAGCTGTCAATGGCTATCCGCTGTAATCACAATAAAATCCAGACTTCATACTATGGCATATGTGACCCTGGTGATATGACCTCTTGACTACTGCTTTGACCTCACTTTAAGACCACGCTCACCCTAGTTCATTAGACTCTTTCATTCTAACACTTCAGCATACTAAGGCATTCTGCCTTAGGCTCATTGTCCAGTTATTTGGAGTATTTGAGCTGAAATGTGAATAGTGAAACGTACCTTGACTGCCCTTACTCCGGATTGTTGTGTGGCTAGCAGTTTTCATCATTCACACCTCAGCTTAAACATCTCTTCTTCTAAGAGTTTTTTCCAGACCACCCATCTAAGTACTTTTATCCCCTACTACCCTACTTACTCTTTCCCATCTTATTTTTTTTATTGCATTTTCTGCTATTTAAATTCTCTTGTTTACTTAGTTCCAATATTACATTGTGGTCTCTGTTCCCTTATTATATAGTGAGGGCAGAATCTGTCTTTTTTGCTGTTGTATCCCCAGCATCTAAAACAATGTCTGACATATTACAGGTGCTCAACAAGTTTTAGTTGAATGAATGAATAAGTGAGTGAATGATAAAGAAATGTATAACATAGGGTGAGCAAGTTGGTCTTTTCTTGTTTTGTTGAAGAACAGTATAACAACATGATAGTAAACTAGGTTAGGGGATATTTACTTATAATTCCAATATTTAAGTAATTTTCATTTTAGTTTTTTCTATGCATGTATGTTTTCATAGTTGTACTCTATTTAAATGTTTTGGTATTTTGTTTTGTTTAGGTAATATTGTCAGACATTTTCCCTAGTTCTCCTAGTAAATACAGTTATTTTAATGGCTACATAATATCACATTGAGTTGATATTCCATCATTTGCTTAATCATTTTCTAATATGTTAAGAAATTTGTTTCTGAGTTTTGCTGTTACAAATAACACTGCAAGGAATAGCTTAATGAATATAGATAACATTTTTTTTCCATTGAACAGAATATATTATAAACATAGAATGACTATATTAAAAGATATTTGTTCTGGTATTTTATAGCATTTAAAATCTACATCTCATAAATTGTAGAAGAATGTGTATGACTTTGTTTTGGGGCTTACTCTAAGTTAAAATACTTTTCATAATTCATGTAAAATTGTATGATGCAGACAAATAATAAAATATATTTTAAAGCTTCAGCTTATTATTTTCACAGATAAGTTTGTAAGCACCCCATATAGCCAGATGCCTTTAGACTCAAAGTAATCTTAGTACAGAGATGTATAAATTCTATGAATAAATAAATTATTATTTTATTAAAATTACCACCTTTAGTAAATAGGGCAGCCATAAAACAAATAAAAGCAAAAGCTGAAGTGGTTTTGTAAGTGACATAATAGAATAGATATTTGGGATTATAAAATGACATTTGAGAGAAATCACAACTTTTCATGATCGGTTTTATCGGTTTTAGTATTATTTGCAATTTGCTTCACTTTTTTTCTTAAAGCTGGAAGAAATTTTTTAGGGCGAAATAATTTGAGTACCTTTGAGAACTAATTTGGAAATGTCTATTAAAAGTATTCTTTAACTTTCATTTCTACATATGGAGAGTTTACCTATTTATACATATAAGAGGTTACACAAATAAAATATATCCTGAGAAGTTTCTCTTTGGATCTTTTGAGCTTTTGAATTATTTGAAGTCAAGTATTTTTTTTTTTAAGGTGTGGATTAATCATGACTTCATTTGCACAGATTGTTAAGTTCTGGGGAAAACAAAATCTATTTCATTATGCATGTATATTCCCTTGCAGCATCTTCTATATAATTTTCTTAAAGAAAGGATTAAGTTCTACTCTTTAGCTATATATGCTGTCCTCTGGATAACATAATGCAAAAGTAGATTTTAAAATGATCTTTTGACCTAAGCATTTTGCTAAACCTACACTTAGAGATGGCTCCTTCACTTTTCCAAAACAAAGAGGCTTTGCTTTTCTTTGCCATGTAAAAACTCTTACTAGCATAAGCTATATGTATTTCATTTATTCAGTCAACACATTCACAGCTTACCCTTCTCATATCTTCTGTATGTTTTCTTACTTTTATTTATTCTAATAATTTAATCTGATAACAGAATATTCACTTAATTCATCAAAAAAAGATTTCTTGAGTGCCTACTATATACAAGCTACTTTTCCAGGTACTAGATATATAGTAGTGACTAGATGAAAATTTTAAAAACTCCTTCCTCATAGAACTTAGGTCTAGTAAACAAGATAAATAAATAATTGTAGGTTAGATAGTGTTAAGTGCTAAGAAGAAGAAACAAAGAAGAGGGTATGTGAAACGTGGGGGCTATTAAAACTTTGGATGGGTTGACCAAGGGAGACTTAACTGTAAAGAAAATTTCTGAAAAAGATTTGAAGTAAGGAAGTGAGCCATTCAGCCACCAGGAGAAGAGAGCAGCCAGGAGAGCAGTAAGACAGTGTGGGTGGGAATGTCGGGTCACAGAGTTATACAGGGAAAGAAGTCGGAGAGCTGATAGAGAGCAGGATTAGGTAACAAATGTTTGTTTGGATTACGTAATTATCTTTCTTTATTCCGTAATTTTCTGAGATTTATGTTTCTGTTCTTTTAGCTCTGCACAGAATTACTTACTCTTCTTATAAATTTAATAAGCAGTTTAAAAAATCTGCCATTGTTAACCATTTTTGAGTGATAATAAATATCAATTAATTAGTCAAAGATTTGTGTTTGTGGGAAAACACATGATCTCGTTTTTCTACTTGCCATTTAATTCCATGATTTTTTTTAAATGTAATACCATTGCTTTTTGGGCTGCGGACCTTTATCACTATTCTGATAAATGTGATTACATTTCAGTTGCCGAGTACTGCTTTATGTAATATTCTCCCTGTCATTTTCTAGTTTTTCTTGCAAAATCCTAAATTTCTGCCATGGAAGCAGCATTTTAGATTAATAGCTTTCTTTGGCATCTTTTAAAAAATTGACCCAAATAAAAAAAAAAAAAAAAAGAACAGACCTAAACTCGAGTAATTACTTTCCTAGGATTTCTTCCAGACTTTTATTTTCTCTGGCTCTCCATTCAAAGTAAGTTATTTGCTTTTATAAAATGGCCAGGAGTCTACACAAGTAAATTAAACCTAATTGTGGGATGTCAGAGGATATTTAACTCAAATGGACTCAAATGAATTGAAGAGTTAGAGTTAGTATTTATAGTATGTTAGAATAGACATTTGAAGTTAAAAGATTTTACTGGTTAACTTCCCCCACTGAATAGTTGTGTAGTTCTTCCTGAACTTCAGTTTCCTTGTCTGTAAATGGGAATCAAATTGCCTACTTCAGAGGCTCACTAATAGATTGTTTCGAGATTATAATTGGATGATATATGTGGACACTCTCAAGAAAGTGACTTAGGGCAATTCAATGTAAGTATTGTTCTGTATTCTATGAGGCCACCTATGTTTAGCTTTTAAAATTTTGTTANTCGGAGCTTTTTAGTTTCATTAAACCTTTATTAGAGAGCACCCAGAAGCAGCAGTGCACTACTACCTCACCAATGTTCTGCAGCCTATCTAGGAAATAAAAACTTTAGAGAACCTTTAGCCAAAAGCCTGTGAAGCACTAATTAAGGGGAAATAATTATACCAGCATGTTGGCTCAGCAGTGTGAGGCACCATGAAGCTTTGAGGAGGGGCTCCCACAAGTGCGTATTGCTGCTGAGTATGGAGTATCCAAGGCACCCGTAACAACTTTTGTCTTAAGTTTTTAAAATTTGAAAATCAGGATAGAGCAGTGGTTCCCAGACTTTGTTACACATTAGTCACCTGGGGCTTTTACAAATCTTATGCCCAGGTAATATCTTACACTAATTATAAATTAGAATGTTTGGGGGTTGGAGCCAGGCATCAGTTTTTAAAGATGCACAGATGATACCAATGTGCAGCTAACTTAGGGAACCACAGGAATATGTGGCTCTGACCTTCGTTCTTTTACTACCTATTACTGTTTCTCAGCCTTTAGCATCATTAGTGGGAGTCTGATAATCCTATCACTAAAAATATTTGAAAATAGTAGGTGATGTCCTGTAAGCAGGTTTGTGGTCTACAGTTTTTAAAGAGTATATGCTATTTTACGTAGTCTTATGTTGCTTTGAATTTTGTTTCACTACTGTCACCTTCTAGATATATTTATGTTACTTTTTCCCATTTACATGAATAACTCCTTGACAGCTTTAAATAACATTATGCCTTTGTTATTTAAGACCAGAATAAAATAATGTCTACAGGTATTAACTAGTTAGGAGTTTTGTTTCTTTGTTTCATTTATAATGGCTGTTTTCAGATAAATGGCTGACAGCCAATTTGTTTTTCCAAATCTATTTTTATTTTTCTCCAGTCTAGTAATGAACTAAATTTATGAAATTGGTATGAGTCTAAATAAATCAACTGCTTAACTATATCACAGCCACATTAATATTTACTATTATTAATAGATGATATATATCTGAGACAAAAACTATACCTGTGGCATTACTAACCATGATATCGTATGTGAATAAGCATTTTCCCAAATATCATGGTTTATCAAGTCAGTCTCAATGTAGCCTAATAAAAAAAACTAGAATTTTAAGAGTACAAAGGGGAATTTCTGTGTGGCTTGGTTCATAATGTTGACAAAAGCTGTAAAGTTTTGGCTGTAGATCCTTGAACATTTGCCTAAGACTTGACATAAATTCAGGTGGTCACCATATTATCTTAAAAACACTAGAAAATTACCCAAAGAACACAAAAAGAACAATTTAAAAACAAATTTTATTTTGATTTATTAGAAAATTTGTCTTTCATATTTCATGTGAAATGTGTGTGTGAAAAAAATGCAGAATGTGAATTGATGCTCTGTGAATTTTTTGTTTGTCATTTAAAATTAAAGAATATGACCCTATTGTCTCTGGTGCTATCAGAGTATTATAAATTATGGAAATTACTACAGTGCAAATATTTGGCTTAATTCATAACATTTAGTCATCCAATTTTGTTCTGAGTCTTTTGCTTTTCTCATTTCACATTTTGTTTTGTTTTCATCCATCATTTTGTCTTATCATCTTCAATTCTAGAGCAACCTGACAACAATAATGATACTACTGAATTGGGCATCCTTGTCATTCCTGAGATTAGTGTCACAAATGTGGCCGGAGAGAGAACCGGGAATGGGGAAAAAGGCAGAACACTAGGAGAAATTGATGCTCAGCATATACAGGGTGTGCAGGAAACAGCCACAGATCCTAGAACTGAGAGCAAAGGCTTGCCAGAGATCAGGAGGCAAAAATCTGTAAGAAAAATGATGGAGGATGGAATAAACTCACCTGGCAGAGTGCAGTTTTAGCAGAGCACTTTATAGCTGCACTCCAAGGTATCTTAAGGCAAAGGGCCACTTATGCATGTTAAGCAGCAGTTGCACAGTCACAAAAATTTTGCATGTAATCTAATCCAAATGCATGAATTATGCACCACATTTCTCAATGACTCTTAATGCTCTTTGGAATGATTATACCTATATTGTCTTTTAGTAAATTGTTATGAAAACTGAGGCAGAAAATTCCTTCTAAAATAGTTTTCTGCTTATGTTTGGAGTTCTAAAATTACTTTTCAGCTTTGTCTTTTGCCATCTTTGATATGAAGGGTAACATGTATAGAATTTTATATTTGAGCTTGTGATATTTATAGTCTAGATTTTGAATTTGATAAAATAATCTGCAGTATAGAGTGCAACCTTCTAAAAAAGTCTTTAAAGTATTCTAATACCAATTTTTTAAAAGTTCCTTGGTAAAAGCTGTGATTTTATACTGCTTTGCTGTTGAAGGAGAGTTCACCCCTAGTTTTACTGTGATAATATTTCTAATTGTTTCTTATCTTTTGCATGAATAGGAGAATTCTTTCTAAAAACATAATGGAGTATGGTTTATGGCATGCTTGTTGTTTAATACACTATAAGTTACCGTCATTTAATTACAATGAACTATTTTTGACGTTTGACGTTTTTATAATGTTTTAATTTATCCTTTGATTTTCTATAATCTGTTGCTTTATAAAATTATGCTAAAGCTTAATTTATTTAAAGTATAACTGATTTGGTGTTAATCATTTATAAAGATTGCTTAAAATATTTAATGTTAATTAATCTTTGTCATTTCTTTGTTTAGGAAATACAGAATTAACAGGTCAAGAAGAACTGATGGAGATACCTGAAGTTGACGAGGGATTTTATTCCAGGGCTGCGTCTAGTACCAGCCAGTCAGGTTTATCAAACAGTAGTCACAATTGTAGTAACAAGACAAGTATAGGAAAGAACCAGAGACGGTCAGGAGGAAGCAAAACTGGAGGAAAAGAAAAAGAAACTACAGGGGAATCTTGCAAAGATCACTTTGCTCGAAAACAAACTCAGAGAGCCCAAAGTGAGAATCTTGAGCTTCTCTCTTTGAAGAGACTTACTTTAACAACCAGCCAATCCCTACCTAAGCCTAGTAGCCATGGTTTGGCTAAAACCGCAGCAACTGTATTTAGTAAATCCTTTGAACAAGTCAGTGGTGTCACAGTCCCACATAACCTGTCATCTGCTGCTGGTTGTGGGGCTGGGACAGATGCCAATAGGTTTTCAGCTTGCAGTCTTCAAGAAGAAAAGCTTATTTACGTTTCAGAAAGAACTGAACTTCCAATGAAGCATCAGTCAGGTCAGCAGAGACCTCCTAGTATTAGCATTACTCTGTCCACAGATTAATTAGTAACGTATTTTTCTCCCATAACGCAGTGAACCTAGAAATACAACTTTGCTTCTTTATGAAAGTACCCTGGGTCTTTCATCCGTGTTCCTGACAGGAGCCCTGATGTCTTAAATTCTGAAGGCTCCCCTGACTTTATGAAGGGAAGATTGTCTAGGTTGCAGTAAGTTGAAATATGGTTTTTTTATTTCTTGGTTAAGATTTTTTCCTCTTGGCTTGAGTCTTTTTTTTTCCCCTTCTTATTTGTTACTGTTGCCCTAAGATTATCAGTGATAATAAATTTTGACAGTTGTCTGATCAAGTTGGTTATGTCTCGTGAGGTTATGAGGTAGTTTTTCTTGTTTTGGTTTGAGTTTTTAATAGCTCCTATTTTGGTGACTGTGCGTTTGACCTTCAGAGTCAAAGGGAGTCTCCATGTATGGGAACTGTTTTATAGAGGATGGGGCAGAGGCACAACTCCAGGAATTCTCCAGCTCCTGGTCAGGAAGCCAATCTGAAAAACAGGCGTGTGGAAACACAAAAATGATGTGTATGAAAAGCACCTGATGAAAATATTTGTAAGCAGATCATCTTTATGATTAGAACAATTTGCTCAAAGCACTGGAAAATGCCTGGTAACCCACCACCTAGAATATTATATGATTCCAGGGGATGGGTAGAGGCATTTCTGTTGTTATCTCTGAAACATTTTTATATCGGAAATCAGATTGCTAGTAGGTGTGTTGTTTTGAAGTGTTTAATCTGGATTTAGCAGGTGAAGATCCCTTTCAATTATTAAGGTATAATAGGCCATAAAGCTGATTTACCCTACTGCTGGACTTTGGAAATCCTAGTTAGTTTGGACTCCTATAATTCAGAGCATACGTCATTGGAAGACTTCCTGGAAATCAGTGTAAATCTTGCAACACAGCTCTCAAGATACCACTGTGTAATATGGAATTGTTTGTATGCAAATGCATTTTTCATCTATAAAATCTCATGAAAGAAAATAAAGATAGTAAAATATGGACAAAGGACATTTATATAGTAACTAATTTAGAGTTGTTTATGTTTGTGTTCTTAAATTTAAACTACGAAAAAAAAGAAATGTCTTTCTTGTTTGTGAACAGACCTATTTAAAATATCTTAGTATGATATCAAAAGAATAATCAATTTGCCTTCCAACTAAAAATTAAAAATAAAAAAGATGATATGGCAGAAGTTGAAACAAACTTGTATGTATCTGTATGTGACCTCTAGATGGAAATAAAAGTTTGGTGTTTGCTAGCGGTGGTCCTTTTGGCTATCGTTGCAGTTCCCTTGTAAAGTAAGTGTACTTAAGTCATCATTCAGAGAGAGAGAGAGAGCAGGGCTGAGGCTGAGTCAGTTGACTGTTGAGGAAGTCCTAAGGAGCTGTCCGGTTGGCTCTTTCACTGTGAGTACACAGCGGTTTCCTTCTTCCTAGTCCCTCTCTGTGGTCACCAAGAGAGCATGCTAGTGTTTTCCTCTTGTACCTGCTTATGCAGAGCTCAGATATATGAAAAATTTGTACGCTTTGAAGGCCGCCAAAGCATTTATACTCTGAACATAGTTTTGACTGCAACTGCTTTGGCTACCAGTTTAAACCGAATTCTTCAAAAAGCATGCACTCGTTTTCATTCATTAGCCCCGATTACAGTGTGGTTTTTGACATAAATGAATTTTTTTTTTTTTTTTTTTTTTTAGCTCCAGTAACAGAATGGAATAAGATCTATTGCCATAAATTTTAGTTAAGAACTGTAAGGCAATGAGGCAGTGAAACTTGGTATTGTATTAACTTAATAGGAACCCTGTGTACAATTTAAAATATTTGTAAAATGTCACTGTGAATTTACAGATGTCTTTTTGTCATTCTTTACCAATGAATTTCCCCTGTGCATAGTTATTAATAGTGTTGGTATTATTAGAAACTAATTTATAAGATTGGCATTTTAAGCAAGTTGAGGTGCTTAGGAAACATTATAGAATAAGTTTGAGGAAATGTTAGCTGATACAGCTGAGAGATCAGATTTTCATGTTCTACCACTGTAATGGAACCTCATTTGGGTATTCTTCTAGACCTTTGCTAGCTGTGTGGTCTGAGGACCAGTAAGTAGGATTGGCATTATCTGGTATCTTGTTAAAAATGCAGAATTTCAGTGCCACTCTAGGTCTACTAAATTAGAATTTGCATTCTTAACAAGGTCCCTAAGTGACTGTTATGAGAAGAAAGTATCAGAGTGCAAACAAATTACTTGTCTGATATGTGGAACTACCAGTGGTCTCACAGCTCTAGATCAAATGTGTCAGACACTAGATCATTATAATCTTAATTGTTTTTGACAGCTAATTAATTAGTTTAATAATATTGACATATGGCTTCTTAAGTATTTGAATTCTAAGTTGCTAATGATCCTTATTTTTGCAATAAAAAATGTAACACTTTATATTTTTCTTGTTAACTATAAATGGAATCAGAGCTGCAAATACCTGAAATTTTAAGTATGAAAAGGGGTGCCACGCTTTTATATACTGCACAACAAATTTGCATTTGTATATTATTTTTTAAAAATCTCTGAAGGCTTAGTGAAATGGTTCTGATTTTTTGCTTCAAATGATTTGCACTAATTGATTTTCTGGAGAGTGGAGTTATGTTAACAACAAAATTCCTTTATAGTTCCTTTGATACTATTTCAAATAAGGATTACACATTGAAAGTTTTTATAGAAATTATGAAAATTTGATAATCTTAGCTATGGTAACAATGACTATTATCCATACTACTTTCTCCCCACTCAACTTTCAAATTTTAAAGTTGGCATAGCTTTTGTAGGTCACTTTCTTATAAAGATGCTGATGGTCACAGACCTCCTAAGTATCCAGAATAATATTTTTATCATGAGAAGGATTCCACACACAATTGGGGTCTTGCACCGCGTATTTCAGAGGATCTGAACAGAAATTGTGGCTCCATTGCACATTTTAAATCTCTATAGATTCTTGAAATCGCCCAACCTCTCACTTTTGAAAACCCAACGGCCTGGAGTATTCTGGTGGCATTGGAGCCAGCACTAGCTTTTTGGAATCCAAGTGGGGAGAGAAACAAAGTAGACTTTTCAAGGGACTGTCCCAGAGTACCCAGGGCAAATGTCTTCCCTTCCCTTCCTGAAGCCACAGGAAAGCACCCTGGAGTCCTTTGTATACCACTATGGAAATTTTTAAGGCAAACTCTCTAGACTTGAAGAGTTGGAATTCTCAGCATCTAAATGGTGACTGAAGTTTGTTTTGAAAAAGCAATATTTCATTGCCCTTTTCAACTGTGAAGCAACTGCTGAGCAAATATTACTCATTTTTTTTAAAAAAGTTGAATTAAAGGGAAATATATTTTTAAAACCAAAATAGATCAAAATGATCCCAGTTTTAAGGGATTTTGCCTGTTTTGGAAAAATAAAACTAAAATGTTAAAACTGTTGAATTATGGAGAACAGATGTAGTCTGAGACATAATTTTAAACAAATATTTAAGGCAGTTAACATTTGCGTCTAGGCATAATAAATCTGTATTAAAGGGAGGCACATCAAGGAAATATATATATATATTGAATAATGTAACTGAAAAATATTTTTTAAAAACCACTTAAAAGGAAAAATAATTTGATGGGTACTTTAAGCATTGTAGATAGAAATTAATGTATAATAGTGTCTTCCCAGTCTTTGTATGAAAAATTAAAACTCTCTAGTCCTTTAATGAGCATGAATTCACACTTCTAGATTTGTTGCTTAATAAAATTATACTCAGTACTTTGACTTATTCAGATTTATGTTTAATATTGTTAAATTCTTCATCAGAGAGCATAAATATATTGTTTTCTATACTTTGTAACTTGTGCATATCTAAAGAAACTAACAGTGAACATTTTGGGAGATGTTTTTGTGTTTTTTTTATAGTAGAGTTTTAGAGTACATGTGTCTTAATAGGAAGTTTTTACCGTAAACCCAAGATTTTATTTCACGTATTGTTGCTTTCTCTTATATGGAATTTACTGTGTACCTCTTACCTCTACTTCTAATCATTTGGTGATACTAATCTTTTCATAGTAAATATATTTGTTTCTAATTGTATTCCTAGAGTTTACGTTCCTAAAGAATAAACTATGACTTTGGATATTTTTATGTGTTCCCTACCTTCTTAAGGCTATGGAAATAAACTGGAGTTTAGTTTTTTGAATTTTTGTATATTTGCATAAATGTTCTCCATATGCAGTACTTTATACCACAAGTGTTGCCTCTTGTTTTATTGAAATAAAAACTGAAAAAAATGTTTTGTCCAGATCAGTTTACTCATTTAAAAAATTGTTATAAAAATTTGCAGAAGTTATGATATGAAGGAAGAGAGTAAAGGAGGAAGACTTAGGTGAGTTGAGCCATTGAGAGCTTTTGGGGGTAAGTAATAAGACAATGACCTCATTCCTGGCTTTGTGCTTTATATGTCATAGGGCTGAGAGGTATGACAGGTCCACTCGTATTCATCCAAAGATGAAGATGAGCTCTATGGGCCATGCACCAGTGGCGGATTATTTGTCATATCAGAAGCACAGGCAAATTTAGGTAACATCACTTTGTCCTTCTAACTTTAGAATCTTTATTGCCAGGTGTGGTGAGTAGTAGTCCCGACTACTCTGGAGGCTCACTTGAGTCCAGGAATTTGAGACCAGCCCGGGCAATATAACGAGATCTTATCTCTTAAAAAGAAAAAAAAAAAGAAGAAGAAAGAGTTTATATCTTTGAGTACAGAGATTATATGCCCCTAGTACCTAGATAGGACTTTGTGCATGGTAGGTATCTAGACATTTAGTGAATACATGAGTTAGATTGATGTTAGCTTTGGAAAAGAATCAAGGATAAAGTCTTCAGTGTTTTCTTTAACAGTACAATTTTAGAATTTTGTTTGTTGGCTTTAGGAAATCTCAGTGGCATTACATGAATTGCATTATAGCATGCACTTAGAAAAAAGAACCTATGGCTGGGTACTGTGGCTCATGCCTATAATCCCAGCACTTTGGAAGGCTGAGGTGGGTGGATCACCTGAAGTCGGGAGTTCAAGACCAGCCCGACCAACATGGCGAAACCCCATCTCTACTAAAAGTACAAAAATTAGCCAGGTGTGGTGGTGGGCACCTGTAGTCCCAGCTACGCAGGAGGCTGAGGCAGGAGAATTGCTTGAATCTGGGAGGCAGAGGCTGCAGTGAGCTGAGATCACGCCACTGTACTCCAGCCTGGGCAACAGAGTGAGACTCTATCTCAAAAAAACAAACAAAAACGGAAAAAAGAACCTATTAGACGCTTGAAAAAAATTCCTGGCTTGTAGTTGATTATATGTTTGGTTAATTCCATTTCATCTAAGGAACTAAGTAATTTAGGAAATGTGTTCTTAACTACTCTTAGAAGGGTATTTGTAGAGAACCAGAGTGGTGATTTTGTAAGCAGTATTTTGTCCTATGCAATATGTACTCTTCCAGTAACTCCGGTAGTCCACATGGTTGACTCACCTCCTACAACCTTTGTTAATATCAAGATAACTTTTATAATTGTAAAGAAAGATTTTTTTACAAGCAATTGTAGTTATTTTATTATTTTCTTTGCATAATATTATTGTGATAGTAGTGACAGCTAATATGTGTAATTAAAGTCATCTTATCCTCAAAATCATCCTATAAAGTGCATAGAATCCCCATTTTACAGAAGAGGAAACTGAAGCTCTCGATAGGATAGAGGACTTGGCTAAGGTCACCTAGCTGCTGAGTGGCAAAACTAGGCCTTGAACACAGATCTTAGGACTCTCACTTTTATATCGCTTGGTAAAAGAAGATACTAATTAAATCCTACCTAATGGAAATGTATTTAAAATTCACTCACCCCATCTGTCTTATAGGTGATAGTTGTAAGATAAAATCAAAGTGTTCTAAAACTAAATCATAATACATTTTACAGAATTAGAGATAATTGTGTTTTAGTGGTCAAACAATGCTGGTTATTCTGTTCGTGAAAGTATGGTAAAATGCAAATTAAAATAAGATTTTCTTTTTTTTCCTGTCAGATTGATAAAGATGAAGAAGATTGATTCTAGTATTGACATTGATATGGGGAAATCATTAGTCACTGAGATGATTAGCAGGACTGTAAATTGGTACAAATGAATTGGTGGGCAGTTCAACAGGATCTATCAGACTTTAAAGTGCACCTCATACCCTCTGAAACAGCAATCTTACTCTTCTACATTCCATTCTCTGTATTCTACTGAAAATTTAGCACAAATACATAAACATAAGCATGCAAAGTATTCATTGCAGCATTGCTTGTAATAGCAAAAACAAGCCAGCAAATCTAAATGTCTATTATTAGAGAAATAAATTATGGTACATACATATAGTGGAATATGATGTAGCCATTAAAAAGAATGCAGATCTATATGTGATGATTTAGACTGATTATATATTGTATGATCCCACTTACTTTATAAATGTATGCAGTAGTTAAATATGAGTGTGTGTATATGTATAATACACACTTATGTTTGCTAGTATGGGGGAGGAGAGCATTGTATCTCAAAGTGTGGTCTAAAGACAGCCTGCATTAGGAAATTTTTTTTTTAAATGGAGATTCCTGGGCTTTCTGCTAATTTCCCTGAATCAGAATCACTGTGAGTAAAGCATGGAAACCTGTATTTCTAACAGGTTCCTCAGTTGATGGCTTATACAAATGTAAAATATGGTCTAGTAGCTGACAGCAATGAATTGGATATCTGGTAGTGGATTGTAGTTAGAAAGGACAAACTTCTTGAAGAGATCTTGTATTTTAAATGAGGCCTACCTAAGATAAAGCCAGTTGATTAACATTATCAACACAGACCTGTTAATGAAGGTGAATTGGCCTCACATAGAAAAATGATTCTACCGTACAGGAGTACACACCAATTAAATGAGCAAGCCTTTTAAAAAATCCTTGTTGAACTTCCCAAATATCAGATGACCTGTTAATAAAGCACAATTAAATAATAGGACTTATTGTGGTAAGAGAAAGTGCCACCTTGATTTGATTAACTGTGTGTCAGAACAAGAAAGTAAGATTATTTGTAGGGCTTTGGGATCTATGCTCAAATGGTTTAAGGTATGTCTGTCAAGGCAGGGAAATGATTGAGATTAGCAAAGGTGATAGTTCAGGATTAGTGGACACAGCAAGCAAGGGTCTTGAGGATTCCTGGTAAGTCAACTGTTGTTTGAGAAACAAGCTGTTTGCCCAGGTGAGCAGGGCTTCACCTGTAGGAATTGTTTTCAACCTTAGGAATTTCCTCGACAAACAACAACAAAAAAATAGTGATTGTTCTTGTTTTTATTTGCTTTGTTTTGTTTATAATCTTATCTTTCCTGGGCAAAGATTTCCTGGAATACACAACTAAGTTATGTTGACATACATGGGCTACGGTCTTATCCAAGCTGTACTGACACTGATGGATTCAGTTTGCTTTTGTTAGTTCTCTCTGTTCAAAGATTGTAAGTCAATATTATGTGTACAGCAATTGACAGGTCGTAAGTACTGCATGCTAACTGATTGTACCACTGGAGCCCCAACAATTGATGGATCTTTGGTGACTTCTTAGTGTTCTGCTGAAGATCTCAAAGATTTCTTCTGAAGCTTCTTGACTTCTGTAACACTTGGTTCACACTTGTGAAGTGTTCTAATATAATCCACATCACACTGTGCCGTAGCTTATCTTTCTTATATCTGTCTCCCTCACTAGACCACAGCTCTGTGGGAATATAATATAACTACTACGTAATGGTGAATAAAGATTTGTTTTACTAGATAGAATATAAATCGAATCCAGGAAATCAGTGACAGCATAGGAGAGACTGTTGCTTCTCTTCCATTCAATAGAAGTCTTTGAAACTCCTTTTATTCTCTAATATTCTTCATGGAGATGAAGATGAAGGTTGTAAAACTTTGATTATTTTAAGTGTGCCTGCATAAAAGTCTTTTGAGAAGTAAATTACGCATCACATTTCTCTTTAGTTAGAGTATGAATGGTGTGAAGTATTTTCTGGGCTAATGTTTGACATTTATTATTCACTCCTGTATATTTGTGGTGAGTATGAATGGCATCTGGACTAATCAGAAAACAATGTAGGAAAGGCCTAACTAGTTCTCACTCCTTGTCTCACTTGCTTCCTTTTGTAGAAACTACAAGTATATTTAACTTTTGTATCCTCAATCCACTACTACCTACTGAGGCCTGTCGTGCATTTATTTTTAAACTTTTACTCTCTTCATTTAGCCAGCATATTTCTACTTCTGTGTTGCCTGCTGTGCTGTGTAATTTTCTACAACCATTTTCATCTCCAAATCCCTTGAAATGAAACCCTCTGGAAGAGCATCACCACTTTTTCTTCTTCTATTCTAATTCCCCTCTAGTTTCCCTTCTAGTTTAAGACTTTTGTTTCAATATTTATCCTTTCCTTAAGCCTTTTAATTCATTTATATCCACCAAGTTGAATTTGACGAGGCAAGATATGTTTGAAAGAAGGACAAACCAAACAAGCAAGCAAACCCATGAATACATGTACAACAGGAAATAATATACATTTCCCAGTTCCCTGAAGCGGGTAAAATTGAAACGATTATACAAGCAGTATTGCACAGCATGCTGATACTAGCTCAACATAGTCTACAGTGTTTCAGCTTCACTCAGAGATAGTTCTGGAGGACAGTGAGGAAATGAACTTTTTCCAGTGAGAATAAATATGAGCACTATTTCTAGTCTGCTTTGCACCGAAAGTACAGATCACCATTTATACCTGGCCAGGTGATTGGAAACACGAACATAATAAGATTGGAGGATGAGTGATAAAAAATTGGAGCTAAACATATTGGACTTCTTAAAATAGGCTCAAAATGCAAGAATAATTGTTTCCTACAAACATATTAAAGGCCCTATGGTGAAGGAGGTGCTAAATAATCAGATGGTCAGGATGACTTTGAGGGTATCAGTAAATCTCTTTGGTATTCCAGCCCTTGTTCAACCAGTTTATGAGCAAAGCTGCTATACTGGAAGGATAGGGCTACACACGGACTTCAACAATAAAGGCCTCCTTTCATCAAGGCTGTCTTTATTACTGCCCAGAGCCAAATTGGCCAGCAGCAGTGCCCATCCTAAGATATAACATCTGAGGGTGACCAGATAGCGGCAGATTGATTATATCAAATATTTTCTTTCATAAAGAGACAACTGTTTGTCCTCATGGAATAGAGCCTTACTCTGAATCTGGGTTTAGGTTTGCCTTCCCTAAGCACCATGCTTCTGTGTGCAATACTAAGCTTCCTGTTCACCATTATGATCTTCCCCAAAATATTGCTTCTAAGAAACTTATTTTACAATGTAATAAGTGAAGTAGAGGTAGAATTACATTTTCAGTCATGGGAGACTAGGTAATTAACATCAAAATCTCCATTGGCAACTAGATAATCCAGCAAAAACTCTTTAAAACATGAAAATCTAGGCCAGGCGCGGTGGCTCATGCCTGTAATCCCAGCACTTTGGGAAGCCGAGGTGGGCGGATCACCTGAGGTCAGAAGTTCGAGACCAGCCTGGCCAACATGGTGAACATGACAGGCCAACATGGCCTGTCTCTACTAAAAATACAAAAAAAAAAAAAAAAACTAGCCAGGCATGATAGCCCATGCCTGTAATCCCAGCTACTCAGGAGGCTGAGGCAGGAGAATAGCTGGGAAGCAGAGGTTGCAGTGAGCCGAGATAGCACCACTGCACTCCAGCCTGGGCAACAGAGCAAGACTCTGTCTCTAAATAATTAAACATGAAAATCTAGAGAGGCAAGAATTGGCACAACTTCTTTCCTGGAGGTATTGGCTGATTCTAGAAGAAGCATTTAAGGGGATAAGCCGTACTTCTTACTGCTCCAGGATATTAGGAGGACAAAAACTGAATACCAGTGCCTGCCAAGTCATAAAAGAGGGCTTAGGAAATTTCCATGCTTTGGGCTGGGTCCCAAAAAAGCTGCACCATAGGAGTAAGAGCGAATCGGGAAGTGCATCAACTCTCCCTCATACACAGGGAATTCAGCACGGATTCAAACCATCCCAATTCCTGAAATCAGATTAAAATAATCCCTTAAATGCTTGGTAATAAACAAATGCTCCATGAAGGAGGAAAAAAACCCATCATAAGCCTCAAGTTCTACAATTTTTCAAATACAGTCTTCACAAGAGAAAAGAAAAATAACCAGACACTTCTACAGCAGAGCAACACTCATTGAGAACAACAAGCAACTTTGGATAAAATTGCTTAAAACCTCTGTTTGAAGCCATTGAAGAAATTCCAGCTAAACAGGACTCTAGAAAACAAAACACCAGAGAGAAGGTGTGCAGAAAAGAGTCAACATAACAGGCTGAGATGCTATCCTTAGCTGTAATTTTAAAGCTGAGCTTTGGCTAGCATCTGGGAACTTTGATTACCGGAATGTTCCCACCATTCCCTAACTAATAAGGGGGTTTACTCTGTAAACTATATAAACAACATGGTTTATGCTGAATTCCTGCTTTCCTTCTAGGAGTCTGGAATTGTGATTCGTGCTAGGCAGAGGGTGCCTGTGTCACCAGCTTCCAATACAAACTTTGGGCAGTAAGACTCTTAAGGAGCATCCCTGGCAGACATTTCACACCTGTTGTCACAATTCAATACTGAAGTAATTAACCACATCCTGTGTGATTCCACAGGGAAAGGATTCTTGGAAGCTTGTGTCAGGCTTCCTCTAGACTTCACCCCATGTCCTTTTCCCTTTTGCTGATTTTGCTTTGTAGTACTTTGCTCTAATAAATCATAGCCATGAGTACGACTGTATGCTGAGCCTTGTGAGTGCTTCTGTTGAATCACTGAACCTGGGGTGCTGGCGTGGTCTTGGGGACTCCCAATACAGAAGTATTTTAACGAGAGAAGTGAGCAGTCTTCCTTTATGGAATTTGCCAAATCTGGGTAAAAGGCCCAAGAAGAGAGTTACTGCTAAGAATCAGAGAAGCAAACAAATTATGGCAACCACACAGGACTGGAGAAACAAAAAGAATCAGGGCCTTTAAACCAACCAACACTTGGGAGAGCAGAGATCCTAATAAGACGGGAAGTTCAGAGAAGTGAGCCTGACACTTTCCTTGTTTTTCTCTTGAGTATTTACTGAATTCTTGGATTGCTCAAAGAGGGGCATGGGGGGCAGAAGCAGAAATTTACTGAAAGCCAGAAAAAAGATTTTTAGTTTTTTTGCATCATGGCATTGAGAGATAAAAATGTTATTTCAGGATCCTTCAAGAGGGAAAGGCCCTAGTACATATCCCAGGATCTCATTTAAGAACTCTGTGGAGATACAAACAGGAGAATCGGAGTAAATTATACCTTATAAAAATCGTAACTTAGCTTCAAGTCAGCTGAATGATTGATTGAATTAATGCGGTCGGCCTGCCACCACTCTATCTTCCCACCAGGAATATATCATCCAGACACTATAAAATGTATCGTATCTAATAGTTAACATTGTGTCAAAAATTACAAAGAATGTTACAAATCTGAACTATGAGGGAAAGGCAATAAAAACATCCACAGATGACCCAGTTATTAGTATTATCAGAGACAGACTTAAAAAATAGCTTTGATTAATGAGTAAAGATGGAGAATTTCATGAGAATCAGAATCTAATTTAAAAATTCAAAATTCTAGAATTAATGCAAAACTTAATATATATATTTATGCATATTGAAGAATGGATTACTCAAAAGAGATTGTCAGACTGAATTTTTTTTTCAAAAGATCAAACTATATGGTGACTACAAGAGATATGCCTTGGGTTCAAAGACACAAGACACCAACAGGTTTAAAATAAAAGGTTCCAATGTGCTATACCATACAAACAGCAACCATCTAAGAGAGTCAGAATGGCTACACTAATATCAGACCATTAGACTTTAAATCAAACAAACAAAAAATGTTATTAGAGATCAAGAGAGAAATTTTATAATGATGAAAAGGTCAACTATCACAAAAATATAACAATTATGAACATACATGCACCTAACCCCAAAATACATGAAGCATAAATTAACAGAATTGACGGGAGAAACAGACAATTTGGTAGCAGTTGGAGATTTCAAGATTGTACTTTCAGTAATGGATATAATACCTAGTTAGAAGATAAAGATTTATCCCAATAATTCAAGGTTGATGAATTAGCTTCCTAGAACTGTTGTAACAAAACACCACAAACTGTATGACTTAATACAACAGAATTTATTCTCTCATGGTTCTGAAGGCTGTGTGAAATCAAGGTGTCAGCAGGAAAATATCCCCTTTAAGGCTCTAAAAAATAACTTCTGGTCGCTCCTGGCAGGTCTTGGCTTGTAGCTGCATCACTCCAATCTCTACTTCTGTTGTCACAGGGCTTTCTTTCCTGTGTATTTTCATATGACCTTTTTATAAGAACACCAGTTATTGGATTTAGGGTTCACTCAAATCCATTATGACTCCAACTTAGCTAATTACATCTGCAAAGATTGTATTTCCAAATAAGGTGAAATTCTGAGGTTTTAGGCCACCGTGTTTTGGGGGGTCATCATTCAATCTCATACAGCCATCCCTGTGGCTCCCCAAAATTCACATTCATCCCACATACGTTTACCCAATCTCGGTGTTCTCCAAAGTCTTAGCCCATTCCAGCATCACTTATAAGTTCAAAATCTCATCTAATTATCATCAACTAAAAAAGTCCTAAATCTCATATCAAAATTAGGTATTGGTGAGAATCTGGGTATGGTTCATCCTGGGGAAAATTTCTCATCTGTGGACCTGGGAAACCAGAAAATAAGGTATCTGCTTCCAAAATACAATGCTGGGACAAACATAAGACAGACATTTCTATTCAAAAAGGGAGAAATTTGAAGGAATAAAGGGGCCTCTGATACCCAACAGGTTTCCTGATTCCATTAAGATTCAAGACCTAAGAATAATTCTCTGTGACTTGATGCTCCATCTTGTGGGCTGCAGCAATAATGACCCCATCTACTGCATCCATGACTCAGTCCTTGGAGTCAGCCTTCTTTCATTTTACCCCATCTTTACCCCTTTTAGTACAGGCTGGCAGTATTCGTACTGGCATAAGATCCTCAAAAACCTGTCTGTTTCCTATGCAGCTCATGGGCATTCAAGCCATTAGACAAGGGGGTCTTCCATAGATTTTTTTCTAGATAACTCCACCTCTATTTGTGGCTTCTGATAAGATGGTTGATTGTATCTGTAAGTCACATATCTCATCAATAAACTTTTGTCCAGCCATGCCTTTGGTGTTCTCTCCAGACCATATTTTCTCATCTTTTGCTATCTAGATTGGCTGAGAATTTTTTCAGGAAGCAAGTGGTGGTTCCTTTCACATAATAGTTCCCTTCTCAATGTATCTCACACCTCTTGCATTTTACTGTAAGAAGCAAGGAGAAATAAGATAATATCTTCCACACTTTGCTTGCAAATGTTCTCCACTAAATCTCCAAGTTTATATCTAGCAATTTTTACTTTCCATCCAAAACTAGAACACAATTCAGCCAACTTCAATGTTCACGTTTTTACCATCAATCTAATCATGATGACATATGTGTTATCTAAATGATAGAAGCTCTACTATTCTCTTCTTTTCCTTCTGAGCCCTCACCAAAATCACTTTTAATGCCCATATTTCCACCAGCAAACTTTTTAAAGCAATTTAGGTTTTCTATCATGTATCTCAAAATTATTTCAGCCTCTACCCATTAACCAATCCCAAAGTCACTTCCACAATTTCAGGTATTTGTTATGGCAGCACCCCATGCCCTGGTACCAAAATCTATATTGGTTTCCTATTGCTACTGTAACAAATTACCTCAAACTGTGTGGCTTAAAACAGCAGAAATTTATTCTTTCACAGTTCTGGAGGCTAAAAGCCTGAATTCAAGGCCTGTGCTCCCTTTGAAGAGTCTAGAAGTCTCACCACTTCTAGTGGTGACAGGCTGTTTTATTTTATTTTATTTTTTTTTGGCATTCCTTGTCTTCTAGCTGCCTCATTCCATTCTCTGTCTCTGTCATTACATGGCCTTCTTTCCTGTGTGTCTTCATGTGGCCTTAAAAGGGTACTAGTCATTGGATTTGGGGCTTATCTTAATCCTATATGACTTCATACTGATTTCATTTGCAGAGACACTATTTCCAAGTAAGATTATATTCTGAGATTCAGTCTTTCATGTTATAATGCAAACTATGGGTTTATCTCACATGTTCTTTATCAGATTGAGGAAGTTGCTTGATATTTGTAATTTGTTGAATGTTTTAAAAATCATCATGAATGAATGATGAATTTTGTCAAATGTTTTCTCTGTAAGTATTGAGATGAACATGTAGTTTTTGTCATTTATTCTATTAATGTGGGGTAGTACATTAATTTATTTTTTGAATGATAAACTAACCTTGCATTCCTGGAGTGAAGCCCACTTGGTAATGGTGTAAAATTCTTTACACCATAGAAATTCTTTTTATGTTTCTTTGATTATTTGATTTGCTAGTATTTTGTTGAGGAGTTTTACATCTCTACTCATGAGGAATATTACTCTGTATTTTTATTTTCTTATGATTTTTTTTCTGGCCTTGTGTCAGGGTAATAGTGGCTTCCAATAATGAGTTCCCCCCTCTTTTATTTTTTGGAAGAAATTGTGGAGTATTGGTATGAATTATTCTTTAAATGTTTGGCAGAATTCACCAGGGAAACCACTAGGCCTCCAACCACAGTATTTTCTTTGTGTAAAGTTTTTTGATTACTAGTTTATCTCTTTACTTTTATAGGTCTGTTCTGATTTTTTTTTTCTTTTTTTTTTTTTTTTTTTTTTTTTTTTTTTTTTGAGACAGTCTGGCTCTGTCACCCAGGTTAGAGTACAGTGGCATGATCTCTGCTCATTGCAACTTTCGCCCTCTGGGTTCAAGCAATTCTCATGCCTCAGCCTCCCAAGTAGCTGGGATTACAGGTGTGCACCACTGCACTGGCTAATTTATGTTTTTTTGTTTGTTTTTTTCTTTTCATTAAAGTCAGGGTTTTACCATATTGACCAGGATGATCTTGAACTCCTGACCTCAAGTGATCCACCTACCTGGGCCTCCCAAAGTGCTGTGATTATAGGCATGAGCCACCATACTCAGCCTTCTATTTCTTTTTAAATCATTTTTGGTAGTTTGTACCTTCTAGTAATTTGTCCATTTCATCTAGGTTATCCAATGTTTTGGCATACAGTTGTTTATAGTATTTCCATGTAATCATTTTATTTGATTCCTAAATTTCCTTTATTTGGTAAGGCCAGTTGTAATGCCCCCTATTTTACTTCTAATTTGTGCAACCTAAGTCTTGTCTTAATCTTATTCAGTCTAGCTAAAGGTTTGTCAATTTTACTGATTTTTTTGAAACATAAACTTCTTTTATTTTCTGTCTTGTTTTCTATTTGCTGTTTCTTTAATTTCTGCTCTAATTCTTACTATTTCCTTCCTCTTGCTTTGAGTTTGGTTCTTGTCTTTTTACAGTGTACTTAATATGGAAGATTAGGTTATTGATTTGAGATACTTCTTCTTTTTCAATATAGGAAGTTACATCTGTAAATTTCCCTCTACATACTGCTTTACCCATGTCCAACAAGTGTGGGTATGTTGTATTTTCATTTTCATTCATCTAAAAGTATGAATTTACTTGTGCTTTTTTCTTTGACCCATTGGTTATTTAACAGTATGTCGTTTTATTTCTACATATTTGTGAATTTCCCACATTTCTTTCTGATATTAATTTCTACTTTTATTCCTGTGCTTGGAGAGCATACTTTGTATTATGTATGTCCTTTTAAGTTTATTGAGACCTGTTTTATGACCTGACATATGATCTATTCCTGAGAGTGTTTCATGTGTACTTAAGTATGTGTATTTTGTTGTTGTTGGGTGAGATGTTCTACCAATGTGTGTTAGGTCAAATTTGTGTGTAGTGCTCTGTAAGTATTTGGTTTCCTTGTTGATATTCTACATAGTTGTTCTATCTATGTTTGAAAGTGGAGTATTTAAGTGTCTCCTTATCGCTAAATTGTGTATTTCTTCTTTCAATTCTCTCATTTTTTACTTCATATGTTGTGGGGCTCTGTTGTTAGGTGTATATGTATTTCTAATTGTTATAGCTTCCTGACGGATTGACACTTTTATCATTATAAGATGTCCCTATTTATTTCTAGTGCTTTTTTTGTTTTAAAATCTATTTTGTCTGATATTAGTATAGCCACTATAGTTTTTTTGTTTGTTTGTTTGCTGTTTGCATGACATATCTTTTCTCATACTTTTACTTTCAACATATTTCTGTCTTCGAATCTAAAGTGTGTATTCTGTAGACAACATATACAGATGGTCTCTGACTTACAATGGTTCAACTTCTGACTTTTTAACTTTACGATGGTGTGATGGTGATATGAATTCAGTAGAAATCGTACTTTGAACTTTGATCTTTTCTTGGGCTAGCCATATACCGTACAATACTCTATTGTGATGCCAGGCAGTGGCAGTAAGCTGCAGCTCCCTGTCAGCCATGCTAACATAAATGGTCTGAGCATGTTCAAGGTGGGCTTAGCTAAGCTATGATGTAGTAGGCTGGATGTATTAAATGCATTTTTGACTTATAATATTTTCAGCTTATGATGAGTTTATCAGGACATAATCCTATTGTAAATTGAGAGCATCTGTAGTTGGATCTTGCTTTTTATCCAATATGACAATCCCTGTCTTTCAATTGGATCTTTTAATCATTCACATTCAATATTATTCATAAAGTTAGATTATATTTGCCATTTGACCTTTTGTTTTCCATATGTCTCATGTCTTTTTTGTTCCTCTATTTTTCCTTTACTAATTTCTTTTGCATTAAATGAATATTGTCTAGAGTAATATTTTCAAACTCATTTAATGAATTTTTTCCCTGTAGGCTTTTGAGTTTTTCTTACTGTTTGCTCTAGAGCTTTCCTATACATATTAACCTATCAGAATCAGCTTCAGATTTATGTTACAGTTGACCATTGAGCAATGTGGATTTGAACTGTGTGGATCTCCTTGTACATGGAATTTTTCAACCAAACTTGACTTGAAGGTTTGTCAATTGAATGTGAAACCTGTGTATATGAAGGGCTTACTTTTGTATATGCAGGTTCTGCAAGGCTGACAGAATTTTTAAAACTCATATTTTTAAAAATATAAATTTATACTGATATTATTTTTACCCATAATCCTCACTATGTGAGTTATATGGGATACCTGGGTGTGGGGAGCAGTGTGGAGCCAATCCCCTGTGTATACCAAGGGACAACAGTAACTTAATTCCACTGAGATATGGAAATGTTACTCCACTTCTTCTTTCCCTTTTTTTGTGCTATTGTTGTTATACATACCAAATATCTATATTCTACAAACCCAAGAATACATTGTTACAATTATTACTTTATGTAATTTTGTGTCTATTAAAGATGGAAAAAGAATGAGGAGAAAGTATATATTTATAGTGTTTGCTGTATTTAACTTCTTTACCTTGATACTTTTTATTTGTTCTTGTGTGTTTGAGTTACCATCTGGTGTTATTTTCCTAGTCCAAAATTTGCCCCAAGCTACTGCCTTTATTCTGTTTTTGCAAAGTATTCATTTCTATATGCTTTAGTCCCAAGAATACATACATATGTACATGCAAACATGTATACATACATACACGTAGTTTTATATACTTGCTTTGTAAATCAGCCAAGAGAAATGTGTTAGCTCATTTTTGCATTGCTATAAAAATACCTGAGGCTGGTTAATTTTAGACAAGAGGTTTAATTGGCTCATAGTTCTCCAGGCTGTACAGGAAGCATGGTGCTAGCATCTGTTTCTGGCGATGCCTTAGGAAACTTACAATCATGGCAGAAGGGAAACGGGGAGATAGTGCATCACATGGCAAGAGAGGGAGCAAGAGAGAAGTGGGGAGGTGCACTTTTAAGTAACCAGATCTCACATGAGCTAGCTGAGCAAGAACTCATCACCAAGGGGATAGTGCTAAGTCATGCATGAGGGATCCACCCTCATGATCTAGTCACCTCTCACTGGGCCCCACCTCCAACATTGAGAATCACATTTCAACACGAGATTTGTAGGGGACACACATTCAAACCATAACAAGAAGAAAAAAGAAGAAATATGCATTTATACTGGTATATATTTTTACCTTTACCCATACTTTTTGTTTTTTCATGTGGATTCACACTTCCATTTGAGTTTACTTGCTTTCAGACTGAAGAACTTCCTTTGGTCTTTTGTGTAAAATATCTCTGCAAGCAATGACTTTTTTTTTTCAGTTTTGTTTATTTGAGAATGTCTTTATTTCATCTTCATTTTAAAAGATGTTTTGCTAGATATAAGATTCATGGTTGACTGTTTTTCCTTTTAGCATTTTGCATATGCTGTTCTATTGCCTCTGTCCTTCATTGTTTCTGCTGAGAAGTCAAATACTAACTTTATTTGGGATCTCTTATATGTGATAAGATGTTTTTCCTTTCTGCTTTCAAGATTTTTTTTCTTTTGTTCTTTTTATTTCTTTTCTTTTCTTTTTTTTTTTTTTAAATACAGGATCTCACTCTGTCACTCAGGCTGGAGTGCAGTGGCACAATCATGGCACACTGCAGCCTTGAAGAGATCCTCCCACCTCAGCCTCTCAAGTAGCTGGGACTACAGGTATATGCCACCATGCCCAACTAGCTTAAAACATCTTTTTGTAGAGACAGGGTCTACAAAAAAATCACACTACCCTTTGTTGCCAGGGCTACTGTCAAACTCCTGGATTCAAGCTATCCTCCCCGCTTTGCCTCCCAAAGTGCTGGGATTACAGGCATGAACCACTGTGCCTGGCCTAAAATTTCCTTTTTATCTTTGTTTTCAGAATCTTTACTCCCATGTGTCTGAATTTGTATCTCTTTTCATCTATTTTCCTTGGAGTTCACTGAACTCAGATATGTAGATTAATGTTTTCCTAACATATTTAGAACATTTTATGCTGTCATTTCTTCAAATAGTTTTTTTTTCTGTTTTCTTCTTTTTCCTTCTCCTTATGTGTATGTTGGTGCACTTAAAAGTGTCCCATATTTCTCTGAGATTCTTTTAATTTTTCTTCATTCTATTTTTCTCTCTGTTCTTCTGATTGTCTAACCTCTATCAATCTATCTTCAAGTTTGTTGATTCTTCTGACACTTTAAATCTAGTTTAGTTGAGCCCCTCTATTAAATTTTCATTTCAGTTATTCTACTTTTCAATTCCAGTATTTCCATTAGGTTTTTTTTTTTTTTTTTTAAATTCATCTCTTAATTGATACTCTCTACTTGATGGAACATTGTCATCATAACTTCCTTTACTAATTTTGTTTTTTTGAGACAGAATCTTGCTCTGTTGCCCAGGCTGGAGTACAGTGATGTCATCTTGGCTCACTACAACCTCTGCCTCCTGGGTTCAAGCAATTCTCCTGCCTCAGCCTCCTGAGAAGCTGGGATTACAGGCACGCACCACCACGCCCAGGTAATTTTTGTGTTTTTAGTATGCTGGCCAGGCTGGTCTCAAACTCCCAACCTCAGGTGATCCCCCCACCTTGACCTCCCAAAGTGCTGGAATTACAAGTGTGAGCCACTGTGCCCGGCCTCAACTTCCTTTACTTTTTAATCCATCATTTACTTGAGTTCTTTGTACATATATAATGTCTACTTTGAAGCCTTTGTCTATTAAATCTGAAATCTGGCCCCTCTCACGTGCAACTTTTTTTGTTCCTGTGTATGCCTCACACTTTTCTGTTTCTTTGCATGTCTCATAATTTTTTATGAAAATTGGACATTTTAGGTAATAAATTGTTGAGACTATGGATACCAATTTTCCTCTCCCTCTCTGGGGCTTGTTTTTGTTATTTGCTTGAGTGTGTTTTTGTGACTTGGCTAGACTATTTTAATGAAACCTGTTGTCTCCTTGTCATGCATGTCCATGTGAAGAGACCACCAAACAAGTTTTGTTTGAGCAGTAAAGCTTTTTAATGACCTGGGTGCAAGTGGGCTGAGTCCGAAAAGAGAGTCAGCAAAGGGATTTAGGGGTGGGGCAGTTTTATAGGATTTGGGTAGGTAGTGGAAAATTACAGCCAAACGGGGTTGTTTTCTTGCCAGCAGGGGTAAGGGTCACAAGGTGCTCTGTGGTGAGCTATGGACACTTATTATTCAGGAGAAGGAATGTCACAAGGTAATGTCATCAGTTAAGGCAGGAACTGGCTGTTTTCACTTCTTTTGTGATTCTTCAGTTGCTTCAGGCCATCTGGATGTATAAGTGCAGGCTTGGGCTCAGAGGCCTGACATTCCTGTCTTCTTATATGAATAAGAAAAATAAAACAAAATAGTGTTGAAGTGTTGGGGTGGTGAAAGTTTTTGGGAGTGATATGGAGAGATAATGCACCATGTTTCCCAGGGCTGCCTCGAGTGGGATTAGGGGTGGTGTGGGAAACTAGAATGGGAGAGATTAAGCTGAAGGAAGATTTTTGTGGTAAGGGGTGATAGTGTAGGGTTGTTAGAAGGAGCATTTGTCATATAGAATGATTGGTGATGGCCTGGATATGGTTTTGTATAAATTGAGAAGCTAAATGGAAGATCCAAGGTCCGAATAAGAGAGGGAGAAAAATCAGGTATTAAAGGACTAAGAATTGGGAGGACCCAGGATATCCAGTCAGAGTGTCTAAGGGGGGGTTCAGTGTGATTATTTGCTTGGTTGGTGAGTTTTTGGACTCTATCCTTGAGTTTTTTTATATTGTCATATACCAGGCCAGATTGATTTAGGTAAAAACAACACTCTTCATTTAAAAATATACAGAGTCCTCTTTTTTTAGCAGTAAGTCGAGGCCTTGGCGATTTTGGAGGAAAGAGAAATGCAAAGCCAGCAATTGTTTGTTAAAGAAGGATTAGAAACAGCTAGGAGAGAGTGAGATTGATAGTGTGGTAGAGATAGCTGGGGAGAGGTAGAGGGTGGCATAAGAACAGGAACGAGAATAAGAGTGAGTATAAAAGTAAAGAATAGGAATTCATCAGGGTGAAAGTGTAGGAGGGTACCTTGCCACTGAATATCTTTTATCCACTTTAAGAGAGACTTAAGGGTGGCAGTTTAAGGTAAAACCAGGAGCCGCTGAATACCAAGAGCCTGAGAAACTGCTTGGGTGATTTGACTAATAAAGGCCAGTCTGTTATCAGACTGTATTATGGAGGTGGGAAGGCCAAACTGAGGAATTATGTCTGACAGAAGGGAAGAAATGACCACAGTGCCCTTTTCAGATCCTGTGGGAAAGGCCTCTACCCATTTAGTGAAAGTGTCTACTCAGACTAAGAGGTATTTTAGTTTCCTGACTTGGGGCATGTGAGTAAAGTCAATTTGCCAGTCCTGGGCAGGGGCAAATCCCCGAGCTTGATGTGCAGGGAAGAGAGGGGGCATGAACAATCCCTGCAGAGTAGTAGAATAGCAGATGGAACACTGAGAAGTGATTTCCTTGAGGATAGATTTCCACAATGGAAAGGAAATGAGAGGTTCTAAGAGGTGGGCTAGTGGCTTATAACTTGCATGGAAGAGGTTTTGACATGACAACAGAATAGAATGGGCCTGCGAGGCTGGAAGGAGATATTTTCATTGGTTCAAGAACCATTTGCCTTGTGTGGGAAGAGATTCAAGTAGGTGAAAGTTGCAGTGAGGGAGTAGGTAGGAGTGACTGATGAGAAGGAGAAAACTGCCATGAGGGACAGAAGTTGGAACACTAGCTGCTTCTTTAGCCACATTGTCAGCATAAGTGTTACCCTGAGCAATGGGATCTGATGCCTTTTGATGGCCCTTGCAGTGCATGACTCCAGCTTCCTTGGGAAGTAAAGCGACCTTGAGAAGAGTTTTTATTAAAGAGGCATTAATGATGGAGGACCCTTGCGTAGTGAGGAAACCTCTTTCAGCCCATATAACAGCATGGTGGTGCAGGACATGGAAGGCATACTTAGAGTCAGTATAAATATTGACGCATAGTCCTTTCGCAAGAGTGAGGGCCTGAGTTAAGGCAATGAGGTCGGCTTGCTGAGAGGTAGTGGAGGGGGGCAGAATGGTAGCCTCCAGGATAGATGTGGAAGATACTATAGCATAGCCTGCCTTTGCTGGTGAGTGGCTATTAGGCCTGGTAGAAGTGCCATCAATAAACCAAGTGTGATCAGGGTGAGCAACGGGAAAGAAGGAAATATGGGGAAATGAAGTGAATGTCAGGTGGATCAGAGAGATACAGTCATGTGGGCCAGGTGTGGTATCAGGAGTAATGTGGGGGCCAGCCTAAAACAGTAAGGTCAGGTTGTTTGGACAGAAAGGCTACAGGGCGCAGTCCCAGCTCTTGTGTAAGAATTTTGACCCCACCGCCCTGTACTTTGCCTGTGGGTCAGCTAGGTTTATCTAGAACAGAATGGGTTGTGGAGGGAGGTATTGAGGATAGGAGAGTATATGGGTTTGGCACCACGGGTGGACAGGCAAGACAATTTGGTTGATAAGGCACAGATCCTGAACTAACCTGTAAGACTTGTCCAGTTTTGGACAGGTAAAATGGAGGAATTGTAAGGAGAGTTTATAGGCTTTAAAAGGCCATGCTGTAACAGGCAAGTGGTAACAGGCTTTAATCCTTTTAAAGTGTGCTGTGGGATGGGATATTGGCATTGAGTGGTGTAAGGGTGATTGGGTTTTAATGGGATGCTAAGAGGTGCATGATTGGTCACCAAGGAAGGAGTAGAGGTGTCCCATACTTGTGGATTAAGGTGGGGAGATACAAGGGGAGGATTTGAAGGAGGCTTTGAACTGGGGAAAAGGGCAGCAATGAGGTGTGGCTGTAGCCTGGGAATAGTCAGGGAAGCAGATAATTTNGAACAGAATGGGTTGTGGAGGGAGGTATTGAGGATAGGAGAGTATATGGGTTTGGCACCACGGGTGGACAGGCAAGACAATTTGGTTGATAAGGCACAGATCCTGAACTAACCTGTAAGACTTGTCCAGTTTTTGGACAGGTAAAATGGGGGAATTGTAAGGAGAGTTTATAGGCTTTAAAAGGCCATGCTGTAACAGGCAAGTGGTAACAGGCTTTAATCCTTTTAAAGTGTGCTGTGGGATGGGATATTGGCATTGAGTGGTGTAAGGGTGATTGGGTTTTAATGGGATGCTAAGAGGTGCATGATTGGTCACCAAGGAAGGAGTAGAGGTGTCCCATACTTGTGGATTAAGGTGGGGAGATACAAGGGGAGGATTTGAAGGAGGCTTTGAACTGGGGAAAAGGGCAGCAATGAGGTGTGGCTGTAGCCTGGGAATAGTCAGGGAAGCAGATAATTTAGTTAAAATGTCTCGGCCTAATAAGGGAACTGGGCAGGTGGGGATAACTAAAAAGCAGTGCATAAAAGAATGTTGTCCAAGTTGGCACTAGAGTGGGGGAGTTTTAAGAGGTTTAGAAGCCTGGCCGTCAATACCCACAACAGTTATGGAGGCAAAGGAAACAGGCCCTTGAAAATAAGGTAATGTGAAGTGGGTAGCCTCCATATTAAGAAGGGGACAGACTTACCCTCCACTGTAAGATTTACCCAAAGCATCTGTGATAGTCCAGGAGGCTTCTGAGGCGATCAGGCGGTGTCAGTCTTAAGCCGCTAAGCCGAGAAGATCTGGGAAGGAGTCAATCAGAGAGCCTTGGGCCGGAGTTCCAGGGATTCTGGGAGTGGCTGCCGGGCGAGATTTCCAGTGGGGTCCCACACAGATGGGATGTGGCTCAGGAGGAATCCTGGGCTGCAGGCATTCCTTGGCCCAGTGGTCAGATTTCCAGCCCTGGAAGCAAGATCCTGGGGGAGGAGGTCCTGAAGGAATGCCTGACTGTTATGGCTTAGGTGTGTTGAATGAAGTTCTTGTGTGCTGGAGATGTGGCTGGCGTTTCTCTCACAGCAGAGGCAAGTAATTGCAACTCTTCTCTATTATTGTACACCTTGAAGGCGAGGTTAATTAAGTCCTGCTATGGGGTTTGAGGGCCAGAATCTAATTTTTGGAGCTTTTTGTAATGCTGGGAGTGGATTGGATAATAAAATGTATATTGAGAATAAGACAGCTTTCTGACCCCTCTGGGTCCAGGGTGGTAAAGTGTCTAAGGGTTGTTGCCAAATGGGCCATGAACTGGGTTGGGTTTTATACTTGATGAAAAGAGCCTAAACGCTAACTGATTTGGGAGAGGTGGGATAAAGAAAAGGAGCATTAGCCTTGGCTATGCCTTCAGCTCCAGCCACCTTTTAAGAGGAAATTGTTGGGCAGGTGGGGAAGGCTAGTCACTTAGCCCGGAATGAAACCGAAAGCCAGACCAGGTATGAGGAGGGGAGGTGATAAAAAGATTATAGAGTTGGGAAGAAGAGGCTGAGGAAGAATTGAGACCTGGCTTGGTCTGCCGAGGAGCAGCCTGGGGAGGAGGGGAGAGGTCAGATGGGTCTGTAAAAAAGGAGAATTCAAAGGACTCAGAGCTTGGGGTGGAGACTAAGGAACAGGAGAGAAAGAAGAAAGATTTGGGATGAGTCGCATTGGGAACAGAGACAAGGGAGGGACCAATGTGTAAAAGAATGCCTGGACGTCAGGCACCTCAGACCATTTGCCCATTTTTTGACAAAAATCATCCAGGTCTTGTAAGATGGAGAAATCAAAAGTGCTGTTTTCTTGCTATTTAGAACCATTATCGAGTTTGTATTGGGGCCAAGCAAGTGTTGCAGAAAAAAAAAAAAAAAAAAAGATGCTTAGGTTTTAAGTCAGGCGAGAGTTGAAGAGATTTTAAGTTTTTGAGAACACAGGCTAAGGCAGAAGAAGGGGGAATAGAGGATGGAAGGTTTCCTATAGTGAAGGAGGCAAGCCCAGAAAAAAGAGAGGGTAGAGACACGGAGAAGGGGGGTGGTGAGCATCCAAAGCAGGCGTCCCCGCAATTGACTTGCCACCAAGGGAATGTAGGTGAATAACCAAGTCAGGCGTCCCTGCAGTGATTAGACACCAGTGGAGTGTGGGTGAATAATCAGGCAGGCGTCCCCACAGTGATTAAACACCAAGGGAAGACTGTCTTCCCGAGTCTGTGACCAGCTATGGAGTTTTGGGTCCACGGATAAAATGTGTCTCCTTTGTCTCTACTCGAGAGGAAAAAGAACTGTAATTGGAAGGACAGGGAGATTGAAGGGTAGCAAGAGAGGGAGATCGAAGGGTAGTGAGAGAAGCTGGAGAAGAGAGTGAAAAGACTGTTTACCCAATTTGGAATTGGTGAGATATTCCTTGGGCTGGTTGTTCTGAGGACCTGAGGTCATAGGTGGATCTCCTCACGGAGTGAGGGCGCGGACAGGGGACTGGTCTCCCAAAGGAGTCCTCCTGTCCCGGATCTTTGGCACCAAATGTCACATGCGTCCATGTGAGGAGACCACCAAATAGGCTTTGTATGAGCAATAAAGCTGTTTATTTCACTTGGGTGCAGGTGGGCTGAGTCTGAAAAGACAGTTAGCAAAGGGAGTTAGGGGTGGGGCAGTTTTTTGGATTTGGGTAGGTAGTGGAAAATTACAGTCAAAGAGGGTTGTTCTCTTGTGGGCAGGGGCGGGGGTCACAAGGTGCTCTGTGGAGAGCTCCGGACACTTATTGTCCAGGAGAAGTAATGTCACAACATAATGTCATCAGTTAAGGTAGGAACCAAACATTTTCACTTCTTTTGTGATTCTTCAGTTGTTTCAGGTCATCTGGATGTATAAGTGCAGGCTTGGGCTCAGAGGCCTGACACTCCTACTGTGTGGGGTGTGACTCCTAGGAGGGCATTGCTTTGGGTGTGCACACAGTGAAGTTGGATGACAGTGATTTTGGCAGGACATTCTTTGACTATCTTTTCCCCTTGTTTCTCTGTTAAGCTGTCTGCCTCATTTGGTATCACACACTGTAGACTCCATGAATTACCAGCTGATTCCTCTATTGTTTTCAACAATGCCCTGGGGTGTAAATTGCTCTGCAATCTGATCCAATTAAACTCAGGCGGGGCAGTTTTTGAGACTAGTCTTTGAGGTTTAGTCTGACCCTAGGAGAGTACTTCTTCTTTTTTTTTTTTTTTTTTTTTACAAGATGGAGTTTCGCTCTTGTTGCCCTGGCTGGAATGCAGTGGTGCTATCTCAGCTCACCACAACCTTCACCTCCTAGGCTCAAGTGATTCTCCTGCCTCAGCCTCCTAAGTAGCTAGGATTACAAGCGCCCACCACCACGTCCAGCTAATTTTTGTATTTTTAGGAGAGACAGGACTTCATCACGTTGGCCAGGCTGGTCTCGAACTCCTGACCTCAGGTGATCCACCCACCTTGGCTTCCCAAAGTGCTGGGATTACAGGTGTGAGCCACCATGTCTGGCAGAGAGTACTTCTTAGTTGTCACTTTCCTTGGTTCTCTTTGGTGAAATAGCTTGTACATGCTTTAGCTGGTGCTCTTACTTAAGAAGAGCTGCTGTTTTCTAGAACACCCTTAGGCTTGAACTTTCCCACATTCTCTTTCAAATGGTCAGTTACTTTGGGGAAAGATTGGAACTCTCTTTTCTGATGAACTAACTCTCCCCATAGGATAAATCTCCGAAGCACTATTCTGGGTGGGGCAGTAGTCTCTGATCTTCTTGGCTTCCCTCTCCTTGCTAACTTGAGCAAGCTGAAGCAAAGGTAACTGGGGTCTTCCCAGCTTGGCCTGCTGCACTTGGTAGAGCCTCCATTTTATGTGTGAGTTTTGGGTGGAGGAAGGGAATTCCCAATCTCCTGGCTGTACTCTCCTGGAATTTTTCCTTTTGAAATTGGAGTTGGAGGGCTTGCGAAATGTTGGCATTCTACCCTCCTGTTGAGATATGGTACCCCTTGATTAGGAGCTGAGGAGAGAGGGAACTCCATCTTTCTGGTTGTATTTACCTAGGGTGGAGCTTCTGTCAAGCTGAGCTGGGTGTATAGAGTTGGGAGATGGTCATGACTCAAATTCCACATACTCTTATCGGTTCTTTCTGAGTTTTAGTAAATTTTCTTCAGTAAATGTTTCTTCATTTGCTGTATGCTTCAGAGAATTTCCAGAGACTTTAAATAGTTGTTTTAAAATAGTTTTCTATCAGTTATGCTTGTATGCCAGAAAGTGGGTCCTTGGAGTTTCTCATGCTGCCATACCAGAAGTGGAAACTTTACTTAAGTTTAGAAGACAAATGACCATAAACATTGGTTTTAAAAACATTTTGTGGTCTTCTATGTAGCCAATGAGTGTACTTTGATGGCAAAATCACTAGCCAACCTTCAAACACATTTGTCTCTTCTTATCCACTAGTTATTCTTTTTGAAAAGAGGATAAAGATACTCTGCTAAGTTGGGGCTACATGATCAGAAACATTTAGTTAGAATTCACTTCAAAAATATAGTACTGGGATTAGAAACATTTCAGAGAAGTTGAACCTTTTTATTATTATTATTATTATTATTATTATTATTATTATTTGATATGGAGTCTTGCTCTGTCACCAGACTGGAATGCGGTGGTGTGATCTCAGCTCACTGCAACCTCCGCCTCCCGGGTTCAAGCGATTCTCCTGCCTCAGCCTCCTGAGTAGCTGGGACTACAGGTATGCGCCACCATGCCCAGCTAATTTGTGTATTTTTAGTAGAGACGGGGTTTCACCATGTTGGCCAGGATGGTCTCCATCTCTTGACCTCGTGATCCGCCCACCTCGGGTTCCCAAAGTACTGAGATTACAGGCATAAGCCACCACACCTGGCCTTTTGAACTTTAATGTAGGTATGAGAACAATAAATGATTTGTCTCTAGGGACTATTTTAGGAGTAAATTATCTTGCTGCCAAAGACATTGCTAAAGTTTTCTTCTAAAACAGTGAGACTGATTATTAAAGAATTGCTTGGTATAAAAACAAAACAAAAATCTAGTACTAGGTCAGTTGCTTGTGATTAACAATAAACAAATGAGCCAAAACGAAACCAGCCTACACGACGTTGCTGTCATTTACAAGGCGCCTGTTTCCTTGATAGCAGCCACCAAATTGATGGCCA
This sequence comes from Rhinopithecus bieti, assembly GCF_001698545.2. Taxonomy (NCBI): domain Eukaryota; kingdom Metazoa; phylum Chordata; class Mammalia; order Primates; family Cercopithecidae; genus Rhinopithecus; species Rhinopithecus bieti. The sequence continues at coordinate 3,038,368 of NW_016805188.1, read as the reverse complement.
TTGCAAAGGTCCAATTTCAGTATTTGTCCCCAGATTCTATCATACAATGGTAAAAAGTCCTATATTTCTTCCTTTCTGTTCCTGAAATGAAAAGCCATGTAAATGAGTACTTTACATAGTTATTAATTTAGCCTTGCCATGAAATGTTATCAGCTGTAGGCTTCATTTAGACTAAAACCTGAAGTTCTCAAAATGCGCAAGTCCAAAAAGATAAGCCCTAATTGTTGTATAATACAACTTAATATAATAAAATATAAACATTATGAATAATGAGACAGAGTTTCTGTGGATTTCTGCATTTTTTTGAGTGAACATATTTCAGAAAGAATAAGCATACTCTTAAAATACTTTCTTACAGTAACTCACTAGAAGTTAACTAAAATTAGTTGCCCCTCCCCCCAAAAAACAGGAAAATGTAATGATATATTTTATGCCAAAAGTAATTGGATTGCTAAAATAGATCTGCTTATGATTTAGAATATGAAAATTTTCCCATTTTAGTAACATTTTACACATCATATTTTAGCATTTCTAACCTTGCAGTTATACATGTGCATCCTGGGAAACAGTTTTATTGTAGTGGTCCTACCCTTGTTTTCATATTTAAAAAGAAATGGCTTCTTTATACTAAGAAAGATTAATTAATAATATGTGTTAAATAGACATGTATTCGTCCGTTTTGCATTGCTGAGACTGAGTAATAGTAGGAAAAAGGTGTATTTGGCTTCCGATTCTGCAGGCTGTACAAGTATGGCATCCATATCTGCTTGGCTTCTGGTGAGGCCTCAGGAAATTTACAATTATGGTGAAAGGTGAAGGGGGAGCAGGCACGTCACATGGCATGAGAAGGAGCAAAAGCAATGCCAGGCTCTTTTTAACCAACTAGCTCTCTTGTGAACAAACAGAATGAGAACTCACTCATTACCATGGGAAGGGCATCAAGCCATTCATAAGAGATCTGCCCCATGACCCGCATACCTCCCACTATTCCTCAAACATTGAGGATCACATTTCAACATGAGATTTGGAGAGGACAAAGATCTGAAACACTTGGCATCCCTTGCTGGTGCTTATTAATAGCCTTACATATCTGTCACTGAGTTCATTTCATATGTGCATATTTTCTGGTCTGGATTTTTTTCCCTTTATTTCAAACAGTCATATCCATATGTAATTCATTCAATTCATACACATGTACTAAAGACCTACTCTGTGTGAAGCCCTCTGCTGGGTACTGAGAATGCAAAGACGTGAGGGTCATGATTATTTGTGCTAGGTGTCCTAAGAGAACTAGCATAATGAGAGTGGGATGGGGAATGACTAATTTCATTTGAAAGAAGGATCTGGTGAGGACTCTCAAAAGAGGTGCTTAACAATACCTACATAAAAGAACAGGAGTTTGCCAGGTAAGTAAGGGAGAGGAGGGTCCTGGGGAAAGGAATATCAGGCAGAGGGAACTACAGGAGGAAAGGTCTAGAAGAATAAAAGACCTTGATGTGTTCAGGACATTGTAGGTGTGCAAACTTAGGGAGTCAGCAAGGCCATCTTCAGAGTTAGTAATCCACTAGAAGGATTCACAGAACTGACTAGAAGCAGTCACGCTCATGGTTATGGTTTATTATATCAAAGGGATATCGATTAAAGTCAGCCTGTAGGCCGGGCGCGGTGGCTCAAGCCTGTAATCCCAGCACTTTGGGAGGCCGAAACGGGCGGATCACGAGGTCAGGAGATCGAGACCATCCTGGCTAACACGGTGAAACCCCGTCTCTACTAAAAATACAAAAACTAGCCGGGCGAGGTGGCGGGCGCCTGTAGTCCCAGCTACTGGGGAGGCTGAGGCGGGAGAATGGCGTAAACCCGGGAGGCGGAGCTTGCAGTGAGCTGAGATCTGGCCACTGCACTCCAGTCCGGGTGACAGAGCCAGACTCCGCCTCAAAAAAAAAAAAAAAAAAAAAAAAGTCAGCCTGTAGAAGACATGCGTGGGGTGGTGTGTTAGGCCATTCTTGCATTGCTGTAAAGAAATACTTGAGACTGGGTAATTAATAAGAAACAAGTTTAATTGGCTTATGGTTCTACAGGCTATACAGAAAACATAGTGCCAGCATCTGCTTATGGGAAGACCTCTGGAAGCTTCCGGTCATGGTGGAAGGCAGAGGGGGAGCAGGCGTCTCACATGGTGGGAGGAGGAACAAGAGGTGGGGGTAAGGTGCTGCACACTTTTAAACAACCAGATCTTCCAACAACTCACTTGCTGTCATGAAGAGAGCACCAAGTCATGAGGGATCCACCGCTGTGATCCAATCACTTTCCCCCAGGCCCTACCTCCAATACTGGGGATTACATTTCGACATGAGATTTGGAAAGGACACAGATTCAGCCCATATCAGGCATAGCCCAGGAGAGGTCCATGTGTGGTTTCCAGTTGTCCTCCCCCAGCATGGTCATGGACCATGTTAACTTCTCCCAGCAATAATGGGAGACAATCCATCTGGGGTATTATCAACCAGGAAAGCTCATCTGAGCCTTAGTGCACAGTTTTTGCTGGGGCTCAGTCACATCAATACTGTTGACTGCCAGCATAACTGACTTCTAGGTTGTAGCCCCTCTGGAGGTCAAGCTGGTACTGCATAGCACCAAACCCCGACAATAAATCACACTGTTAGACTACCCAGTGGCCCAAGGCCCCCAGGTAAACAAAGTCATTCTTATCAGGCAAGACATTTCAAGTGCTTAGAGATGACCTTTTAGGAGCTGAGGGTAAAGGCCAGACCTCTCTTTGGGTACACTTTATTCTTTACTACACAAGGTATAAGGAGTCTAGTCTGACTGGAGTGCAGAGTTTATTAGAGGCTGGAAATGTGTTCAGGGCCAGATGGAGAATCACTGATGGGGTGACAAATGGAGGGGGAGTAAATACAAGTAACAGAAGATGTAGATCAAAGATGCATGGAATTAACAGCTATATTTGGGGAATGTGGTTTTCAACATTACCTCCTTCCACATGATGCCTGGAAGACCAGAATAGAGGCATAATAAAACCAAAATCACAAGCAAAAGAAATGCCAAATCATGTTTGTGTGCTGGAACATTGCAGCATGTTTCACAACAGTGCCATACAAGAAAATGTAACCAAAGCAAGCTACTTAAATTGAGTATATAGTGGAAGTCAGATCAAAAATTTATCTATGGGTATCAGGGCTCTTGTTATCTCCTTACACAGAAGAGCACCAACGTCTTCCAAAAGAAATTTGTCAAATGACCTTTTTACCACTCCATTGTATGGAACTATGCCTTGTGCATTTCCCTATTTTTCATCACTTAAGCTTCTCTTATGTTTTAGTCTACTAAAACAAAATTATAAACTCAGAAAATTTGGAGGCAAGAGAGGTCTTAATACTCCTTTAAGTCCACTTTTTGCTTAAGGGCAGCCCTCAGACTGCTTGCATGAGAACCTTCTGGGAAGATTTCTCATTCCTGATAAGAGATTATGGTTCAGCAAATGGGAGAGTGGAGGTGGCAGTGGGAAAGCAGCATATAAATCTGCATATTTATTTATTTTTGAGACAAGATCTTGCTCCATTACTCAGGCTGGAGAGCAGTGGCGCAATCTCGGCTCACTGCAACCTCCGCCTCCTGGGTTCGAGCGATTCTCCTGCCTCAGCCTCCTGAGTAGCTGGGACTAGGAGCGTGTGCCACCACGCCCGGCTAACTTTTGTGTTTTTTTAGTAGAGACGAGGTTTCACCATGTTGGCCAGGCTGGTCTCAAATTCCTGATATCAAGTGATCCACCCGCCTCGGCCTCCCAAAGTGCTGGGATTACAGGGGTGGGCAACCACGCCCAGCTGAAATCTGCATTTTAATAAGCATGTCAGTCTGTATCTACCTATGAATCTTTCAAAATATTTTGCACACTTCCTTATGATGATTTCTTTAGATAAGCACCAGAAAAATATTTGGCTCACTGAAGCATCTAATACCTAAAAGGCTCTCAATAAATGGTGTTTGAATAGTTGTTCACTCTCCTAAAAGATCTCCTAGATTCCAGGGACCAGAAGACAGGGCTGAGGGATTCTGTGATGAGGTTACCTGGACAGGCTAAGGTAACGTGCCAGCCAGCCTCAGCCAGTTTTTGGCTAGACCCCACCAGGTGCCGATACTTTTTTGCTTCGTTGTTACCTTTGTTTCATAATAAAGGTTTATTTTTAAAAATCCAGGCATCTTAGTTGAACTAAGTAAAGAGAAAGGGGAAGTTTGCACACACCTCCTAGATAGTTATTCTTTTGTGAGGGCCTGAACCAGCCTGGGCCAGGTGATTGACTTGTACACTAGACATAAGAACCATTGCTTTTTTTTTTTTTTTTTTTTGAGACGGAGTCTCGTTCTGTCACCCAGGCTGTCACCCAGGCTGGAGTGCAGTGGCGCGATCTCAGCTTACCTCTGCCTCCCGGGCTCAAGCGATTCTCCTGCCTCAGTCTCCGGAGTAGCTGGGATTACAGGTGCCTGCTACCACACCCAGCTAATTTTTTGTATTCCCACCTTCCAACCCCAACTTCTGCAAATGAGTGCTTCCAATCTTGGGCTTTTAATTTCATTTCCAATTTTTAATAGATGTGTAATTGTGCCCTAGATTGTACATGTATTAAAGAAACCCAGCCAGGTGTGTATTTTTCATTTTGGTAATTAGATGTCTTTAAGTCTGCATGTGTAAATGGTTTGTCACCTTGGCTATAAGTCAGGCAGAATCAGATACTACCTTATATATTTACAATTGTTTTTTATTAGTAGTATATTACACATTTCTCTTTCTTTTGTTACTTTTCTTTTAATATTTTATACTAGTATATTTTATGTATATCTGAAAATGGCCTCCATTTTGTCATGTATCATTCTTTCTTTTTTTTTTTGAGACCGAGTCTCACTCTGTCACCCAGACTGGATTGCAGTGGCACGATCTTGACTCACTGCAACCTCAGCCTCCTAGGTTCAAGTGATTCTCGTGCCTCAGCCTCCCGAGTAGCTGAGATTTCAGACACATGCTACCATGCTTGGCTGATTTTTGTATTTTTAGTAGAGACGGGTTTCACCATGTTGCCTAGGCTGGTCTCGAACTCCTGACCTCAGGTGATCCACCTGCCTTGGCCTCCCAAAGTGCTGAGATTATAGTTGTGAGCCATGTATCCTTCTTTCATAGCTGAGATAAATACACGAGTCCATTTTTTCTAGCTTTTAGAATAGTTTTTAATGTTTAATGCCACCTCTTTAGAATAACTTTCAAGTTTAATACATCAGTCAGTGGAGATGGAAATATTAATTGATCTGAGTTAGCAAGTATCAATGCTGTTCTGGAAAAAAAATTGCCGCATTCAGATGATGATATTATTATAACTACTCATCATCATCATCATTATCACTATCACCATCATGATCATCAGTAATGCCAATGTATGATAGTCTTACTAATCTTTCCAGATGAATTACACTATAAACTTGTCAAGAGAGTGGGCTGGAGACTGTAACTGGTACTTAATGTAATCTAACTTAATGAACATATTAATATTTTACTTAGTCTTCTCACACAAGAATAAGGCATATGTCTTCATAAATTTATTTTTCCTCTATTAGTTTTGTATCAACCTGTAAATAGGTTGCAAAATTATAAATCGTGTTAAGGAAATCCTCCATAACTTAATATATTTCATTTTTATCAAACAACTTATGTAGATATAAAACATTTGATACTCTATGTGACAAACCAGAATACATGATGCCATGTATAAATATAACTGCATCTCAGGAAAATTGAAAAGACTTATATAAAATATAAACTTATGGGATGAGAGTAGCACTTTTTTCCTTCTTGGCAAATTTTCTTTAATGATATTATTAAATCTTTATGAGAAGAAATTAAGTAAAGATGGTGAGATGGTTTGGATATTTGTCCCCTTAAAATCCATGGCTCATGCCTGTGATCTCAATGCTTTGGGAGGCTGAGGTAGGCAGATCACTTGAGGTCAGGAGTTCAAGACTAGCTTGGCGAACATGGCGAAACCCCATCTCTACTTAAAAAAAAAAAATTTAGCCAGGTATCCTGGTACATGCCTGTAAATTCCAGCTACTCCAGCTACTCGCTACTTGGGAGGCTGAGACAGGAGAATCGCTTGAAATTGGGAGGCAGAGGTGGCAGTGAGCCAAGATCATTCCAGCCTGGGCAACACAGCAAAACTCTGTTTCAGAAAAAAGAAAAAAGAAATGTAATCCCCAGTGTGGAAGTGGGCCTGGTGGGTGGTGTTTGGATTATGGGGGTGGATCTCTCATGAATGGCTTAGTGCCAACCCTTTGGTGGTAAATGAGTTCACAAAAGATCTGGTTTTTAAAAATTGTGTGGCCCCTCCCTCCTTCTCTCTCTTGTTCCCTTTCTTGCTGTGCGATACTCTACTCCCTTTCTCCTTCTACCATGATTGTAAGCTCCCTGAGGCCCTCACCAGCAGTCTTATGGATGCCAGCACTGTGCTTCCTGTATAGCCTGCAGAACCATGAGCCAATTAACAATTAAACCTCTTTTCTTTTCTTTTCTTTTTTTTTTGGGACATGGTCTCCCTCTCTCACCTCAGCCTTCTGAGTAGCTGGGACTATAGGCGCATACCACCATGCCTGTCTAATTTTTGTATTTTTAGTAGAGTCAGGGTTTCACCATATTGGCCAGGCTGGTCTCGAACTCCTGGCCTCAAGTAATCTGCCCACCTTGAGCTCCCAAAGTGCTGTTATGAGCCACCATGCCTAGCCCTACACCTCTTTTCTTTATAACTTACCCAGACTCAGGTATTTCTTTATAGTAACGCAAGAATGGTCTAACACAGATGTTGACTTTTATAAAATATTCTATTTTAAAATGTGACTTATACCTTTATTCTGTTGAAAGCATGATGAATTATGTTTTACTTCACTTTGCTGAGAATTAAGTGCTATGGGTTTCCAAAGACATCTTTTTTTTTCTTTTCTTTTTTTTTTTCTTTTGAGACAGAGTCTTGCTGTGTTGCCCAGGCAAGAGTGCAGGGGTATGGTCTTGGCTCACTGCAAACTCCACCTCCCAGGTTCACGCCATTCTCCTGCTTCAGCCTCCCAAGTAGCTGGGACTACAGGCACCCGCCACCATGCCTGGCTAATTTTTTGTATTTTTAGTAGAGATGGAGTTTCACCGTGTTAGCTAGGATGGTCTCGATCTCCTGACCTCGTGATCTGCCCACATCGGCCTCCCAAAGTGCTGGCATTACAGACATGAGCCACTGCGCCCGGCCCCAAAGACATATTTTTTTAAGGTTTCAATTACTAAGTTTCTTTAGGATTTGATAATTTCTACATTTTCAGTATTATTGGTCTTACTATGTTATACATTTTCTTGATTTTGTTTTATCAGCTTGAATATTGTAATATATTTATAGCTATCTACTTCTAGGTAAAAATAACATTTGTTAGAGAATATAAGAAAGTTATAATCCCTTAATTTTCCTTCAACATTTCATAATAAAATTGTCAAATGTTACAGAAATGTTGATTCCTAGTGCTTTTTCCTTTATCCAGTGATTGCCAACCCCTCTCTGGCCAGGTTATGATATTAAAAAATGTCTCCACATGTTGACAAATTTCCTTTAAGAAGGCAAAATCATGAACCACTACTCATGATGGATATTAGTATGTCATTTTAAGAAAGAGTTTGCCATTAGAGTTATTTTCTCATAACATGAGTGGGCAGTGTTTCCTCCTGCTTTATTTTCTGAAAAATTGTACGTGAGATCAGTATTATTTCTTCCTTGATTGATAAAATTTACCAGTGAAACTAAGTGTCCTAGAATTTACTTTGTGGGTAGGTTTCTGGTAACAAATTAAATTCTTTTAACAGAGATAGAGCTATTCAGATTTTCTGTTTCTTCTTGTGTCAGTTTTGATAAGCTGTATTTTTCTAGGAGTTTGTTCATTTACGTAAGTTGTCAAATTTGTTGGCATAAGGTTTTTCATAATATTCTCTTACAATCCTTTTAATATTAGTTGAATCTATGGTTATAATTGTTTTTAAATTCTTGGTTATTTGGATTCTCTTTTTTCTTCATTACAAGGAGTTTGTCAATTTTAGATAGTTTCCAGTTTAGGGCTGTTACAAATAAAGCTGTTATGAACATTTGTGTACAAGTTTGTATGTTTGCATGTGTTCATTTCACTTGGATATATGCCTATGAGTGAAATTACTGGGTTATATGGTAACTATGTTCAATCTTTTGAGAAACCACTAAACTATTTCCCACTGTGGCTGCATTATTTTATACTCCCCAACTCCAGAAGTGTATGAGGGTTGTAATTCCTTCAACTCCTTTCCAAAATTTATCAACACTGTCTTTTCTATTCTAGCTATTCTAGTGTGTATGAGGTGGTATCTTATTGTGGTTTTGATTTGCATTTTCCTAATGACTAATGATATTGAATATCTTTTTATGTGTTTACTGGTGTTTGTGTATCTTCCTTGGCTGCTGCAGTTTAATTGATCGTTTCTTCCATTTATGGTCTATGCTTTAGCGTTTCTATCTAAGGAACTATGTTTATCTCAAGGTCACTAAGATTTTATCCTAGTTGTCTTCTGGAAGTTTTATGGTTTTAGGTTTTAGTCTATTATGCAGTTTGTCTTAATTTTTGTATATGATTTGAAGAAAGGGTCAGTGTTCCTTTTTTCCCCATACAGATATGCAGTAGTTCCAACACCATTTGTTGAAAAGATTTTTCTTTTCCCATTGAATTTCCTTGACACTCCAAAAAAATAACCATATAAATGGCATATTTCTGGACTCTCTATCAAGTTCTCCTGGTACCTTTTGCTAAGGCCAAACTGTTTTGTTACTGTAGCTCAGGGCTTCTCAATTTCAGATTATTTAAATTTTGGTTCCAATATTTCTTTGTTGGTAATATTTTCAAAGAACTAGCTTTTGGCTTTGTTAATTTTCTCTATTGTGTGTTTTCTATTTTTCTGACTTTTGTTGTAATTAATTTTATTTACTTTCTGATACTTTGGGCTTACTTTATTTTTTTTTTTTTAGCTTCTTAAATAATAGATCATTAATTTAAGACTATCAAATTGTTTTCTAATACAAGCATTTAAAACTATACATTTCTCCCTGAGCACTGCTTTACCCACATCCCATGTATTTTTGTGTTCTGTTTTATCATTGTGTTTAAAATAATTTCTAAATTCCCTTCTGATTTCTCCTTTGACTCATAACATTTGAAAGCTTGCATTTAATTTCCAAATATTTGAGGTTTCCTAGATATGTTACTTTTATTGATACAATTTGTAATTTGATTCTATTGTGGTTGGAGAATATGCTCTACATGCTATCAATTCCTTAGAAGTTACTGAGATTTGTTTTATGGCTCAGCATATGGTCTGTCTTGGTGAATGTACCATGTATACTTGAAGAGGATATGTATTCTGCAGTTGTTGGATGTAATATTATACAAATTCTGATTATATCAAGATATTTTATAGTATTATTCAAATCTACTATATCCTGAGTTTTGTCTAGTTGTTCTATCAATTGATAAAATAAGTATATTAAAATATTTTACTATGATTGCAGAATTATCTGTTTCTACTTTTATTTTGGTTAATTTTTTTTCTTCATGTATTTTGAGGTTCTGTTATTAGGCACATATTTATAATTTATATGTCTTTCTGATGGATTGCTCCTTTTATATTTCTGATATATTCTCTTTTATCTTTGGTAATATTCTTTGTCTTATTGTTTATTTAATCTGATATCAATATATTCTCTTCAGCCTTCTTAGGCTTACTTATTTTTCCAAATACCATCTTAGTTGGGGCTAGAGCTTCGACAAGTGAATTTTGTGGAAACACAAATATTTAGTCCCTAAAAATGTTCTTATGATTTGTATTTGAAATGAGTTTCTTGTAGACAGCATATAGTTAGGCTATGTTCTTTTATCCACTCTGCCAATCTTTGTCTTCTAATTGGTGTGTTTATGCCAGTTACATTTAATGTAATTATTGATATGTCAGGGCTTGAATATTTCATTCTATTTTTTTCTATTTTTAGTTTTCTGTTAGTTTCTTCTTTTTTGTTTATTTGTTTTATTTTTTCTGACTTCCTCTGAGTTGCTTAACATTTTTTTAAAAGAATTATTGAGAATTATTGGTGTATCTTTTTTTTTTTTTTTTTTTTTTTTTTTTTACTTTGAGATAGGGTCTCACTCCCGTTGTCCAGGCTGTAGTGCAGTGGTGCAATCATGACTTACTGCAGCCTCAACTTCCTGGGCTCAAGCAATCCTCCCACCCCAGCCTTCCAAGTAGCTGGGACTGCAGGCACAAACCACCACACCTGGGTAATTTTTTGTATTTTTAGTAGAGATGAGGTTTTGGCATGTTGCCCAGGGTAGTCTCAAACTACCTGCCTCAGCCTCCCAAGTTGCTTACAGGCATGAACCACCATGCCAGGCCAGTATATATTTTTTGTTGCATGTACTTTCAAACCTATTTGTGTCTTCTTACTTAGAGAAATTGATAAAAGAAGTATATTAAAATATTTTAATTAAAATTTTT
>NW_016805188.1:3026304-3027329 GCF_001698545.2 Rhinopithecus bieti | reverse complement strand
AATTAAATTAAAAAATATTTAATTTAAATTAAAATTAAACTATATTAAAATATCTTACTTAGAGAAGACACAAATAAAGATGGTATCATGTACAGAGCATATGGTTGAGTCTTGCTTTTGTTACCCACTCTGATAATTTTTGCTTTTTAATGTGTTTAGATCATTAACATTTAATATAATTATTGATATGGCTGAATCTAGGTCTACCATTTCATCATCTCATCATCTGTACCCTTCATTTTTTGTTTTTCTGTTCCCATCTTATTGTTTTTTAAACAATTTTCTTAGTATTCCATTTTAATTTATCTATTTGATTTTTAGCTATATTTCTTTGTATTGCTATTTTAATGATTGCTCTAAGAATTATAATATACATCCCTAAGCAGAACTTGCCTTTTTAATACAGTGCTTCAAAGGTTTTCCTGGAAGCTTACCTAGCAGATGTCTGTTTACATCTCATTGGCTAAAATTGGGTTTAATCACTACCTTTAGACCAACCATTGTCCATGGATAGTGACTAGGTTAGATAAATTTGATTCACATTCTGGAATTGGAGGATGAATCCATCTATACTGAAATAGGGGATTCTCTTTGTTTGGTATTTGTTAGTAGGAAAGAAGGAGGGTGAATACAAAGTAAGCAGTGGTCAGTGCCTGCCATGGTCATTAAGCTTGTTGAATGTACTTAGTGTGCCAACATTTTAACCTCAGCACATTTTTAACACAGTTCTTTTTTTTTGTTGTTGTTATTTCCCTTTAATTATCTTATCAATAAAGGAAAACTATCCCCTTCAAAAAATTACATTAAATGTAGCTTCTAGTATTTGTTGCCCATGCCTCCTATTCCCATTTTGTTGTTTATTTAGGCTAGGAATGCCCCTTGGAATAAATTTTGAAAGTCTGTGCAAAAGTGGCCTATGGTAGATAATGCTTATTATCTACAAATGAGTGATTAAATAATGAATGCCTAAAAGTGGCTATTTTCTGACTACAAAATGAAATTTCATAAAGAATCGGTTTAATTTT
>NW_016805188.1:3010890-3025534 GCF_001698545.2 Rhinopithecus bieti | reverse complement strand
AAAAAAAGCAAAAGAGAAACAAAAGATTAATTTGGGCCATTGGCTATTTCCTTTCCCATTTTAAAAGAAGGTAGGTGTCATAAACCATGTTACATGTCATTTTGTTTTTAAAAGCTTAAGTAGTATTTTAAGTATCCTGGACTTAATACATTTTGGTACAATATGGATATACTTGTGGAAATATTCGTAACTAGAGGAAAAAAGAATTGGCATTTGCAAAGTTTAATTACATATAAGATGTTTGGTTTGCAAAAACCAGGCCCATAATTTTGAAAGCACATTGCCCACTTTCTTCTCTAATAGGAAGGTGCAGTTACTTATTACTGATGATAGAATTATAAATTCTCTAAGGCAGAGACTATTTTCTGTCTCATTAGCAACTTGTGTGTGCAGAGGGACAGGTTGGTCAGCCTTATGATGATTTACAACTTAATAAATATATATGTACATTATCTTACTGGAGATCCTTAACCTCCCAAGAAGGTAGTGGAGGAAATTTCTCCCATTTTGTGGATATTTCCTCTATGCCAGCATCCCTAGGCCCCCCCATGCTGTACAAATTCCTTGGAGTTGGGCCATGTACAACCTGCAAGGAGACTTTCCTGCCTCCTAAGTGTTTTCCAGAGGGACAGCATGGGGAGTCTGGGTGGAAAATCATTGATTATGCAGGACTGTTTCATTTAACATCCCCAGACCTCATTCAAAGTACCAACACTGCCAACCTGCCATCGTGACATTCAGAAATGCCCCTCCCCACCAACCACCAGATGCCCCTGGGAAGCAGTGCCATGTCAGGACTCGCTACCACGCTGCCTCTCTAAGGTCATAAGTGGCAGGATTTATAACCACAGTGAATAAAAATGGCCTTGACAGAGAATTGTGAACATTTTGGACCAAACACATAAACCTTCCTGTATGCAAGCTTTCTTGGACACACAAGGGAGTGCTTGGAGGAGATTAAGAAGTATTTGGACCAGCCTGGGCAACAGGAGGAAACCCTGTCTCTATAAAAAATGCAAAAATTGGCCAGGCACAGTGGCTCACGCCTGTAATCCCAGCACTTTGGCAGGCCGAGGCTGGCAGATCACAAGGTCAGGAGTTTGAGACCAGCCTGACCAACATGGTGAAACCCCATCTCTACTAAAAATACAAAAATTAGCCTGGCATGTTGGTGTGCACCTGTAATCCTAGCTGCTCAGGAGGCTGAGGGAGCAGAATCGCTTGAACCCAGGAGGTGGAGGTTCCAGTGAGCCGAGATCACACCACTGCACTCCAGCCTGGGTGACAGAGTGAAAAAAAAAAAAAGAAAAAAGCAAAAATTAGCTGGGCATGGTGGTGTGTGCCAGTTACTTGGGAGGCTGAAGTAGGAAGATGTCTTGAGCCCAGGAGGCAGAGGTTGCAGTGAGCCATGATTGTGCACTGCACTCCAGCCTGGGCAACAAAGCAAGACCCTATCTTTAAAAACGAGAAAGAAAGAAAGAAATATTTGGAATCCCTCAAACAATATGAGTGTCAAAGCTTAGAAAAGGAGTTGGCATAGAAGAATCACCTCAAAATAATAATCATGATGATAGCAATAAGAATGCTCAAGCCAGGTGTGGTGGCTCAGACCTGTAATCCCAGCACTTTGGGAGGCCAAGGTGGGTGAATCACTTGAGCCCAGGAGTTTGAGACCAGCCTGGCAACATGACAAAACCCCATCTCTACAAAAATAAATAAATAAATAAATAAAACACACAAAAATTAGCTAGTCTGGTAGCGTGCACCTGTAGTCTCAGCTACTTGGGAGGCTGAAGTGTGAGGATCACTTGAGCCCAGGAGGAGCTCACCCCACTGCACTCCAGCCTGGGCAACAGAGTGAGACCTTGCCTCAAAACAAACAAACAAACAAACAAACAATGCTAACACTGTTATTACTATGTGCTAGGCACAATGTCAAGCTACCTGCATGTACTATCTTATTTAATTCTCACAACAGTGCCATGCAATTGTTGCTACCATTACCCTCATAGATTAGTGAACTACCATCGTCCCTTGCCACAGTCATTATTATAACCTCCTTTCTGGTCCTACTGCTTCCATGGAGTAAGCAGTACTTTTACCCTTCTGGAGTCCACTCTTGACAAAATCAACCAGAGCCAATTTTATAAAACAAAATCAGATCACGTAACTCCTCTGCTAAAACTCTCCAGTTGCTTCCTGTCACTGAATAAAATCAGAAGTCCCACAGTGGTCCACAGGGTGCATATGTCTTGGTTCCACATACCTCCCTCATCTCCTTCTACTCTGTCCCACACAGACCTCACTCCAGCCACACAAGCTTCTTATCATTCTTGGAACAGGCCAACCTTAGTCTCACCTTGGTGTCTGCAATGGCTGTCTCTTCCCAAGATGTGACTCAGTCTCTTACCTTATTTGGTCTCTGCTCAGACCTCATGACCTGAAGAGCCTTTCCTGGTGGCTCCATCCAAAGTAGCCTCCCTCCTTCACTCTCTGCCCTTCCCCCACCCCAACTGCTGACCTTTGCCTCCCTCTGACACTCTATTAAGTGCCTCTTTGTCCTCCCATTCATTGTTTCTCCAATCATAAGTATGTGAGCTTATAAAGTGGGGGCTTTGTCTTGTTCTCCCCTGAATCCCCATCTCTTAGAAAACATAGTAACTCAGTAAATATTTCTTGAGTATCTGTAGCTGCCTGAAGTAAAGTGACCTGTCCAATGTTCAGAGCTAATAAGGAGTGATTTACACTCTGAACTCCCAGACTGTCAGAGAAGGCCCTCCTCTGGGAAGAGGGGAAAAAGTACAAATGGAAGAGAAGTTTAGTGTGGAAGATGGGAATGGGAGAAAGGCCTTTCTTCTCTGCCAGGGAATGCTCGATGGAACTTTTTTTTTTTTTTTTTTAATGTGTGCAGTAACCAAGAGACAATTGTATAGAAGGTAAAAACTAACGTGCAGACACTGAGACTTCAGCAAGTCAGGAGTTTGTCAGTAAATTGGAACCAGAGTTGTTTCTTTCTGGGCTATGCAGTCGCTAGCCAGCTCTCTGCTTTAGCCTTGCTGTCTAATTGTCATATGTAGGAATCACGCAACTGCAGAACGGTGTACCCTGTCTGTTAAAGCAGCTCCATAGTGGTCATTCTGAGCAAATTAATTTAGGATTAGCTCAGAAATAACTAATGCCTCCAGGGCAGCCAGAATTGCAGTCTGCCTATTAACATTTGCTTTGTTCCATTGCTTTAGAGTCATATTCAATTTATCAATTCCCCTCTTCCAGTTTTTGGCATGGTATCCTTTTGTCCCTTTCTCCTTCTGTGTCATAACTCTCAGGGAGCCTAGCTCGCTATGTGTTGAATACTTTAAACATTTTTTTAAGTAATTATGCAATTTTTAAAATGACTTATCTTTTTGGCTAGGGGGAAGCAAGGGAAATCGACAGAATACCACCTCAAATGATGTGGACTCAGTCTCTTGCTGGAATTTGCAAAGCCGATTTAAATACGATCTTAAGTGTCAGAAGATTGTTTTTAAAATATAGGAATTCAAGAAGACAGACTTTGAGAATGCAAATTTGAAGAACTTGGAATCTTTTCCATTTCAAATATAATATTAACCACGGAGCATGTCTAGCTGGATGCCACAGTCTGTACAACATAAAGAAATCATCATAATAAAAACAGCTTCACGGCCTTGCTGGTGTTTGGTGCTGTCTTTGCCCTTACACCATTTTTTGCATGTTGTTGGTTAGAAAAATAGCAGTGTATGTAGGAGATCTAAAGGGCAAATCATTAAATTATGGCCACTAGCTATGAACCAATGAATGAATGTCAGCAGAGGAAGTGTGATGACTTGTAATACAGAAATGATGCTTCCAAAACTTTCCAAGGTTGTTTACATCACTGTTGGGGGCAAAATAAGGTTTATGTGGAGAAAAAAATTCAAGAATGCCTGAAAGTCACATAGCAATTATGACAAAAATTCAAAGCAGTTCATAGGCAGGGATAAAGGTGTAAGGAAGGCAGGGTCTAAACTGATGCAATTTGTGTGGGGTGGGAGGGGGTGATGGTGGGAGACAAGGGGAGGGGAAGAATTGCTTAGCCCTCCATGGATTTATGTTTAGCATTCTATTAAAGAACACTAGGATTTAATCCAATGCTGACTTTACTCTAAATCTGTTTGATGTATCCAGGCAGGGAGCCAAAGGGCTAGAGGCTAAGGATTGACTTGCTTAGTTAACTAGAGAAGCAGATGGAGTTGGGAGGTTCTGTGCTGTGTCTCTCCCTCCACAGGCAAGGCTGAACCTGGGAGCAAAATAAGGAGTTGGAGTTGGGCATGGTTGCTCACACCTATAATCCTAGTGCTTCAGGAGGCTGAGGCAGGAGAATTGCTTGAGGCCAAGAGTTCAAGACCAACCTAGGCAACCTGGGAGATTCTGTCTCTACAAAAAAAAATGTTTTAATTAAAAAAAAAAAAGAAGTGTGGGCGTCCTTCAATCTTGGAGCTCTAAGACCACATCTAAGGGAGTGGGAATGTGGTTAAGGTTGTGAACAAGTCCAGTAGAATGTGGCATGTGGGGCAAAAGACTGGAACCTAGCTTCCCCAAGGGCTCAACCCCAGGGTACATACTGGCAGGTTATGCTACGAACTCTCTAGGTCTTTACAACCTAGTGCCATTCAGAGGAAAAGGGAAGAAGGAAGGTAGGAGAACATTTTCCAGGTCCCCTCTCACCCTCATTCAACACTGCAGCCCTCACATTCCACCTCCACACTCTCCACCCTCGATGACATCACTGCTCATCCACACCACAGTAGGTCCCAGTTTGCCATCTCCTGGTAAAACAACATTTCCTTTTTCGTGTCAGTAATGATAATTTTTTTATGTTCCAGAAACAATGATAAGAGTGATAAAATGATCTTTGCCAACCACCCTCCTTCTGCACTGATTAAACATTAATAGTGGGGTTAAAGGAAACTCTCATTAAAAACAAATCTACGCTAACAAGCAGTTCTCCAAGGCTTCATCGGATCTCTCTTACAGCAAAGTACATTGGTGATATACAGGGGAGCGAAAGAACTGCCCCATAACACAAATACCCTGTGGGTAGAAAACAAGGAATGGCTGAGATTTTGGAAGCACCAAGGCTAATGGTCTTCATTCTTCATTTTAATATCCTGGCCACAGGACATACTAGGCGCTCAATAAATGTTGAAGAAATAAATGATTGAACACAACTTTTTAGGATACTCAAATCCCTCCCTTTTAGCACTGATTTCCCCAAACCTGTCTTCTGACATCCTAATTTTATCCCCAATAAATAGTCCAGCTGTAATTATTTTCAACCAAGTTCCTTCAGAGGAATTTGTGTATCTGTGACTATGCAAAAATACCTTGACTCTGGTGATGTCAAATAAAGCTCATATACTATTAAATACTAGGCATGCATTAAAAGAACAAGGTAAGCCAGTATAGGTGAAGAACAGACCTGACTTTGTGGGAAGCATTGGTAGGAATAACGTCCTCAGAGATCATCAGCTTTTCCCATTCATGTGACTTTTCACTCTGACATTTGAAAGAGATCATTTTTCTCTGTCTCAATACCCAAAACACTGATTATCATTGCTGTTTGGAAACTTAGAAACCATATAGTCCAAAACTCTCACTTAATAGATAAGGGAACCGAATTTCAGAGTGGTCTAATGATTAATGCAAGATCTCACTTCTAGTTAGAATTGCTAGAACGAAAGAACAAATGTCCAGTGTCTCAGGTGAGTAAGCCATTTCCCCGACAAAGCAATGACTTTTGCAACAGACAGAAGCAGGCAAGGGAGAGACATTCATCAGGCCTATTGAAACAATCCATTGTGGTTATTGGGAATAGGCACCATTTTAAAAAAAATGAATACTAACATGGAAATAGCTCCAGACATTATTGAATGAAAAAAGCAGTTGCAAAATAATGCATAGGGTATGAGTCCATTTATGTGAACCAAAATGAACAGTGTAAATTTTTCCATGGACAAGATGTGGAAGGATGGATTCCACTCTGACAACAGTGCTTCCCTCTGAAGAGGACTCTAGGATCAAGGATGGTGGTCAAAGGTCAATTTGTCCTTACCTGCAAATGTCTGGATTTTTATAAGGAGTATCTATCTATGCATGAATTGTTTAAGAACTAATTTAAAAGGGTAAAACTGGCCGGGCATGGTGGGTCATGCCTATAATCTCCACACTTTCGGAGGCTGAGGTAGAAGGATCACTTGAGGCCAGGAGTTTGAGACCAGTTTGGTCCACATAGTGGGATCCCATCTGTTTAAAAAAAAAAAAAAAAAAAAGTTTAATTGAGCGTGTTGGCACATGCCTGTAGTCCCAGCTAGTAAGGAGGCTGAGAGGCAGGAGGATTTTTGAGTCCAGGAATTTGAGATTGTACTGTTGTACTGCTCACTGGCTATGATCATGCCACTACACTCCAGCCTGGATGACGGAACCAGGTCTTGTCTCTAAAATAAAATTAAACAAAAATAAAAGAGTAAAACTGTATTTATCGTTGTGTTCTATGTCACTCTGATGGCTTTGTTCCTAACACTATGGATCATGCTCTGGGGGACTCAGCCTTTTACCTTAATCCCAATGGAAAGTCTAGATTCATCCCAAAACTTTAGGGTTCATGGTCTACCACAGGGAGAGGAGAGAGTATGTGAGATTATCTTCCCAAAAAGTGTTTATTGCTCACTTCTTCACACTGATTTCCATTTCACACCTTGAATATAATAATAATGACAATAATAATAATTGAATATGTAAATGCTACTAAGAATAAATGACAATAGCTATGCTCTTTTGAGCTCTAACTCTACTCCAGGCACTCTCCTAAGCACCTTCATGCATTCTCTTTAAGTCTTCATAACCACTCTGAGAGGTAAGTACTGTTATTATTCCCATTTTAGAGACGAAAATCTGAGGCTTAAATATATCAATGAACCTGACCTTGGCCACAGGGCTGCTGGGATCTGAACCAGGTGGTTTCACTCCAGAGTCTGTGGTGGGACACAGGCATTGGCACTTCTTGAGCCTGGAGAAATGCTGACCAGTGTCTGTAGGAGGAGTGTATCGTGCTAGAAAACATGATTTCATCCACAGCAGAAAATGCTGCCTCCAGAGAGACCTTCTGTCTAATCTGCTTCCCCATTGCTTTCTCTTTGAGTTCCTTTGAGCCTTTTTACTTATGAATTCAAATGCCCCTGGGTCACTAAGTCGAGTGCATAATTCTATCACGCAGTGTGCAGTGAGGGGAAAATATTCTTATTTGGAGAGTAAAAACCCATCTACTATTATGTACAAGCTCAGCAACAATTTCTCAATTACCTGTTCATTTTATTTAAAACAACAGTCAATAAAAACAGCAAGAAACTTTCTTTGAAGGAGATAAGGGCTGATCTGCCTGGAGCCAGGGAATAATCTCTTTTTTCTTGGGTTACTATTTACTTTGGATATGTCAGTTTGGGCCCTTAAAGGTGTGGACGGCATAAAGTAAGTTTTGAAATGATTTTTGCATTTTATGTTAGAGAAAGGTACTTTTCAGGAAGCTGTTATTTTCTCTCTCTCTCTCTCTCTCTCTCTCTCTCTCTCTCTCTCTCTCTCTCTTCTTTTTACTTTTTTCAGATGGAGTCTCGCTCTGTTGCCCAGGCTGGAGTGAAGTGGGGCAATCTCAGCCCACTGCAACCTCCACCTCCCAGGGTCAAGCAATTCTCCTGTCTCAACCTCCTGAGTAGCTGGGATTACAGGCACGTGCTGCCACGCTTGGCTATTTTTTTTGTGTTTTTAGTAGAGACAGGGTTTCATCATGTTGGCCAGGCTGGTCTCGAACTCCTGACCTCAAGCAATCTGCCCGCCTCAGCCTCCCAAAGTGCTGAAATTACAGGCGTGAGCCACCACACCCGGCCTCATTATTTCTTTAATAATGATCGAGGCCTCTCTGATTCAACACTGAAAGTTTGAATTAGATCATAGAAATCTTTGTTTAAATATGTATATACATACTTATGTATACATTATATATGTATGCCTATGTGTGTATATATATCTATAACATATCTATTCTATATCTATTATGTACAGATATGTAAAAAATATAGCTTTAATTGGGAAAATTTGCATTGGATGAAGCACTTTAAAATTCTTCTATCATGCCGCAGTACTGTCAAGTTTTTGCCTAGAGCAATGTACTGACTCGAGTTCTGCTGAATCCTGCCTAGACAAACCACTTGTCATTTCAAAGTTGCATTAATATTTCCATGCACTTTTTGAATATTTCCTTTTGGAAAGAGTAACTCCACCTGCTTCTTTTTTCCACATGTGTACATCAAAGGTGAAGCTGGGACATGTCCTCTTTCCTCTTAACCCCCTAGCTCAGGACCTGGTAAATACAGCAAATGGGGAGTGAGTTTCTCAAGTGCCTGGCTGTGTCCGCCCCTTGCCTGCCCCGAGATGCGGTGGTGGAACAGCAAGAGGAGCCTTGCCAGCCTGCAGGACTCAGGTGCTGCTAAGCCCTCCAGTTACCACGACTACAGCACTTTCCAAAGGGTGAGGAGTTTTGATAAATGTCTGGTACGCATTTCTGCAAACAAAGCCATTTATTTTAGGCCAAAGCTTTTGTAGCAAAATGTAGATAGTATATCTAGAATGTGTCAAATGGAATGCTTTCATTACATATTTTCGGATTGATTTCTTATGTTGCATATTTATAAAGTAAAAGCCTTGTTATCTTAGATTTCTTAGCTTTGCCATTAACTGCAAACAAGATGTATGGACTAAGTGTGGAGGCTGTCTCAGGAACCTGAGCCCATCTGGGAGAAATATTTTAGGTCATCACTGAAAGGAATCAGTGCCTTGAGGGTCCTTTCTCAATGCTGTAAGTTCTTGGAACAGAAAAGATGTTTTTGTTAGGCCACAGTTACCACTAAGTGGTATCTATTATGTGATGAGCCAGAGACCTGGAAAACTATCCTCAATCCCTCTCCCCTTCACCCAAAAGAAAATACTGGTTCCTGAAATTCTCATTAAAAATGGAATCCTTTTGGTTGGGTTGGCATGGCTCTTGGAGGAAAGGCCGATCAGGCCAGGAGCAGTGGCTCACAACTGTAATCCCAGCACTTTGGGAGGCCGAGGCATGCGGATCACCTGAGGTCAGAAGTTTGAGACCAGCCTGGCCAACCATGGCCAACATGGTGAAACCCCGTCTCTACTAAAAATACAAAAATTAGCCAGAAGCAGTGGCGGGCACCTGTAATCCCAGCTGCTTGGGAGACTGGAGCCTGAGAATTGCTTGAACCCGGGAGGCAGAAGTTGCAGTGAGCCAAGATTGTGCCGCTGCACTCCAGCCTGGGTGACAGGAGGAGACCCCATTTCAAAAAAAGAAAGAAAGAAAGAGAGAAAGAGAGAAAGAAAGAGAGAAAGAAGAAAAAGAAAGAAAGAAAAAGAAAGAAAGAAAGAAAAGAAAGAAAGAAAGAAAGAGGAAAGAAGAAAGAAAGAAAGAAAGAAAGAAAGAAAGAAAGAAAGAAAGAAAGAAAGAAAGAAAGAAAGAAAGAAAGAAAAGAAAGAAAGAAGGAAGGAAGAAAGAAGGAAGAAAGAGAAGAAAGAAAGAGAGAGAGAAGAAAATAAGCCAATCAACCCAGGAGGACCAGCCCAAAGCTTGTGCTTGGGATTAACCTTTAGTAGGATTTATCTGTTTAGGGACTGGCTGGCACCGGTGGCCTAGGGATCGGGGCACCACACATGAGAGTCAGACTTTCGAAGGAAGACAGGAGGAAAAGAGAGATGCTGGACAGTGTTGCCCTGGAAAGGCCTGGAGAACCATGGGTACCAAAGGGGCAGCCTCTAAGCATGGAGATCTAGCGCATGTTAGCCACTTACCTCTGCAGAGGGCCAGCTCTTATTTGCCTCCAAGTGATTTCTGACATATTTTCAAGTGCAAAATAAAACACTCTTCTTTGAAAATATTAATGAATGTTCCTGTATGTGTCCTAGGTTTTTATAAGACAAAGATGTTTTGGACATGTCCAAGCCCCCAGAACTGGCTGCACCCTGTGTGCCCTTCTCTCAGTGCAGCGACTTATGGGCTAAGAATGGCCCCTGCCAGAGCATATTGTGCTGGGCGGTCACGGGTGGCAGAAACCGCTGGCCTCTCTTTTGACAACCCACAGGAAACATTTGGACCTCCAGCAGTTTCCGCTCAAAGTGCTCCATGGTAGCAGCACCTGCATGTGGTGCAGAGCTGTGGCTACACTGCTTTATAACTTATCTTTCTATCTGACCTCTGGGAGTCCAGTGAAAGACCAAAACTTTACTGCTGTTTATGTTCGGTAAGCAAACTCAAAGGTTTAGAATTCCTTATTTGAACTATATTTAGAATTCAAATAGTCATTAGCAGAAGGAAGCATTTGCTTCTTAAGGATATATGTTAGTGAAAATGTAATGAAGCTTTTATTTATAACTTGCATTAGTTATAAGTTGCCAAACATAATCAATTTACCCTGTTGAGAAATTAGAGTTGAGAGAGTAACATGTTAAAGAAGGATAAATTGGGCCGGGTGATATGGCTTATACCTGTAATCCCAGCACTTTGGGAAACTGAGGAGGGAGGATTGCTTGAGGCCAGGAGTTCGATCCTCCCTGGCCCAGAAAACATAGCGAGACCCTGTCTCTATAAAAAAGAAAAAAAAAGAAAAAAAGAAAATAAAGGACAAGTTACTTACATCATTGTTCCTGGTAGAATGACAACACAGATAATCTAGTTAAAACACATCTTTAACTTTTGTGTGTGTGTGATTAATCTGTGAATCTCTGATTATAGCTGGTTGAATATTTCCCCTAAAATAATTGGTTTTGAGCATTAATAATAGGCCTCTATGTCGATGACAATTTTATGACTTTATTCATGTGCAATAAAGCCCTTATAATAGATTATACAATTAACTTTCTACAGTTGAAATAAGTGAAATATAACTGGTTTTAGAGGGATCCAGTTGGAATTAAGTTAAAGCACATTGACTTCTTCCAGTTTAGGACCATGTAATAGTTTTGAATGCATTTTTCATTATTTGAAACCTTTTTCTTCTAGCATGTAGTAATGGTGGGAGAACTAAATGACCCTGAAAATTCTGGAAATGAGGAGAAACAGACTAAAGCCATAGGCAGCAGATGAATGAAGAGAGAGAAGAGTGCTTTAGGTAAGCCTCTGGTTAGACCTAACTTTAATAAGCTCTACTTGAGAAAGGGGGCACATGGCCTCTCCTGGGGTACTATGGCTTCATTCATGTCACCCTGAAATTGCATGATTCCTCTGAGTATAGTGGTCTTAATTAGGATGGGAGGTTAAACAAAATAAGCAAAATTAACAAAGCATTTGTCCTTTTATGTAGCAATGTTCTAGAAAAATCTTAAGGGATTTCACTAATTTAAATGTCACAACGCAATTAACTTTGTTTTTCCATCTCTGCTGAGTGTGGGTGCATCCTAATTTTCTTATAGTTATAAAAGTGTCGACTATTTCGTATGCACAATTAGTATTGAAATTAGCACAACTGTGGATAAAAATGTCATCTCTTGTTTATCTTCTCCCATGGTTACTTGTGAATTGTGGAGTGTGATGTGTAGAGCTGTTTTGGGAGGTGGAATACAGATAGGACCCCTAGTCAAGAAGCCTGCCTCACAGAGAGGGCGCCTTACTCCACATTAAATGTTCACAGTCCTTTGCTCACTGTCTAATTGAGAAGAATATTAGTACATCAGGAGCTCAATCCCAAGTAAATTTAAAAATGGGAAGTCTTACAACACTTTTGGAAGATACGTGGATGAGGCTTTTAGGTGAGTTGTTAGTCTTTTTTTTTTCTTTTCTTGAGACAGTGTCTCACCCTGTCACTCAGGCTGGAGTGCAGCGATGTGTTCTCGGCTCACTGCAACCTCCACCTCCCGGGTTCAAGTGATTCTCCTGCCCCAGCCTCCTGAATATGGGACTACAGGTGCACGCCACCACGCCTGGCTAATTTGTATTTTCAGTAGAGATGGGGTTTCACTATGTTGACCAGGCTGGCCTCAAACTGCTGACCTCAAGTGATCCACCTGCCTGGGCCTTCCAAAGTAAATCAGCTCTATGCATTTAAATTTAATCAGCGATTAACTTTAAATTGTGCCTGGCTGGATTTGTTAGTCTTAACTCCATAATTTTATTCCAATTTTCCCAGAGGCACTATGGGCCCAGAGCCAGCATGGGCTAGAAAGTGAAACTTTGTAGGCACAGGCAGAGAGAGTAGAGAATGTTTCTTTTTTATCAAAAGGAGAAGAAGGCCAGTAGTGGTGGCTCACCCTGTAATCCCAGCACTTTGGGAGGTGGCGGGCATGGTGGCGGGCACCTGTAATCCCAGCTACTCAGGAGGCTGAGGCAGGAGAATCGCTTGAACTCGGGAGGCAGAGATTGCAGTGAGCCGAGATCGTGCCATTGCACTCAAGTTTGGATGACACAGCAAGACTCCGTCTCAAAAAATAAATAAACAAAAATAAATTAAGCTAAATTAAGGTTCATGCCTGTAATCCTAGCACTTTGGGAGGCCGAGGTGGGTGGATCACAACATCAAGAGATCGAGACCATCCTGGCCAATATGGTGAAACCCCATCTTTACTAAAAATACAAAAATTAGCTGCGTGTGGTGATGCATGCCTGTAGCTCCAGCTACTTGGGAGGCTGAAGCAGGAGAATCGCTTGAATCTGGGAGGCAGAGGTTGCAGTGAGCCAAAATGGCACCACTACATTCCAGCCTGGCGACAGAGCAAGATTTCATCTCAAAAAATGAAATAAAATAAAAAGTAATTAATTAATTTTTTTTAAATGAAAAGAAAAAGTAAAACAAAATCCCAAGTCCCATTTGCATGAACATTTACATGAAAATTTTATCCAACCACAAAACACATTTTGTGTTTAAATACGTTTTGTGATAAAGGCAACTGAATATGGACTAGTGCTCAGATGATATCAGAGAATCATTAATATTCTTAGGAGGGATAATAGAATTGTGGTTATGAAGGAAAATGTTCTTCTTTTTAGGAGATACGTGCTGAAGGGCTGAAGTGTTATGTCTACAGTTTATCTTCCACATATATTGAAAACTTACACACACAGAGAAAAAAGCAAATGTGGTAAATATTAGAAGTTGTTGAATTTAGATACTGGGTGTAGAGGCAGTCATTGAGCTAGTAATTAAAGGTCTGTGAATCAGTTGGAATTGCTTCTGGTTGCAAATAAAACTCAACTGACAAGGGTTTCAATTTTAAGAACCTTCAACCTTGACTAAACAAGAGTTGCATCAGTTGTCCATTTAGTGTTGGTGCAGTCACTCAGTGATGCCATTGAGACCCCATATTGATCTATCCATCTGTCTTGTCATTTTCAGCACATTGGCTTCTGACACTGCCAATTCATGATTGCAAGACAGCTGCCGAAGCTGTAGACACTGTCACACTGACAGACAGGATGTGGGTGGGGAAGAGCAAAAGCAAACTCTCCTCTTGCCCTTGCACCATTATCAGAAAGCAGAGTCTTTCCCTGAAGGCCCCAGGAGACTTCTACTTATACCTCAGTGGCCAGAATGGTCCTATGCCAATCCTAGCTACAGGGGAGTCTAGGGAAGGAAATCACCATATGGAATTTATATCTACTGTGATTCATCCCCTTGGGTTACAGGTGCACTGTCACCCTGAACAAAAGTGGTGTTCTGTTAACAAAAAAAAACCAGGAGAAAATGGCAGCTGTTTGTCATTGGCTAAATAAATACCCTTTTTCTCTGGAAGGGAAGTTGTTCTGTTTCACTAGATAACAGAAATGATTTTTAAATGAAACTAAAACTCCTTCCACATGACATCAGATTGATGTTTAACAGAAAGATAAATGGTGCCCGAAAGGAGCTTTTAGGTTTCTTGTTTTCCTTTAGCTCAGTAAAAATAGAAAGTTTTTAGCCATCCGTGGAAGCTATATTTTGCTTAACCTTCAATTTTGGTAATACATTTCATTATACAGTTTGCTTCCAACAATTGTTTTCATTATGATAGACACTGTGAGGCAGAACAGAATATATATTTCTACTCATCATATTATTAGCTACTGTTTGCTGAGTGTCCCTTATATGCAAGGCATTATAATAGGTGGTTACATCTTCTCTCATTTATGTAAGAGGATATGCCCGGCTGTTACAAAAAGCCCTAGATCAAGTCTGAGTCATCAGACTTAATAAAGAAGAAGAAAACAGAAAGTTTTCAACAACCATTCTAATTTCTACTTCATTCCCAGCCTGTGTGAGGCCACTATAATAAGATACCCTTGACATCTGGGCTCTTAAAATGGAAACCCATTTATTGGTTAAAACAAAGAACAGTCATAATTAGAATTCCCTTCTGTTCCCTTCCCTATCCCTTGGCCCAAGGGTAGGGTTTCTTTTTTTTTTTTATACTTAAGTTCTAGGGTACATGTACATAACGTGCAGGTTTGTTACATATGTATACTTGTGCCATGTTGGTGTGCTGCACCCATCAACTCGTCAGCACCCATCAATTCGTCATTTATATCAGGTATAACTCCCAATGCAATCCCTCCCCCCTCCCC
>NW_016805188.1:3003083-3009813 GCF_001698545.2 Rhinopithecus bieti | reverse complement strand
ACTCTTTAGTTTAATTAGATCCCATTTGTCAATTTTGGCTTTTGCTGCCGTTGCTTTTGGTGTTTTAGACATGAAGTCCTTGCCCATGCCTATGTCCTGAATGGTATTACCTAGGTTTTCTTCTAGGGTTTTTATGGTATTAGGTCTAACATTTAAGTCTCTAATCCATCTTGAATTAATCTTCGTATAAGGAGTAAGGAAAGGATCCAGTTTCAGCTTTCTACTTATGGCTAGCCAATTTTCCCAGCACCATTTATTAAATAGGGAATCCTTTCCCCATTTCTTGTTTCTCTCAGATTTGTCAAAGATCAGATGGCTGTAGATGTGTGGTATTATTTCTGAGGACTCTGTTCTGTTCCATTGGTCTATATCTCTGTTTTGGTACCAGTACCACTCTGTTTTGGTACCAGTACCATGCTGTTTTGGTTACTGTAGCCTTGTAGTATAGTTTGAAGTCAGGTTTTGGTTACTGTAGCCTTGTAGTATAGTTTGAAGTCAGGTTTCTTTTAGAAAGGAAGCAAGACACTCATTATAGAGTCTTAGCTCAGTAATAGCCACCTAACCATCACTGGGGGCCACAGTCGTGTGTCCTGGAAAGGCATAGAAGGCATGACCTATGCCCAGAAGGTCTCTGAGTGTGCAGAAGTCCCTCACCTTCAGGCCATTTGGTGATGATTTAGCATGTGGTGTGGATGACTGAGGTCCACCTTCTAACTCCGGTTGACTGCCGACAGATGCTGTGAAGTGCTGTGTTGTTTTCTGGAGTCTTAGCAAAGAGAAATATAGGCTGACAGCACTCTTGGGCTACCCCATGGCTCTTGGCCATTTGTTGTCTCAGGTAAGCCTAGTTGAAGAGAAGCTCAACAGAGCCAAGGCGGGCAGAGAGGACCAAGAGGCTATAGACTGGTGGGTTGAGGTGAAGATAGTGGGTACACCATTGGGAAACTACATACTGGTTTCGGAAGGAAGAAACCATTCAGAAGGAAAAGGGCCAGAGGAACGTATGAACATCCAGGTCAGGAGACGAAAGTTAGATCAACATCTGGCAAATTAGCAGAGAGTAGACATAGACAGAGAGCAGAGCAATGCCTGGGTGGAATTTGTAGAGTCTCCTACTGCATGTTCCTTCACTTAACAAAGATTTTGTTTAGTATGTACTATGTGCCAGAAACTGTTCTAGGTACCAGGAATATAGTAGTGAACAAAACAGACAAAGATCCCTGCCTCTCATTCTCCTTGAAGTCATAACTTGTTTTTTCCACTTACATTCTAATGAGGAAAACAAATTATAAACAAGATTTACACATAAATTATAAGTAAATTATGCAGTATGTTAGTGGTAAATAGTAAGCAAAAACAGAAAGCAGCAAAAGGAGATAAAGGATTGTAAAGATGCTGTGCTTACAACACAGTAGCCATTAGCCTTGTGTGGCTGATGATATTTAAATTAAAGTTAAAAATTCTGTTTCCATGTGATACAAGCCACATTTCCAGTGCCCAGAAGCCTCATAGTGGCCATCCTATTGGACGGTGAAGATAAAGTTTCATCAAGCAGAAAATTCTGTTGGTCAGTGCTTTTATAAAGGGTGCAATATTTAGGTGGGGTGGGTAGTGAATGTCCTACTGCGAAGATAACTTTTAAATAAAGACCCAATGGAGTTGATGGGGTTGATGGGCTGATGGGCTGACTCATGAGCCTGTCTGGAGGAAGAGTATTCCAGACAGAGGGAACGGCAAATGCAGAGGTTCAGGAGATGGGAGTGAAGTCCATGTGGCTGGAGCATAGTGGATGGGGTAGAGTAGTAAAAGAGGAGGTCAGAAAAGTGAATGGAGGGAACAGATCCTGAGGCCCTTGTGGGCCTTTGTAAGGACTTTGTATTTTACCCTAAGTGAGATGGGAACCATTAGAGGTTTTGTGCAGAGGAGTTTCATGATCTGATTTAGATTTTAATAGAACCCCTCTGGCTGCTATGATGAGGATAGATTGAAAGTGGGCCAAGGCAGAGGTAGGGGATAAGTGAGGGGATATTGCAATAACCCTGGAAAGAGGTGACGGTGTCTAGGCTGGTAGCAGTGGTGGTGGTGGTGAAAAGTAATCAGATTTAGGTTATTCTTTTGAAGGCTCAGGCAACATGATGCCTGACTGGGGTGTAGGGTTTAAAAGAGAGAACAGACGAAGGTTTTCCGGTCTGAGCAATAGGAAGGATGGAGTTTTCACTCACTAAGATGGGGAAGACTGGGGGTGGAACCAGTTTGAATATAATAAGATCAGGAGTTCCTTTTTCGACATGTTAAATGTGATATGCCTGCTCAGCATCCCATGGATGTTCAGCAAGTGGTGGTTGCTGTACTTAGAAATTTGGGACTAGTCGGCCTTGTGGTATTTTAAATCATGAGGCTGGTGATATCCTTAAAGGAGTGGTTCAAATAGAAAATCGAAGAGGTGGTTGGGCTCACGCCTGTAATCCCAGCACTCCGGGAGGCCGAGGCAGGTGGATTGCTTGAGTCCAGGAGGTTGAGACCAACCTGGGCAATATGGTGAAACCCTGTCTCTATTAAAATAAAATAAAATAAGAAAATAGCCAGACATGGTAGTGTGTGCCTGTAATCCCAGCTACTCAGGAGGTTGAGGTGGGAGAATCACCTGAGCCCAGGAGCTCAAGGCTGCAGTGAGCTGAGATTGCACCACTGTACTTCAGCCTCAGCAACCAGAGTGAGACCCTGTCCAAAAAGGGAAGGAGAGGAGAGGGGAGAGGAGGGGGTCCAAGACCAGATGCCTGAGGACACTAAAGACAGGAGGTTGGTAAAGGAGGCAGTAGAAGGAGCAGCCAGTGTTGGAAAAGCCAAGAGAAAGGGGTGCATGAAGCCTAGTGAGGCAGGGTTCGCAAAGAAGGAAGGGAGCAAGGTGTCACATGCAGAGATGAGCACTCAGAACTGACAGCTGGATTGAACCCCGTGGTGGGTAATTGATGACCTTGTGAGGAGTAGATATGTTGAGAGATGGGGGTGAAAGTTGTTCACAATGGGTTCAAGGGAGAATTGAAGCAAGAACAAATGATCCTTTCAAGATATAAAGGTGAGTAGAGAGCTGGTGTAGTAGCCAAGAGAAGAACAGGAAGACCAAGAGAAAGTTGTTGTTGCTGTTTTTGTTTTTTTGTTTTTCAAATAATCCTTATTGAAATATTTTCCATTGTGTGTCTTAACTAGCTGGGCATTCCACAGCACCACCATTGATGTCACCTATAACGTCATGAGGGTGGCGGCCATCAACATTGCAGCCCACAGACTGGGGAGTCCCCAGTACCTCTTTAATGATTCCAGAGAGTTCTCTGGCTAAAGATTAGTGCCACATGTGTCGAGCAATGTTGACGATCTCATCAAAAGTGATATTTCCACTGTGTTTAATGTTTTTCTGTTTCTTTCTGTCTCTTGGTGGTTCCTTGAGGGCTTTGATGATCAGGGCAGAGACAGAAGGCACCACCTCAATCTGGGCCTGTCTGTTCTGAATGGTCAGTTTCACTGTAATCCTCAGATCCTTTCAGTCACTGGTTGCTTTAGCAATGTCATCACCAACCTTTTTTGGAAACAGACCCAGGGGGCCGATCTTGGGGGCCAACACAGACATGGCACCCACTTCACCCCCAGTGCACCTCAGGTATATAACTTTGATCTCATTGGGGTAAAACTTTGGCAGCATGGCAGAGGTGGCTAGATTCAGGATGACTGAAGAAAGTTGCACCTTGGCCTCCTCCCAGCTGAAAGCCGAAAGTCTTGTTCCTGTTTTTTGAAGAGATGCTTGGATTAACAACTTGTTTGTAAGACCTAGTAAAGAGAAAGTTTGAGGACACACGAGCAGAGGGGAAGAAAGACTGGAGGGAAGAGGGATGTGGGGAGGAACTGGCATGTGCCAGGAACCTGGAGACAGGACGGGAGGCAGAGCCCAGGGCCTGGGTGCAGGCAGAGGAGCAGGTGTGGGGATGAGAACTCAAGGAAGTCCTCTCCCATGGTTTTTAGATCATTAATGATACAGGAAACACAGTCATCAGTGCAGAGTGAGTGTGGGAAAGTTTTTAGGAGAGAAGAGAGGTCTTTTAGGGAAGTGGGAATGTCAATGGACAAGAGAAATGCAGTCCAATGGCAGCCCAGCCCAAAGACCAACTTGGTGCCGAGACTTTGAAGGGAGACTAGTCAGTGAGGGGTGATCTTCTCCTGGCCAGACCCTCTCCCAAGGCTGGGCGAGATGGAAGATCCTGACACATTCCAGAGAATCCCTGATGTGGCAGGCTAGCTCCCAAGAAGCTCTTTCCACCAGCGATGGGGCAGTGGGGTTGGCTTGAGCAGACTGTGGTTCCAGCACTTTAATGCAGTTTCTGTCACTGGAGGATTTGTCCAGTGCTGGGATATGGAGTGACAGCAAAACCCTGATGTCTCAGGCATGGCTGAAGTGCTGAAGCACACAGGGTGCACCTGGGGAGAGGCCACAGGGTTGGTGACCTCTGCGGGTGTGAATGACCCCAGGCACTTGTTTCAGTGTTGGGGTGGGTGGCTGGATAATGCTCCTGTGTCAGGGGTTGACGTGTCCAGCGTTGATGTCCTTCCTCAGTGCCATATGCCAACCTTCAGGTTCCAGAGGGCCTTTTGAGTGACCTGCCATGGTTTCTCCATGACTAGCTTCTGGGGTGATGGGGTGGCACCTCACCCTGTCTAAGTTGAAACTCATCACACTGGGTTGTATTTCATGGTCTATTGTCTGTTATCCCTGGGCTGTAAGTGTAAGAACCCTCTCCAACTTTCTTACCACTTTATCCCCAATGCCTGGCAAAATACCTGAATACATGAATACATACAAGAGGGCAGGTAGGAAGGAAAGATGGGAGGAAGGAAGAGGAAAGGAAGGAAAAAAAAAGGGAAAGAAAAGAAAGAAAGAAAGAGAGGAGGGGAGGAAGGAAGGGAGGAGGGGAGGAAGGAAGGAAGGAGCAGACATGGAATCCCTGCCACTATAGTAGGGCTATTCCCTACTATATTGCAATCATGGATCTGAATCAGTGGTAGCCTCCATAGAGGATGTAGCGATGAGGTAGGATAGAAGGTAGTGAGTGCCATAAAGAGGGCTTTCTGCAGGGCTCTCTAAAACCAGGAAGACACATGTGAGATTGTAGGGCATAACCAGGAAGACTGGGATGCCAGTGCCTGGCCAGATGGGGGTCTGATCCGCTCTCCTAAATGACCTCTCTTCTCTCCTGAAAACTTTCCCACACTCACTCTGCACTGATGGCTGTGTTTCCTGTGGCACTAAAGATCTAAATCAGAACCCCATTTCTGATCCCCATTTCTGATGGGCATCAGAAAGGTGAAAATAAGGAGTGATGGTCAGGATGGGCAGGAGGAAGCAGGAAAGGAGTCCTGGTGAGTAGCTGAGACAGGCCCTGGCCCCCAGCTCTGTGGGGAAGGTGCGGGGTGGGTGTGTTGACAGGTTGGAGAGGAGGCCTCCTGCAGCTGGGAAACCACAGAAGGCTGTATTAGTCCATTTTCACACTGCTAATAAAGACATACCTGAGACCGGGAAGAAAAAGAGGTTTAATTGGACTTATAGTTCCACATGACTGGGGAGGCCTCAGAATCACGGGAGGTGAAAGGCACGTCTTACATGGTGGCAGCAAGAGAAAAATGAGGAAGAAGCAAAAGCAGAAATCCCTAATAAACCCATGAGATCTTGTGAGACTTATTCACTACCATGAGAATAGCATGGGAAAGACTGGCCCCCCATGATTCAGTTACCTCCCCCTGGGTCCCTACCACAACAGGTGGAAATTCTGGGAGATACAATTCGAGATTCGGATGGGGACACAGCCAAATCATATCAGGGCACAGCAGCTTTGGTGATCCACCGCTCCTTTCTGCTCCTCCCAGGTAAAGGGGAGTCTCTCTTCAGACTTGCTTCATCCCTTCCCTTTCTTATCCCTCTCTGACTTTTGCACCTTACACCCCAACCTCTGGATTTTGTCTGCAGTTATCCTTTCTCTTTTCAACTGGCCTCTGTACCCACTGTTCTCCCAACCTGGAGAGCTGTTTCCACCCCTGATCCTCACTTGCTGGTTCAGTTCCTTCTTGGTCCTCAGATTTTGCCCTGGGGCGACTTCCTGCCATTTCTGTATTCTTCCATTGCATTCTGGGCTACTTCCTTTATGGCACATATGTGAACAGAAATGCCTTGCTTATTTCTCTATTTCTAGACTTAAGAAAAGGGAAAGAGATGGACATTTCCCCAGCGGTCCCTCAGTGACAAATGAATGAAGACAACTTTGTCGAAAGAAAACAAAATCCCTGAGTATCCCCTAACTTGGTGCTTGTATTTTTATCCAGCACTGGTGTACTCTCTAAAAGCAAATTCGCTGGGCGCGGTGGCTCAAGCCTGTAATCCCAGCACTTTGGGAGGCCGAGACGGGCGGATCACGAGGTCAGGAGATCGAGACCATCCTGGCTAACACGGTGAAACCCCGTCTCTACTAAAAGTACAAAAGCTAGCCGGGCGAGGTGGCGGGCGTCTGTAGTCCCAGCTACTCGGGAGGCTGAGGCCGGAAAATGGCGTAAACCCGGGAGGTGGAGTTTGCAGTGAGCTGAGATCCGGCCACTGCACTCCAGCCTGGGCGACAGAGCAAGACTCCGTCTCAAAAAAAATAAATAAATAAAAATAAAAATAAAAAAATAAAAAAAAAAATGCAAATTCATG
>NW_016805188.1:2988896-3002951 GCF_001698545.2 Rhinopithecus bieti | reverse complement strand
AAAAAAAAAAAGCAAATTCATGCTAAACAGCATTTTAGTCTTTCTGGTTAGCTGGCAAAATTTGCTCCAAATAAATATGTATATATATTTATTATTTAATAATGCTTGTGGTTTAAATACATGTGTTTTAGGAGCAACTTTGATCTACCTCATGAGTCCAAGTTTTCAAATTTTGTAAGTTGTGCCTTATGAATATGGGTAAGAGAGGAATCAAAATGAAATTAATGTTTTGTCTTTGGATGGTTAAGAGAACTGCAATATTAAGGACATTAGGATGTCTCAAAATATTAGATGCAAAAATGTGATTTTTAAAAAAATATGTGTGAATTATCAAATATAGAACAAATAGAGGAAGATGGCTGGGTCTGGTGGCTCATTCCTGTAATCCCAGCACTTTGGGAGGCCAAGGCGGGCGGATCACTTGAGGTCAGGAGTTCAAGACCAGTCTGGCCAACATGGTGAAACCCTGTCTCTATTTTTTTCTTTTTTTTGTTTGAGATGGAGTCTCGCTCTGTTATCCAGGTTAGAGTGCAGTGGCACTATCTCAGCTCACTGCAACCTCTGCCTCAAGCAATTTTCCTGCCTCAGCCTCCGGAGTAGCTGGGACTACAGGTGCGTGCCAACAAGCCTGGCTAATTTTTTACATTTTTAGTAGAGACGGGTTTCACCATATTAGCCAGGATGGCCTTGGTGTCCTGACCTCATGATCCGCATGCCTCAGCCTCTCAAAGTGCTGGGACTGCAGGCGTGAGCCAGCACACCCGGCCAACCCCATCTCTATTAAAAATACAAAAATTAGCTGGGCATGGTGGCACATGCCTGTAATCCCAGTTATTTAGGAATCTGAGGCAGGAGAATCATTCGAACCCAGGAGGTGGAGGTTGCAGCAAGCTGAGATCGCGCCATTGCCCTCCAGCCTGGGCAACAGAGTACTCCATCTTAAAAAAAAAAAAAAGGCGGGCGCATAAAAACATATGTGTTGGAATTAATATAATAAATAATTATAAAGGCTGGGTGTGGTTGCTCACACTTGTAATCCCAACACTTTGGGAGGCTGAGGTGGGAGTATTGCTTGAGCCCAGGAGACCACCCTGGGCAACATAGTGAGACCCCATCTTTACAAATTAAAAAAAAACAAAACTAGCTGGGCATCATGGTGCATGCCTGTAGTCCTGGCTACTTGGGAGGCTGAGGTGGGAGGATGTCTTGAGCCTGGGAAGTTGAGGCTGCAGTGAGCTATGATTGCATCATTGCACTCAGCCTGGGAGACAGAGTGAGATCCAGTATCAACATAATAATGATAATAATTTGTATATTATTTTATAAAATTTTTATTTTATTATCATTATTATTGTTGTAGGAATACTTTGAAACCTAAGATGGTGGCATCTTCCTTTAGAGATAATTTTAACTAGCTTCCACCAGATGCATAGTGGACACTAGTCATTTTGTAACACTTTAATCCATGTTCAAGGTTTGAGATTTCCTGCCCATTCGGATGAGGTAGAACTGGACTACAAGTCCACGTGAGCATCAGTTTACTTCAGGTTTACCCTTGCTTACATTTAGGATGTAATTACATGGGATCTCAACTTAAAATGGGAACTGGTTTATCTTAGTCCCCATCTTTGGTAGCATGGACTTCCATAGTCTGTCTTTCTGAGGACAGCGAACCTGCTGTTATATTTCACAGCTGTTGCTTCAAAATCAGCAGATGTCCTCAGGGCACTGTGGGCTTTGTTCTTGGAGGTCTCATGTGCTTCCAAGTGTTTGTCTGATATTTTTTCATTAGCTTGTTGACTCTTTGGAGCTTTTAAGGTTTTAAAATATATTCTCTCCAGCTTTTAAAATTTATAACTATATTGCATAAAAATGAAGTTATAGATGTACTGCATAAAAGTATAATTTGACATTCTGTCTTGTAATCCTGTATGTTACATGTCCCTGGGGATAAATGCATCTTTCTGGATTTTAACTTTGATCCATCTTTTAGGTCAATGATGAAAACATGCTTTCCCTGCACTACTACTTTGCAGGGAGACCAAATGTGGCACTTTGCCATGTCTGTCTTCCTGATAGAATTATATGGACATAATCTGCTTTTATCAGCAGTGTTTGGCTTAGTGGTGGCCGAATATGTATTAATATTTGGGGTCTTAATTGGTGATTGTATTGAAAAGAAACCAAGAAATAAAGGTAATACTCTTACCTGTGACATACATATTTATGTGGTACATTATGACTTCACTGGCTTTTTTGGTTTATTTAGTGAAATAAAATTAATAAATTGCAATAAACTGAATGGCAAAAGAGCGTAAGTTAAAAACTCTAGACAAAGTTATACAGCTTTGTGTCATCATTCTCTGATTCTACATGTAAGATGTTTTAGATTTTTGCTAAGTATAGGTTTTAATATCAAATTCCTGAAAATGCTTTCTTTTAATATTTTGGCATTACTTATGCATAATATGCTTGTGTTATTTTTATTAGAGGCAATTTATTTGTGTAAATGATTTTTTTTGGTACTGGGTGATCTGTCTAAACTATTCATTAATATCTGGAGACTTATTTGTTCAAATGTAGATCTACTTTTAGCTTTTGGCCATACTATCTCTTTAAGCTTCTTTGTCCAATAAGAATGTAGGCTATATAAATGTAGGCTTCTCTGAAGCCACACCATTGAAAAGACTAGCTGATTGAAAATCTGGTGTGCTGGTCTTTAGGCTAAATTGGTAACTTCAGTTACAAATTAAATCCAGAAGAATGTAATGTAGCACTAGAACATTTAAAGTTTCTTGACTTACCTAGAATCCAGCTTTTCATATATTTGAGAATCCGTCTCTCAAATATGTTTTCATTCACTTGCGAAGTCCAGCTTTTTTCTCTTTTGGTTGCAAAGGCTTTGTCTTTAGTGGGTTCAAGAGTCTGCTCTTTGCCTCTTAAGCCCGTGATCACCGATGGAAATGCTAACCCTGGTTGCACAGGGATTTGGTCAAATGCAACTACTCTGCACTTTTTAAATTCTATTTTATTTTTTTGAGACAGGGTCTCGATCTGTCATCCAGGCTGGAGTGCAGTGGCACGATCTTGGCTCACTGCAACCTCCACTTTCCAGGTTCGAGTGATTCTTGTGCTTCAGCCTCACGAGTAGCTGGAATTACAGGTGTGTGCCACCGCGCCTGGCTAATTTTTGTATTTTTAGGAGAGACAGGGTTTCGCCATGTTGGCCAGGCTTGTCTGGAACTCCTGACCTCAAGTGATCTGCCCGCCTTGCCCTCCCAAAGTGCTGGGATTACAGTTGTGAGCCACCGCACCCAGCCTGCTCTGCATTAAATGATGATATAGCTGTGAGCTGCCTGTTAAAACCGAGAGTAAAGATTGGGCTGGGTGTTTCCATTCACAGTTGCTTATGCCTCGCTCTTCACGCAGAACGCCTCCATCACCACCTGTTGCACTGTCCTGATGCTTGTGCTCCCCTTCAAGAGGCAGATGGAACAAATCTGGGATGGCTGGCTCACTGTGAGTGTCTCCCATGTCCCTGTGTCACAGACACAGGGTGTCATAGTCACCCTGAATGTCCACCAGTTAATGTTTTCTTTGTGGCCCTGTTCACTGATTTTGGATCAGGCTAATCTTTCCTCAGTGTCCTCCTCTCCCCTAATTTGTGAGTCTGAGCTGAAATCCCACTGACATGAGGGCAATAGAACAGCAG
This sequence comes from Rhinopithecus bieti, assembly GCF_001698545.2. NCBI lineage: Eukaryota > Metazoa > Chordata > Mammalia > Primates > Cercopithecidae > Rhinopithecus > Rhinopithecus bieti. Next base: position 2,999,239 of record NW_016805188.1, on the reverse strand, counting down.
AATCTGTGTCTGCAAGGTACAAATTAGCGTGGGCTCTGGCTCTGATGGGGTGGGAGGAAGAAAATGCTTAGCATTAACACAACAGCACTGGGCTCCAAACCTACATTGAATCTTTTTCTCTCTAAGGTCTTTGTGTTCATTTAGATGTTCCTTGAGCTGTCAGACAAATAACTGTATGCACTGCAGTGGGGCGGGAAAATCTATTCTCGGGTTCCAAACTTCCTTTCCCCTCCTTCAGTAGGTGGCCTGCTGTGCACTGGTGACCACCCTAGTTGCCTTGGCAAACCTGGCTGGCATGGTGCTGACCGTCACCATTCAGAGGGACTGGATCGTGAGCTGACGGGTGACAACATAGGCCAGCTGGTTGGTGAGTGGTACCGCCCTGGGTACTGATCCTCTGATCAGCTGGGAAGCAGAGAGCTGACAAGGCAATCAGGGCTCTGAGAGAGGCTGACAACAGGCTTTAAGAACATGTTATTTGGAGTCAATGAGACCTGGGTTTGAGTTTGAATTCAGCTAAAACCAGCTGTGCCTCTTACTAGATGCGTACTCCAGGGCAAGTTACGTGACTTTCCTCAACTGTAGAATGAGGGAAATAAAGTCACATACACACACACACACACACACACACACACACACACACAGCTCAGCTGTGGGAAGGATTCTATGAGATACAGGACTTGGAAAGCACTTGACACTATATCTGCATGTAGGAAGCACCTAAGAAATGATTGGTACTGTATTATCTAAAGAATATATAGGCTGGGCGCGGTGGCTCACGCCTGTAATCCCAACGCTTTGGGAGGCCAAGACGGGCAGACCATGAGATCAGCAGATCAAGACCATCCTGGCCAACATGGTGAAACCCTGTCTCTACTAAAAATACAAAAATTAATGGGGCGTGGGCACGCACCTGTAGTCCCAACCATGCGGGAGGCTGAGGCAAGAGAATTGCTTGAACTCAGGAGGTGGAGGTTGCAGTGAGCCGAGATCGCACCACTGCACTCCAGCCTGGCCAACAGAGCAAGACTCTATCTCAAAAAAAAAAAAAAAAAAAAAAAAAAAAAAAAAGAATATATAGACTGTATTTTTAGGAGAGAAGGCCCTCAAAATGTATCACAGAGGTACCTTGGCAATTTTAGGCCTAGAAAATAAGTAAATTAAAAGATTTATTGGCCAGGCTTGGTGGCTCATGGCTGTAATCCTGTAATTTTGGGAGGCCAAGGTGGGAGGATGGCTTGAGGCCAGGAGTTCAAGGCCAGCCTGGGCAACATAGGGATACACTGTCTCTACAAAAGAAAAAAGAAGGCCGTGTGTGGTGGCTCACATCTGTAACCCGAGCACTTTGGGAGGCTGAGGCAGGTGGATCATCTGAGGTCAGGAGTTTGAGAATAGCCTGACCACATGCAGAAACCCCATTTCTACTAAGAATACAAAATTAGCCAGGTGTGGTAGCACATGCCTGTTATCCCAGCTACTCGGGAGGCTGAGGTAGGAGAATTGCTTGAACCTGGGAGGTGGAGGTTGTGGTGAGCCAAGATCGCACCATTGCACTCCAGCCTGGGCAACAAGAGCAAAACTCTATCTAAAAAAAAAAAAAAAAATTTATGTTTCTTAATTCGGGCCAGTGATAAGCTTCTACTTTCAAAAAAAAAAAATTAATCTTCAAGTGTAACTGTGAATTGTCATTGATAATAAAGGTAAAAAATATTTTTTTTAATAATGGAGCTAAACGAAAGAATCTGGCATTTTTGCTTTTTCTCCCATTTGCAAAACTTGGATCATTCACATTGAGATGTATACACATTGCCAACTTAAAGCTGAAGATCTCATCCTACTCTCTATTTGTGTGGGTGGTACTCTGCTAGAAAAGGTTTGTGATCATGGATGGCCAAGATAAAGGAAGCTATTAAAGAGGAGTCTATAGAAATCATGCCTTGCAAAGACTAGGAACCCTTTATAATCATGTTTTCTTTTAAACTACACTTATTTGGATGTACTCTGGCTTAAATAACAGCACCTAAAATAAAACAGCTATGTGGATAAAAGCCAAGTAACATGGTGTCCTCTGTCTCTGGGTGAAGAAAGTCTTCCTATTCTTTGTTAATTAAATTAAAAAAAAGATAAAGCACAGAATTTATTACAATTAAAAAAATAATATTGTAAATATATCCTTCGATGATGATGGAATAGTTAAGATAATAAGCTTCATAGTCACACTGCTTGGGTTGGAATCTCAGCTCAGCCATGTGCCCTCTCTGTGACTTTGAACAAATAAAATCACCTCTCTGTGCCCCAGTTTCCTAACTTGTGAAAAGGAGACACTATTGACCTGTAAGAGTTGTTGCGAGGATTGAGATGAATAGATGTAGAAAGCTTAGAACTATTGCCTGGCACAGAGGAAGTGTTCAACTAATTCTGTCCTCTACCCTCCTCTTGTCACATTGCTCCCCTGACAAACATGTTGGTTATAATAATGGCATTAATACTACTATAGTTGTTAAGATAATGGGTTGTGTTGGGAAAGAGTGCTGAGATGGGAGTTAAAATAATTAGCTACAAGTAACACAGTCTCTCTGTTCCTCAGTTTATTTATCTGTTAATTGTCCAAGTTCCAACAGAATTGATCTTGAAGGTCTTTCCCTGGTTGCAAATCCTTTGGCTAATCTATAGTTAAACCCAAAGGGATCTTTCTTGTTTTCACCATAATTACATGGCTAGCAAATCTAGCAAATGCATGATGTTAAATTCACCAGAAGGAAGGACTCACCCACTAAGTTGCAATGTTTTCTTCCTCTCACTTACAGGGATGAATGCAACAGTCTGGCAGAAGGACCAGATCATCAATATATTTGCTCCCCTGTCTGTGGGTCAAATGATGACATGTACATCTCATGTGATCAGTTGTTGTTTCATTCTTGGATGGAACTTTGTTTCACTTCTTGTAGTTTCTATTTCTGTCCAGGGTTTATCAGCTAGTTCACCAATTGGCTATAAAACCCCAGCAACACACAGGGGGGCACTTCCTAGAAAGGCAACAGGAGGCTGTAAACATTCAAGGTAATGCAAACTCAGAGGGAGTGCCTGTTCTTTTCCTCTCCTTTATGTCAGTGTTTTTTTCCAGAACTCTTCTTTCCAGAACTCTTGAAAGTTCTGATCATAATCTGATCATAATCTCAACATTTTATCTGCAAATGTGCCTAGAAACAGTGATAGATGAGAGGGCTCCAGCTGTGCCATTGGTCATGCAGTTCATAGGGCTGATCTTATTGGTGAGGCAGGCAGGGCTGCCTTATACACAGGTTGTGCCCTGTCTGGGGACTCCATTCAGAGAGACTGACACCCCATGGGACTGTGCAGTATACAACGTGCACAACCTATCCCACAGTCCTGGGGGCAATTACTGCTCCAATCTCACTTACGAACATCCTCCCCAAAGACGCTAGATAGGCAACTGTGTCAGAGTATGGGCTGCTCTTTGGTCAAGATAATATGATGAATTGGTCATTCCTGTTATCAACAGCATTTTTTTTTAAATCAGAAATTCCCAAATAGTATGGTGGGAATAAAAGGAAGGGGGCTTTGCCAGTAGATATGACCTCAATCTCCCAAAGAAAGAGCCAGCACTGCATACTGATTGTGTTGCCCATCTGCCTGGTACAGCACAGTCCAGGAATTGCTTCTGCTCTCAGTTTCTTTTTCTGTACTTCTTATAATTAATTCTCTTTTCTCTCAAGTTATTTTGCAGTTAAAGTCCACCAGCTCTCATTACACAAATAAAATATATGTATTTGCAGAGATAGATAAATAGAGATACGTATTTAGATGAGGGATGAATAGATAGATATGTAAGCAGATAGATGAATAGATAGAGTAAGCTGTATCCTTCCCCTCTGCGGCTATTACCTGTGTGACCATGCAAAGTTAGTTTATTCACATTCTGTCTCACTTTCTGTAAATTAAGGACCACAAAGGAAGTGATATCATATGGATGTTATGACAATTAAATAAGATAGTTTATGTAAAGCCCAATTTTACTCCCTTGCATATGGTAAAACTTAAGTCAATGTTAGCTATTTTTTTTCATTGTTGTTGTCATTGTGATCTTTTTACAAGTTGTTCTGGCAATACATTCATTTCTGCAATTAAGAGCTTAATCCTTCCCACATTCTTGGTCTAGAATGGATCTGGCCCACCTGCCCCTTTCTCCTTCCTCCACAGTTCTATTTGGTTCCTCTAGTCCTTTGCAGGATTTGTCTTAATTTGCACTAAATACCCCTCACAATGGTGTGTGTGTATGTGTGTGTATATATATTATACATATATATAATATACATATATATATTTTTTTTTTTGAGACGGAGTGTTGCTCTGTTGCCCAGGCTGCAGTACAGTGGCATGATCTCGGCTCACTGCAACCTCCGCCTCCTGGGTTCAAGTGATTCCCCTGCCTCAGCCTCCCGAGTAGCTGGGATTACAGGCATGTGCCACCACGCCCGGTAACTTTTGTATTTTTAGTAGAGACGCAGTTTCACGGTGTTGGTCAGGCTGATCTCGAACTCCTGACCTTGTGATCCACCCGCCTTGGCCTCCCAAAGTGCTGGGATTACAGGCATGAGTCACCACACTCGGCGGTTATATATTTTTAATCTGCTTATAATCATTGTTTATTCTATCCTGGAAGACTGAAAGATATTTAGCTTTTTTCACATAAGTATCTGTTTCTTCAGAAAAATAACTAAAGGAAATAGCTATCACTATTTCCTGGAGCTCATGACTGAGTTCCAAGCATGTAGCATTTTGTCTTCTACAAAATGTGTCCTCCTCTTCCTCCTTCTTTCAGTGCCATCTTCCTGGCTTGACTGTGTTTTAGTTTGGGTTCTCTCAAGAGTAATCCCAGAGACAAAGATTTGGGGTGAAAATTAATCTATTAATATTTGGAAGGCGATTCCAGGAAGCATGGTGAGGGAATGAAAAGTGAGACAGAGAAGGGAGAAAAGCCAATAAAAGGTGTGTTAATATATAGGCTACTGCTGACGGCCACTGGGCTCAATCCTTTGGGTGACCTTTTGAGAAACCGTGTAGGATACACCTCAGAACTGTCCCACCAAGGCCCAAGGAAACTAGGATGTTTATCGACCAACTCTTGTCTGTTTTCGGTTGAGAGTTGTTCTCAGGGCAACTTACAGCTCACCCCTCATATTCCTGTGGCTGGAGAGGGATCTTCAGGCAAAGAGACACAGGTGCTTAGGGTAGGAGGCCATCAGTGTACCCAGGAATTGTCCAACAAAGAAGCAGATGACACTGGGGATGGGTTGAGGGGAGATGAACAGGCACTGACTTAAAGCTTGTTTGGATTTTATTTTGGGTGAAATGGACTGTTGGGAAATCAATGATGGATTCATCTACAAGCCCAGGACTTTGGAAAAGCCAAAGGATCACAAGTTTAATCTTGAAGAACACACCACAACCTCAGGTTTTCCTTTTTACCTTCTCCGCATGTGCCATGAGGGATGGGAAGCCTACTGCAGGCAGACAGTCTTCTTAGCTGGCTTGGGCTTAGTCTTCCTCTACATGACAGTTCTGGGGTCTGGCTGTATCATCACTGGCTATGCCTATACCCAAGGGGTTGGAGACTCCCTGCTTAGCATCCTCATGGCCCTTTCAGCTCTCTCTGGCCTGATGGGCACCATCCTCTTCACCCAACTTAGGGGGCACTATGGCTTAGTCACAACTGGAGTCATATCTAGCCAGTTCCATTTAGGTTGTCTAACTCTATGCATGTTTTCTGTCTTTGCTCCTGGAAATCCTTTTGATCTGGCTGCTTTGTCACTTCCATTAAGCAAAAATCCTTCAAACCATGAGTTGTTGGTCCAGTGGATGGGAGAACGGTCCAGAGGAATGGCTTGGTTCACGTTTCTTTCAAAGGGATAAACATGTGTCTGGTTCTCTTTTAGCAACTCATGGTAAGACTTGGGATGCTCAGAGTCCTGCTGTTTGAAGGCCAGCAGGACCCTGAGCATTCTGAGTGTTCCATCTCCATTATCTTCCTCTTCTCAGGTGTGATCCTGGCAAGAATCAGTGAACAGCAGATCATATGTGGCAAGGGATTCTGCAGCTTGCGATGTTGCTAAGTGCAATCTTAGAAGCATTTGATGGCCTCACCACTGTACTATTGTGTCTTCATCATTCATTCATGTAGAGACCATTATGTGAGCAGAACTGTGTTAGACAGTGGGGATACAAGAGTTATTTGATCGGCCGGGCGTGGTGGCTCAAGCCTGTAATCCCAGCACTTCGGGAGGCCGAGACGGGCAGATCACGAGGTCAGGAGATCAAGACCAACCATCCTGGCTAACATGGTGAAACCCAGTCTTTACTAAAAAATACAAAAAACTAGCCGGGCGAGGTGGCGGGCGCCTGTAGTCCCAGCTACTTGGGAGGCTGAGGCAGGAGAATGGCGTAAACCTGGGAGGCGGAGCTTGCAGTGAGCTGAGATCCTGCCACTGCACTCCAGCCTGGGCGACAGAGCGAGACTCTGTCTCAAAAAAAAAAAAAAGAGTTATTTGATCACACAGGGTGTTAGCTCTATGGAGCTTATAGTCTGACCAATAAGTAAGTAGTTAACAATAGTCAACAACAGAGAGTGACAGGAGCTTTGATGGGGAAGAGCAAAGCACTGGGGACACATGGAAGGGATACCAAATGTGGCCTTGTGGGTTAGGGAAACCTTCCTAGAAAGAGGCACAATTAAGAAATCCCTGAAGAGCAAGCTAGGCAAGTGATGGGGCAGACTGTTCCAGGCAAGCCAGAGGCAGTGGTGCAAAGGTGAACACTGGGAGATGCGGGGAAGTGAAAATAGTTATTTCCTGGGTGTCAAGCATGTAAATGCTACAGATGATGTCTACATTAAAGAACTATATTGACCTGAGTCCTTTTTCTGCAGAACTGGGATAAGGAGAGAGGAAGGATAGCAGCTTGCGGGGGGAATGGCAAGTCTTTCCTTAGCTGCCTGGGGGAGGGTAGCGCAATTCTTCCCCAAGAACAGTGTGTCTAGCCTTGAGAGTCTACAAGGTACTTGGGTTAGGAGGCCATCAGTGTACACAGGAATTGTCCAACAAAGCAGATGAGACTGGGGATGGGTTGAGAGGAGATGGACAGGCACTGACTTAAAGCTTATCTGGATTTTAAACCTTGTACCTCCTAACCCTACCTTGCGTTAAAGCTTGTACCGCCTACCCCAAGTACCTGTCTTTGCTCCCGGTCTGCTCCAAATACTTGTTGTCTGAACTCTGCCATCAAGCATGTGTCGTTCATACTTGGCAGCAAGGACATATCTGGTTTTGCAAATGCGTATATTAAAAACAAGTATTTAAAAAATGTTGGTCATTTGATGCCTGCCAACTCCAAAAGTGACATGTTTGGGATCAATGGTGATGGTGATAGAAACCACTTAATAGCACACTGACCCTAGTGATTAGACCTGCAGATTCCCAACCTGTGAAGAGACTGGGCCATGCTGTTTGACATAGAATCCCCACAATCAGGTTTCTGCCAAGAAAACATCATTTCTTTGAGCCTTTTCCTTCCTCCTCAATTCAAAGTCACCACCTGCAAAGCCCCTCTCTGAGGCCACAGCTCAGAGCCAGGGATTCCTCACCCCCAGGCTAGAAACAGGGTGGGGAGAGTGGAAACTGTGGCAGTGAGTGGTGGAAGTTGTAGATCAAAAACCCCCCTCATTCACCAGCCCTTCCCACACACCTCTTCCATGCACCACATTCTCTACCCCAGGCACTGAGTTGAAGCAAGGTCCCTGCCCTCCTAGGACTCAGAGCTTCACCTTCTAATCTCTGAGGCCACAATGGGGTGGGACCATGGGGTTGGGGAAGGTGTTCCTGACTTCTGCTGTGGCAACCCAGAACCCCTTGGTCTACAGAGGCTTTGAAATACTGGGAGAGGGGAAATAAGAATATTGTAGCCTCAATTAATGAGGTTAGAAAACCATGAGCTAGCCTGGGAGTCTCTTTCCTTTGATGGAATATGCATGTATGAGAAAAAAAACTGTGCTCCTAATTCCAAATGATTTAAAAACCTATTCTTTCATCTAGAGATTACCTAGCCTCTAAAATACTTTAAGTTAGGTACCTGATGGGTAGATTATCCTTTATTGGGGTATTTGACTTGCACTTCTAGGCTTTAATTGCACAAAACTGAAGAACAGATTAGCCATTTAAAATTTGTGCAATTCACATTATATTACATTAAAGTATTTAGCTCAAAACGAAAAAATAAAAGTCCACTAGCAACTCCTGTTTACTAGGATAATTTGGCTCTTACTGACACAAAGGAAATGATCACATTTGGAAAACACCAAAGCTCCCTGCAGTGCTTGCGATCTGGAAAAACATTCAGTATGAGAGACACTTGGCGTTTTCTCTATTGCAATAAATAATCTTTCTTTTTGTATCCAGAATGAGAATTCCAGAGTCATAGAAATCTTTTAATTTTTCGTTTTATGGTTTTACTCTGCAAGATATTTGGATTAATTTCTTTTCTTTCTTTCTTTTTTTGAGATGGCTTCTTGCTATGTTGCTCAGACTCTTCTCAAACTCCTGGGCTCAAGCAATCCTCCCACCTCAGCCTCCCTGGTGGCTGGGACTACAGGCGTGTGCACAGTGCCCAGCAGAAACACAGTACACTCTCGACACTCATGAGGGATAAAGCTCAGGCCCCGGGGCCATGCTGTCTGATGATGTTGGCAAGTTACCGAAACTCCATGTCACCATTTCCTTTTCCATAAGTTAGGGATAAGAATAATAATGGTAGTTACTTATCAGGGAAATCCAGAGGATGCAATGAAACAATTTCCATAGGTAACATGTTTAGCACAGAACTTTCTCAGAGGAAAGACTTGTCCTCATTGTCATCATTATATTTTTGTTACAATTTTGGTGGCTTTCACAAGTGTTGCTGTGTGAGGTCTGGGGTGCAGGGTGGGTAGTGATGAGAGGTGATAATGTGCTAACATCCCTCACTCTCGCTGCCTCCTCAGCCTCGACATCCACTCTGGCGGCGCTTGAGGAGCCCTTCCACCCGCCACTGCACTGTGGGAGCACCTCTCTGGGCTGGCCTAGGCCGGAGCCAGCTCCCTCTGCTTGCCGGGAAGTGTGGAAGAAGAGGCGCGGAAGGCAACCGGGGCTGCGTGCAGCGCTCACAGACTAGCGCCAGTTCTGGCTGGCGCCGGGGCGGGCTCAGCGGGGCCCGCACTGGGAGCAGCCAGCCAACGCCGCCAGGCCAAGGCAGTGAGGGGCTTAGCACCAGGGCCCGCAGCTGCGGAGGTTGCGCCGGATCTCCCAGCACTGCCAGCCCCCATGCACCGCTCTCTCCCCGGGCCTCAGCCGCCTCCCCGCGGGGCAGGGCTCGGGACCTGCAGCTCGCCATGTCCCAGCCCTCCTCTCCGCCGTGGGCTCCCCACTGCCCGACTGGGATGCCGCTGCCTGCTCCATGGCGCTCCATCCCATCTACTGCCCAAGGGCTGAGGAGTGCCGGCGCACAGGGTGGGACTGGAGGGCAGCTTTGCCTGCAGCCCGGGTGTGGGATCCACTAGGTGAAGGCAGCTGGGCTCCTGAGTCTATTGGGACTTGGAGAACCTTTATGTCTAGCTAAGTAAATACACCAATCAGCACCCTGTATCTAGCTCAAGGTTTGTAAATACACCAATTGGTACTCTGTATCTAGCTAACCTAGTGGGGACTTGGAGAACATTACCCTCTAGCACTCTGTGTCTAGCTAAAGGATTGTAAACGCACCAATCAGCACTCTGTGTCTAGCTCAAGGTTTGTAAATGCACCAATCAGCACACTGTGTCTAGCTCAAGGTTTGTAAATGCACCAATCAGTGCTCTGTGTCTAGCTAATCTAGTGGGGACTTGGAGAACTTTTATGTCTAGCTAGAGGATTGTAAATGCACCAGTCAGCTCTCTGTGTCTAGCGCAGGGATTATAAATGCACCAATCAGCACCCTGTCAAAATGGTCCAGTCAACTATCTGTAAAATGGACCAATCAGTGCTCTGTAATACAGACCAATCGGCTGTCTGTAAAATGGACCAATCAGCAAGATGTGGGTGGGGCCAGATAAAGGAATAAAAGCAGGCTGCCCCAGCCAACAGCAATTTTGTTGGGTCCTTTTTACCCTAGTGGAGGAGTTTGTTTTTTTGCAGCTGTAACTCTTCCTAGAAAGATTTGCAGCTTTGTTTCTGAAGTCAGTAAGATCACAAACCCACTAGAAGGAAAAAACTGCAGACATTTTTAAGAACTGTAACACTGGCTGTGAGGGTCTGCAG
>NW_016805188.1:2963885-2988801 GCF_001698545.2 Rhinopithecus bieti | reverse complement strand
GAGAGACTTGAGAAAAAGAATAATACACAGAGACAAAGTATAGAGAAAGAAAAGCGGGGCCTAGGGGACCGGTGCTGTGCTTACAGAGGACCCACACCGGCACCGGTCTCTGAGTTCCCTCAGTATTTATTGCTAAAAAGATAAGGGAGTAAATTAGCAGTAAGACATACAGATACATGGAGATGTTCCATTTCCCAGGGACGGGCAGGAGACAGACAGATGTTTTTCTTTTACTGAGATTTAAGAGAATGGTGATGGCCTTTAACCACCAGCAGCCTTTAGGCATTTGTTTAACAAAGCGCATTCCTTACAGCCCAAAATCTTTTAAACCTTAAATCACCACAGCGATGTCTCTTGCAAGGACAAGGTTGGGGGTAGGGTCACAGATTAACAGCATCTCAAATACAGAGCCTAATGGAGTCTCTTAAATTTACTTCTTTCTATACAAACACAGTAACAGGCTGACCTCTCTTTTCCCCACAGTAAATGATGAATCATTTCATTTGTTAGTATGGCTAACACTGTTGGGCCTGGTGGCTGTGATGATGGATCCTCTCCCTGGGAGAGGTGGCCTGAGGCCTACCTTGGTATTCAGTGTGTATCACCAAGCACAGGGCTCATCCAGCTGCTTGCTCAATAACTACTTATTTCCATTCTGATGGAAACTAAGTTACAGTACTCTGGCTACAGTAAGATTTGACGCATTGAGTCACTTTGCATTTTAAAATTGAACTGTAACTCTTTATGCCCTCAGTTTAGAAATAATTCTCAGTGCATCATTAACCCTGACTTTTTTGAGCTCTTCACATTATACCATGGCAGCATTTTACAAATACTTCCTAACTTTGTAAGCACTGCTTGCTAAGATCAAGTGGGCATTTTACAGGCGAGCTCTGGGTCAGAGTCCAGAGTGAATCGAGGTCCTTCGCAGGCCAAGCCCTGAGAACATGGAGGCCAGCCAGAGTGGTCAGTACAGCCAAGGAGGATGAAGGATGGGGGACCTGATCTAGACCTCCATGTGGTAGCCCCAGCAGGGTGGCTGGAGCAGCCCGGGAGGACAAAGGGACTGTCTGGTGCTCTGCAAAGGCAGACACTGGAGGACACAGCACATTATCTCCAGATTATTCTTTAGAGCTAAGTGCAGGGATCAGGACAGAGGCAACCAGGAGGCCTTGGCAGGGCCGGAGGTGGATCTCAGGGAGAATCTAGAAGCTCAGCTGGCTGAGAAACCAATCAGGCAGGCAGAAGCTGGGAGTGGGTCCCATGGGAGCAGGCACCAGAGCCCCAGGGGAGATGTTGTCATGTGAGGACTTGGTCATTGTCACAGCTCACTTCTGTCCTATTTGATGCCTGCACAGTAGGTTTGAAGCCTGCTTCTGAAGTGTAATCAAATAGCACCTCTTCCTGTGGTTGAAGGGGGTTGGGGGCATGGGGAAAAAAGGAGGCCAGTTTTTCCTCTTCTAAACCAGGAAAGGAAGAGGAAACATCTAGAATTGGAACCAGATTGGAAGCTCAATCTTTTCTCTTTGTCTTAAACGTGTCTTAAACATTTTTGTAATGAAGTGGGGGCATAAATACCTCTAAATGAAGTTAGAGTGCATCTGAGATAATGGTGATGGTGATTCATAAAAGATAAATATAATGTCACAAATTATGACAGTTACTACCATGTACATATGTCCAGGTACAGGGCTACACATTTTAATAGTACTATCATAGAATCTTCCAATGAGATCGCACCTGAAATATTCATATTTCACAGATGAGGAAACTGAGCAACCAAAAGTCACCCAAGGTGACAGGGCTAGTCAATGCCAGAGCCAGAATTGTCACCAAGGTCTTCTGATTTCTATTCAGATTCATTCGTAGCCTACACTGCTGCCCTGCTGGCCTCTGGGCCTTTGCCCTCACTGTGACTCAGCTTCTTTGGGACAATGTTTCAGAAGTGGAGTGAGGGGCTGTGGATGGTGTGCAGTGCTCCCTGAACAGTCTATGGACCTTGTATTAGTCTATTCTCATGCTAAGAAAGACATACCTGTAATTTATAAAGAAAAGAGGTTTAGTAGACTCCCAGTTCTGTATGGCTGGGGAAGCCTCAGGAAACTTAACAATCATGGTGGCAGGCACCTCTTCACAGGGCGGCAGAAGAGAGAATAAGTGCCAGCAGGGGAAATGCCAGACACTTATAAAACCATCAGATCTCGTGAGAACTCACTATCATGAGAAAAGCATGGGGAAGCTGCCCCATGATCTAATCACCTCCCACGAGGTCCCCCTTCCAACACATGGGGATTACAATTCGGAGTGTAAATCAAGATGAGATTCAGGTGGGGACACAGAATCAGACCATATCAGACCACATCCACTTCATCCTCATCATGCCGGCCCCACAGCCCCAGCAGTTTGGCATGCTGGTCTCATCTCCAAACTGTTTGTAACCACAGGGCATGAGATGTACTTTTTTTTTTTTTTTTTTTTTAATGCAAGAAAGTATAAGATTAAAAATGTCTGTGCAAATAAGACAATGAAGGGCATTTGGATGCCTTTAACCTAAGAGGTAGGCAGCACCTCTGGCTTCTCAGAGCTCAGGTAACACTGGCACCATCTCATACTGTTTTCAGTGATTTTCCTGTGTTGCTGCTGTGTACCTGCCTTGTGCTTTGATACATTTGAGAGCAATTGTGTCATTGCCTTTTGCCAAAAGCATCAACTGCATTAAATGTATCTTGGGAGTGGTGGTGCTATCCAGAGTGTGAAAGGGGTCTGACTCCTGGCATACTCATTAGCCAAAGTCAGAGATTCCACCCCAGACATCTTGAAGGGGCTTGTTTTGCTTTTGCCAATATAATAACTCAATGTTTTCAGGTTCTTATTGTTCGTCAGGCTTTAAAATTAGTCAGCATTGGCTGGGTGCTATGCTCACGCCTGTAATCCTAACACTTTGGTAGACCCAGGTGGGAAATTCACTTTAGGCCAGGAGTTTGAGACAAGCCTGAACAACATAGCAAGAACCCATCTCTACAAATTTTTAAAAAATCAGTTGGACATGTTGACACGTGCCTGTAGTCCGAGCTACTCAGGAGGCTGAAGCAAGAGGATTGCCTGTGCTCAGAAGTTTAAGGCTGCAGTGAGCTATGATGGTGCCACGCACTCCAGCCTGGGGAACAGCGTGAGATCCTATCTCTGAAAAGATTAAATGAATAATTAAATAAATAAAATTAGTCAGAATATTCTGCTCAATGTTAAAATTGGAGAGGCGGAGTGTGGCCAATGGTGTCTGGCATCAATTCACTGGGTGTGAGATTTTGGTTCTTTCCCCAGTTTGTCCACCCTGAGGGGACACATTTTCCCCCCGGCCCCAGTCAATATTAAGAACAACTGTTTTTTTTTTTTTTTTGTCTTTCCTAAAATGCAGCCTCTTTATTTCTTCAGTTTTAACTAATTTTATTCTTTTTCAGTTGCTTTCAGTGAATTTTAGCTGAGTCACCACAGATCATATTGATTTTTAAAATATGTTTTGTGACTGATTATAACATAGTATGCTCTTTTGAACCTATTGCCTTACCACTGTTTATTTCATTTCTTTTTCTCTCTCTCTTTTTTTTTTATTATGCTTTAAGTTCTAGGGTACATGCGCACAACGTGTAGGTTTGTTACATATGTATACTTGTGCCATGTTGGTGTGCTGCACCCATCAACTCGTCAGCACCCATCAACTCAGCACCCATCAACTCATCATTTACATCAGGTATAACTCCCAAATGCCATCCCTCCCCCCTCCCCCCTCCCCATAATAGGCCCCAGTGTGTGATGTTCCCCTTCCAGAGTCCAAGTAATCTCATTGAAGAACAACTACTTAAGAGAAATGTGAAAACTAGGGGAATAATTCAATTACTGTTAAACACAAAAAGACAAAATGTCATTGTTAGTAGCAAGGAAACTACAAAAGGAGAATTTACACAGACCTGTTTTTTAGATCACAAAGTGAAGACAGGAAAACGAGAATTTTATGGAACATTTTGCTTAACATAAGGCAATCTTTAAAAAGAGTGCTTTATATAAGGTAATATTTATGGTGCCACTTCCCACAGTCTCTCCCCTTCCATTAAGAAAAAATAAAAATAAAAAAACCAAAACCCTGAAAGACACTTTAGTACACACAAGTAGATCAGGTATCAAGAAACTAGAACTATCCTTCATATGGTTTTTCATTAAGGAAGTTGCATTTTGACGAGATGTAGCATACCGAATCCTTTTGCTCTTCATTTTTTTCTTACCTAAAAAAATTTGAGGTCAGGCATGGTGGCTCATACCTGGAATCCCAGCAGTCTGGGAGGCTGAGGTGGGTGGATCACTTGAGGTCAGGAGTTTGAGACCAGCCTGACCAACATGGTGAAACCCCGTCTCTACTAAAAGTACAAAAATTAGCCAGACATGGTGGTGCATATCTGTAATCCCAGCTATCGGAAGGCAGAAAAATTGCTTGGACCCAGGAGGTGGAGGTTGCAGTGAGCTAAGACCAACACTACACTCCAGCCTGGGTGACAGAGCAAGACTCCATCTCAAAAAAAAAAAAAAAAAAAAAAATTTTTTTTTACATGTATTTAGAGATGGGGTCTTGCCATGTTGTCCAGGTTGGTCTGAAACTCCTGAGTTCAAGCAGTCTGCCCGCCTTGGCCTCCCAGAGTGCTGGGTGGGAGCCACTGTGTGAACCACTGCACCTGGCCTGCTCTTGATTATTTTAATGAACACACAGATGCTTGCAGAGTGGGCATAGCAGAGTGTTTACTAAATACACTCTGAAGTCTTTCATTTAAAATCTCCAGAAGTCCTAGCAGCTTGAGTGTAGAATTTATGTCTAATCATCTATGTAGTGCTGACTACCCCTGCACTTTCTGCCCTTCAAAAAATAGCTGCTTACCTGTAACTTCTGCATTTTCAAGTGCTAATTTTATTCTTTTCCCTGAAGGTCATATATGGTAAAACAGCAATATCTTTCTATCTACTGGATGGTGAATCAACTGTTTTAGATCAGTACTGTCCAACAGAAATATAATACACATCATGTATCATTAAAAAATGTATTTCATTTAACTCAATATATTCAAAACATTTAATTTGTAATTAATGTAAAATTGAGATAGTTTACATTTTTTTTTCAAGTTAATTCTTCACTCCTGATGTTTTTCACCCTTCAGCACATGTCAGCTTGGTCTAGCCACATTTTGGGTGCTCAATAGCACATGTGAATAGTGGCTACCCCATTGGACTGCAGTTTTAGATTCTGATTCCCATAGTTCCACGTATTTGTCACTGACAGGCCTATAAATTATACAGTGTCCTCTATTCTGCCTTAAAGAGTGGCAGTAACAGGGCAGGGCACTTGTCCAGCTGCAAAAATCAATGGTATGAGACTCCATTCCATCAGCTACAACATTCGGCTCTGTTCCCGGAAACATACATCAAACTGATTTGACCAGATTTTGTCTTTGTCTTTGAAACAGATTGGTGTGGAGCTGTACTGGAGATGCAGATGTCAACAGAGGATGATTCCGAGACAACTGGCCCCTTGCAGTGCAGATAAACTCCATTAGGGGGTCTTCTAGTCATGGTGGCATAATCCTGGATTGTGATTAATGACAATTTTATAACAAAATATTGCCACCAGAACTTTCCGGTTTATGAATACAAGGTAAATTTTGGAAAGACAATCTTTTCTACTACAAAATAAAAGTAAGCCTTTCAAACACATCTCTGGCTATCTGTTCACAGAATCTGATCTGTGAACTCACCTCCCTGCTAGAGAGGCAGTCTCCACTTTCTGTAGATCTCCATTTAGTTATGCAGACACGTTCTGTGTTCCATTCCTTCCTTCAAAGTAGAGTACTTGAGATCATGAAGGAAAGAAAGCCTCCTCCTTGGCTTTAAGGAGCTTGGAATGCACATGATCACTCCCCTCCTCCTTTAGAAAATAATGGCAATTGCCTGATGACTAACTTGCCAGTTCTGGCTCTTTGCTCTTAGGAAGCTCAGAGCCAACTTGGCTGCAGCCTACAGCATGAGATCTAATGGCTTAGTTTTTTATTGTTGCCCTCTACTTGCTGAGCTTTCATCTGCTTCTCATTATTGTTGTTTGATATTTGTTATAAACCACCCTAAATTATTTTGGGAATGTCGGGGGGGGGGGCACTAGATTTTTCAGCTTGCCCTGATAATTTAATCTTTCAGATATTGACCCAGACACGAAATGAAATGATTCCTTACAACAGAAGTCAACCAAGGAACATTCTATTAAAACTGGCTCTGACTTACATACTGAAATGAGTCACACTGTGAAAGCTGCAGAAAGGTAAGAACTGTCTATATCATGGGACTTGACACAACAAAACAGCAAATATTTGCCAAATTACACAATTAAATATCTAAGGCTTAAGGACCTTTAAAAAGACACATATTTTAGTCTAGAATATTCACTTGAACTACAAAGATTTGGCTACTTTTAGGAAACAATCTATTTGTATTCAAGTGCTTAGGAACACCACAGAGTAAGACAAAATGGGATATGGCCATTTTCGAAATCAAGCTGTGACTCAATCTACATGAACTGACATGTCAATGCCACAATTGTTACACTGGGTTTTACGTCACTATCCGGGGAGGTTTGGTGACCAGTTCTTAAATAAAACTTTATATTTTCAATGAAATAACCATTAGCATAAAAATTCTGTTTCCAATCACAATTTCTTTTATAGTATAATTAAAGATTCACATGCCCAAGTTCCTCACTTGGAAGCCCTCTTTGAAAACATTTCATTCGGCCGGGCGCGGTGGCTCAAGCCTGTAATCCCAGCACTTTGGGAGGCCGAGACGGGCGGATCACGAGGTCAGGAGATCGAGACCATATAGCTAACCCGGTGAAACCCTGTCTCTACTTAAAAATACAAAAAACTAGCCGGGCGAGGTGGCGGGCGCCTGTAGTCCCAGCTACTGGGGAGGCTGAGGCAGGAGAATGGCGTGAACCCGGGAGGCAGAGCTTGCAGTGAGCTGAGATCCGGCCACTGCACTCCAGGCTGGGCGACAGAGTGAGACTCCGTCTCAAAAAAAAAAAAAAGAAAAAAGAAAACATTTCATTCAACTCCAGGTTTGCTTCTCTTCATGGCATTTGAGCACAAAAGAATGGTAGTTTAATAGTCCATTCCTGCTTTTAGCTCTGCTAAACACGTAGACATGCAATGTACTAAGGCAAGCAAGTTGATTCTACAGAACTGTGGTACTGACTGCAACCACTCATCCCATTTTCCTGGGTGATGCTATGTTTAACCGAGGTTCTATATTGGACAACTCTACATTGCTAGGGTATAGGGTAAGGGGATTTGGTAGTTGGGGAGTGGCAGGGAAGGTATCAAACCTAGAATCATAAGGTATGTCTGAAGAACTTTGCTCATACGGGCAAGATGGCACAACTCTGTTCATGTCAGAAAATGCTCTTGGTCACCAGGGCAGGGCTCAACAGGCCCTGTGGTTAGACCTACCAAATAGAGAAAAGAACAATGACTCACAAGCCGTACTTGAATCTATCCCTTTTAAGAAGCACCCTTGATTACTCCAAGGGAATGAGGACAAGGAATGCAGACCGGCTCTTTTTAGCCAGCTTTTCAGTCAACCATGTGGCTTATGCAGCATCAACCCGTTTCAACCCAAGACCAATTACTCAGCCTCCTTTCATTTCTCAAATTTCTTGGTTAGCCAGTATTTGCTAAGGACATCTTAAGCTTTCTTGAAATGGAAAAGTCAATATGGAAAGCAATGCTGCAGGGAAGACACAGTAGTATTTGGAGTGGCACATGGCAACAGATTTTCCATATCCCACTTTCTGCCACCTCATGCCCACTACAATGGACACATCACAGGTGAGATTTAAAATGCTGCTGTGAAGTGGATACATCAGTGTTGTTGCTATCCAGAAGGGAAACTTGCAGCACTGATGAGCATGCCAATACACAACTGCCGTCTGGTCCTGCTTCTCAAGTATTGTGTGCATGAGTCACTTCTGTGACTTATGTCCTAAGAATGATTTTGATGTATTTTTGCTCTTCCAACTTGGCAGTTCATGTAAATAGTGACCCCAAACCATCTTGCCGTAGATTTCACTGGAAACACCATTGAAATGCCAGGGAGGGTTAAAGTCATGTTTATTGAAGTATGATTTTACATTCAGTAAAATTCATCCTGTTAAGGTTCGACAAATGCGTAGTCATACCATAATCAAGATGCAGAACTGTAGAATCACTCTAACAATTCCCTCCTGCCCTTTTGTAATCAACCCCTTTTTGATCCCAAAACTCATTGACCTGTTTTTCTGTCGAAAGTATCAAATTTCATCACTAAAATGATCTACAGTATGATGGAAAAATGTGTAAACACATAAAATACACAAACCAATTTTTTAAAAAGTGAGATACTTAAAATTTCTTTAGCATACCAACAAAAAATGAAGGTAGCATTGCATTTTACTACAGATGTGCAGACATTCAAAGTCCACCACTGTCGTATATATGGCTCAACAGTAATATTTAAGAATATACTGGGTGGGTATGGTGGCTCACCCCCATAATTCCAGCACTTTGGGAGGCTGAGGCAGGCAGATTGCCTGAGGTCGGGAGTTTGAGATCAGCTTGGCAAACATGGCCATCTCTACAAAAATTAGCCTGTAATCCCAGCTACTTGGGAGGCTGAGGTGGGAGAATCGCCTGAACCCAGGAGGCGGAGGTTGCGGTGAGCTGAGATTGCGCCACTGCACTCCAGACTGGGCAACAGCGAGACTCCACCTCAAACAGAAGTGTGTAAAAATACAAAATTCACTGGGTGTGGTGACACGTGCCTGTAATCCCAGCTACTCCGGTGGCTGAGGCAGGAGAATCGCTTGAATCTGGGAAGCGGGGGGTGCAGTAAGCCAAGATTGCACCACTGCACTCCAGCCTGGGCAACAAGAGTGAAATTGTGTTTAAAATCTTTAGAGTTGAGTCATATCATTGTAGAGCATGTGAACCAGGATTAAGCATGATGAAGGTATTGCTATTTGTTTTATTAACACTGTCAAATTACAGACCACAGCTGTTTCATAGAAAAACTTCTTTAAATAATAGATGTCTTTGCAGGGGCCGAGGTGGGTGGATCACGAGGTCAGGAGACTGAGACCATCCTGGCTAACAAGGTGAAACCCAGTCTCTACTAAAAATACCAAAAAAGTAGCCGGGCATGGTTGCGGGTGCCTGTAGTCCCAGCTACTCAGGAGGCTGAGGCAGGAGAATGGTGTGAACCCAGGAGGTGGAGCTTGCAGTGAGCCTGATCACACCACTGCACTCCAGCCTGGGTGACAAAGCAAGACTCCGTCTCAAAAAAAAAAAAAAAAAATTGAATTGAATTGCATAGAAATTTTCTACAGGATCCACTCAGTGATAAGGCAGTTTTGTGCCTCCAAACTGTCAGATAATATTCCTATAGATTGGGGCCATCTCAAAATTCACCCTTGCTACCACTATGAAAGGGACCAAAAAAAAAAAGCAACCTGTGTTCTGTAGATACTAAAGGTTACATATTCAAATATATCTCCTCTACTTGAAAAGCTTCACTGATTCTTTCAAGCGCCAGACCTGTAAAAGAAGTATCACAGTAGGTATTACTAAATAGCAAAATACAGTACTGTCTAGACTATGTTTACAAAAACTACAGGCAAATAAATAAAATCCCCCAATATCTTACACATTGTTGCTTTAGCAATGTTGTGACATCTAAATTTATGTTTTACTCAAACTCCTGTTTTCTCTTGGCTTAGTAGTATTATCCATTTACCAAGAGCTTTTCCCCTTTTACCAAAAGCATGATTTTAAAAGTGGGGGGGGGGGGGATATGATTCCATTTAATAAATTCCTGCATACCAAGTTGGCCTCAGGTAAATCCTTTAATCCATCACAGCAGAAGCATATGAAATCAGATTAGAGTTCTCATCCTTGGCCAGGATTTCAATTCAACTATTAATAACTTAAACAAAATTCTTTCCACTTGGCCCATACCTTAAGTTCATCAGCATCTTGAAACTCCACCAAGCCTGGTTAACAAAAGTGAAAGACAATGTTAAGAATATCATGCAATTTTGTATTTTAAGGAGTGGTCTTTATCGTGGCTATCCACTAGCTACCTTTAATGAGTAAATAAATTGCTATCTCTGTATATAATTCCTGTACAAAGCTACAACCTCCAAATTTCCTGATACTTGGGAGTCTTCTGTAGTTTCCAGCTAGGAGGAAAATGGTCAGGAGTCACTATCTTCCCATTGATGAGCATTGAATGCTATCCATTTTTGAAAAGAAGCACTATCCCAACAATATTTGTCTAGGAAAAACGGAAACCTTTCAGATTTAAAATCAAAGGAAGCACTACTAAACTCGCTTACCCTGAGGCTGATTTCAGGGGGCTGAGAAGTTTCTAGTCCTGGGCACTTGCTCAGTTTTCACAATCCTTAGACACTAGCTCACACTGCTTCCTTGACATGGTGTCTCTCACAGCTTAAACTGAAGAGTTAAAAAAACAAATTGGCGGGCCGGGTGCCCTAGCTCATGCCTGTAATCCCAGGACTGTGGGAGGCCGAGACAGGCAGATCACCAGTTTAGGAGTTTGAGACCAGCCTGGCCAACATGGTGAAACCCCGGCTCTACTGAAAAAAAAAAAAAAAAAAAAAAAAAAAAAAAAAAAAAGTTGGGCGTGGTAGTGGACGCCTGTAATCCCAGCCACTGAGGAGGCCGAGGTTGCAGTGAGCCGAGATTGCACCATTGCACACCAGCCTGGGTGACAGAGCGAGACTCTGACTCAAAAAAATAAATAAAAATAAAATGGGCTCAGTAAGAATCTCAACACCTAAAGCAATGGTAAAACAAAGCCTTACCACTGACTGCTACCTTCCTATGCTGTCTGTAGGGCTCTTTGCCAGAGCTGGAGGTATTCCAGGGAGGGAAAATTGTCCATGCTCTGGGTCTATCTGGAAAAAAGGTGCCTAGAACCTAGGCTGCAAATGTACAAGCTTTCCTCTTTAAAGCACGGTAAAATGGGTCCCATTTGGTTTCATCAAAAAGGCAGCAAATCTTTCACAACTGAGGAAAACACGTGAACCATGAGCTTCACATTTCAACAGAACTGTGGTACCTCTGATAGCCACAAAGATTCATATGTTGACTCAAATGTAAATTTAGATCTTTATCAGTTTTACTAAATTCGCAAAGTACCCTTTTATATGGCAATTTGTACCAGTAATGAACAATTAGTATGCTCACCCATGCTCAAGAGAGCCGCTCCAAAAACTTACATTGTCCCCCAGACAAACGTTGTCTAGGGGCAGCCTTGCGTATTTCTACACCTTAGTAGACATAAGTTCAACCCTTTGTTCTGGTCCGAGTCAGAGCCCAGTAGTTAATCTTTTTTCCCAGGACAGAAAACCAAGAAGGGCCTCCTCACACCCTGATTAAACGCTGGAAGCAGACCCTGTGCTGTAACAACGCTCTGGCCACTCCTGAAAAAGCGGATCTTGGGGAGGAAACCGCAGGCTCTCTTATTAGGGCTCACAGCATTCTACTGTAAACTCACTGCAGGCCTCGGCTCCAGCAAGACTCATCCGTTCAAGCCTTTAAATTACCCGACTTGCGGGCCAGTGGCAACTGAACGGCACTGGTGGCGGAGGGCGGTTGCTGCGCGAGTGAAGTGGCCTCCGTGTTTGCTAACCCCGCTATTATACTGCCCCGCTTGGAAACTTAAAGCGCTTCAGACATCAGATCTCACTCACTTCCTAAATAGGCTTACGTCCGCGCGGCCACAGCCATTGGGCAGGAGGGAGCCCCGAGTGCGCCAAGAACCCAGAGACCGTCCGGGGCTCGGCGCCTCCGACTGCGGTCGTAATTTGATCCTCAAAATGCAATCATTTAATTGAAAAAGGACTAAAAGCTGCCTGTAGGCCGGATCCGTGGACTGCAGGGACTCAGGCACTGGAGGTGACCGGCGCCTGGCAGCTTCTCCTGAGTGGGGGTGGGATCGTCGAGGAAAGGGGGCGGCCCCTTCAAGCGCACAAGGACACAGGCCGTCCTAACCCGGGACGCAGGGCCCAGGCGCCACGAGGACACCCCCACCCCGGAGGGACCCTAACGGAGGCTTCCCCGCGGCGCCGAGCCGAGGCCGAGGCGGGCACCGGGACAGCGAGGGGCGCGCCTAGGAAGGGCACGGTGTAGCCCCGGAGCCACGTGGCCGGCTCCCGCGTCCAGAAGGTCGGAGCCCACTTACCCAGTCACGCGTCGTGGCCTAAAGGGGAGAGCACCGCGGAGATCAAGTTTAAAAGGGGCCTGGGCGGGGCGGCACCAACCAAAAAGTTGCCGGAAGGCCCCTCCCGGCCCAGCACCCGCCCCTCCCGCGGCGCCCGGAGGCCCTCCTGCGCCCCCTGCCGGCGGCCCGGGGCTTCCCCGCCTTGGGTCCCCCCACCCTACACGGCCCCGGCTCCCACTTTGCCCAGGCCTCCGAGTCTGAGGAATCTGCCCCAAACTGTCGCTGGCTGTGATGTCTCCTTACCTCGTTGAAGGTCAGAGGAAGTTCCTGCCACTCAAATAATGTTCGGTGTCTCTGGTACCCCCTCCCCTCCCTTGCCTGGTGTTTCTTAAAGTCTTCAGCCACGCCCCTGGGTGCTTATTTCAAGACTCGTCTAATTACATAGTAGAAGACTGGCTCCAGGTAAAAGATCTGGACATTAGCGGAGGTCGGGGGTACAAACTCATTGAAGAGGGGTTGACGCACGGGGAGGACTCCTGGTGCCTGGAGTGCTGCATGCTTAGAATGATGGCCACCGCCTGCAGATATCTTACCCCCAAAGCACGTCTGTGTCATTGGACTGTGAGGAGAAAGGGGAGAAGGTATTTTGACTGCAGTAAAATAAACAGGTCTATTGGCTGGATGCCTAAGCCACACTCCATATAGAACATGAGTGTTGTGGACTGAATTGTGTCCCCACTCCCAAAGACATATTGAAGACCTAACCTCCAGCACCTGTGAATGCGACCTAACGTGGGAACTGCGTCTTTAGAGATGTAGTCAAGACGAGGTCACTGGGGTGGACCCTCCTAATTCAACATGAGTGATATCCTTATCACACAGACAGAAGCACACGAATATGTGGCGAGACAGGGGCAGATCAGAGTGATGCAGCTGTAAGCCTGGGAATGCAGTGGATTGCTGGCCACCACCAGAGAGAGGCTAGGAAGAGACAAGGCAGAACCCTCCCCTGCAGATTTCAGAGGCAGCTTGGTGTTTGCTTCTGCTGACACTTTGATTTTGGACTTCCAGCCACCAGTAATGTGAGACAAAACGTTTCTGTTGTTTCAAGTCACCGAGTGCTTTGTTAAGGCATCCCTGGGGAGTTAATACAGTGACTGTGGGGACTTTCCCTCTGCCATTCTGTGTAAAATCTGGCCATAAAGACATTATTTGACTTCCCTTGTTTGACTGTAGGTCATAAGACCCCCATTCCAGAGGGAGTCCTGTCCCATACCCAGAAGGAAACAGTGCATGGTCAGAGAGGCCAAGAAGAATCTAGACAGACAGGCCTTGCTGGATTTTCTCCCTCTGTCTATTAGTCTTAGATCATACCCTTTGTGTTCAATCACATTTCTACGTCACTGCCCATATTTTGTTGAACCTAGGCATAAAAATGGACAATTTCCCCTGTATCTCTGGGTCTTCATTTGAAGGCTCCCGGGTATGCACATTAAATACATTTATATGCTTTTTCTCCAATTAATCTGCCTTTTGCAAGTTGATTTTTTAGTGAACCTTAAGAGGGCAAAGGGAAAACTTTCCATGTTAGCTCCTACAGATTGCTCAGTGCAGCAAATACTTGTTGAGTGCCTATTCTATGCCAGGTACTGTGATTGGTGTTGGAGGGTGTGAAGTTCAATGAGAAACTGCCCCTGCCCTAGATCGAGGAATATAAAATGAGATTCGCCCACTGATAGAAGCCCATGAAGAGTGCCAAGGGCACAGCATAAAGCCACAAAGCCCAGCCTGCTAAGGCCACAGGAAAGGCTTCCAGAAGGAAGAGGTACCTAATAGTACAATGAGTGTAGCATGACCAGCAGGAAACTCATATACTGCATGAAATTTAGGAGAGCAAAGAAGCAAAGAGGCCAAGAAAGTTGCAGAAAAATCATAGGATAATAGAGTGCAGAGGACTTTAATAGATCATCTAGGACTTTTCTCTGGTGGGTGGAGCTGGTCTTAGGGTGTTGTCATGCAGAGTTGTCATGATGATGCAATGTAGGCTCCATGACAACTCTGTTTCCTTCTCTACTGAATCCCCCCAATTCAGTGTAAATGCCTAGAATATATTTAGATAAGGGGGAAAAAATTCCTTATCTAAATATCCTTATCAGAGAAAGAGATTATTCCCCCAAAGTAGTTCAACATTCATGCCATAAAACTCTTCAAGGCTGATAATGGGACAGTAGTGGGGTTTTATTCCAAGCTGTAGCTTCCTTGGGTCACCTTGAGTGTGAATTTATTCCTGTATTCCCAGTACCTGGCCTAGGGCTTTGCACATTTTAAATGCTTGATAAAACCTACTGAATTTCCTCTTTTTTGCTGTCCATTTGACTTGTCTTTCACATACGTGGTGAACTACAGACATCCCTGACTTACAATGGTTTGATTTATGGTTTTGTTTTGTTTTGTTTTTTTACTTTATGATGGTGCAAAAGCAGTATGTAGCTCAGTAGAAAATGTGCTTCAAGTATCCGTACAACCATTCTGTTTTTCACTTTCAGTACAGTGTTCAGTAAATTACATGAGATATTCAAAACTTTATTCTAAAATAAGATTTGTGTTCAATTGTTTTGTCTAACAGCAGTGTAATGTAGGTGTCCTGAGCACATGTGAAGTAGACTAGGCTAATGGGATAATAGTAGACTGGGATGTTCGGTAGGTAGGTGTATTAATTCGTAGGTAGGTGTATTAAGTGCACTTTGAACTTACCATATTTTAAACTCACAGTGGGGTTATCAGAATGTAAGTCCATTATAAGCTGAGGAGCATCTGTGCTTGGAGAGTAGGAATCCCAGGGCATTGGGAGGTGTTGTGCACTTCCCTGGCTTGTTTTGCTGCTGTTGGTGGGGAGCCTTTTCCCCTAGTCCCATGCTTTTCTGTAGAGGAGCTTCTCCCAGACAATGGCCTGGGCCTTTTACTTATTTTTTCCTCATTCCTTTCCAGAGAAGGAAGGAATTTCAGTACAATTCTGTGCTAACGTGAATGCTGAAATCATGCAAACTGTCCTGTTGGCTTCCATCCTCTGCCTGTCCCGTTTTTAATGTGAACAGGTGCAGACTATTATTTTCTCTGATGGGACTAGGGGAAACGGGTGGGGTGAACTGTGCCCTGCCATTTTGTGCTTTTCGATGGTCAAAGTGGAATTTAGTGCCTCTCCCAGCACTTTGGCAAGGCCGAGCGGGCGGTGGATCACGCTTGAGTCCAGGAGTTTGGAGAGGCCAGCCTGACACATGGAGAGACCCATCTTCTACTAAAAATACAAAATCTGCTTGGGGTGTGGTGACCTATGCCCGTGTAGGCCCGCAGCTACGCTCCGGGAGCTGAGGCAGGATAGCATCACTTGAACCCGGGAAGCGGAGGTTGTTGTGAGCCGCGAATCCGGCACCATTGCCACTTCCAGGCCAAGGGCCTACCAAGAGTGAAACCTCCCCCGTCTTCAAAAAAAAAAAAAAAAAAAAAAAAAAAAAAAGGTGTCTCTCATTAACCCTGCAATAACATAATCCTGGAAGCCACTGAGGGTTTTCTCAGCTCAGTGTATAGTCAGTCAATTGGGGACATTATAAGTGTCACTGCCTTCACTTTTGTGCTGTTCTTTTTTTCTTTCTTCTTGAGATAGGGTCTTGCTCTGTTGCCCAGGCTGGAGTGCAATGGCACAATCATAGCTCACTGCAGCCTTGACCTCCTGGGCTCAAGCAATCCTCCTGCCTAAGCCTTCTAAGTAGCTGGGACTACAGGTGGCGTGACACCATGCCTGGCTGATTTTGTTTATTTTTTGTTTTTTGTAGAGATGGGGTCTCACTATGTTGCCCAGGCTAGTCTTGACTCCTGGGTTCAAGCAATCTTCCTGCCTTGGCCCCCCAAAACACTGAGATTACATGTGTGAGCCAGCATGGCCTTCCACTTTTGTGCTTTTTGATGGTCAAAACAGTATTAAAAATAGTGTCTCTCGGTTAGGCACAGTGGCTTACATCTGTAATCTTAGCACTTTAGGAGATCGAGGTAGGCGGATCACATGAGGGGAAGAGTTCAAAACCAGGCTAGCCAACATAGTGAAACCCCATCTCTACTAAAAGTACAAAAAAATTAGCTAGGCATGGTGGCGGGTGCCTGTAATTCCAGCTACTTGAGAGGCTGAGGCAGGAGAATCACTTGAACCCAGGAGGTGGATGGTGCAGTGAACCAAGATCATGCCACTGCACAGCCTGGGTGACAGAGTGAGACTCTGTCTCAAAAAAAGAAAAAAAAAAAAAGTCTCTCATTAACCCTGCAATAACATAATCCTGCATTTTACCCTCCCCTTTTCTTCCCTCACTGCCCAAAACCAGCATAAGGCAATGATGGACCAAGGTCTAGACTGGGATGGGGAGTAGTGTGTCTCAGCTCTGAAGACACAATCTGAACAGTAATAAAGCTAGCACCTTAATTTCCATTCCATGTCTTATGTCTGGGTTGGTTCTGAATGTGAGAGGAAGGGAAAGTGCATTATTTTTCACCCTCCCCATATCCTACAGTTGCCTGATCCTCATCCCCAGGAGGATCTAAGACTCACATATTATCGATAGACTAACTTCAGACATTTGCTTTCATGAACTAATTGGCCCATTCATTTACTCTTGTGTCTGTGTGTAGTGCAGATTTTAGTGTGTTGTTGTGGTGTAGAGTCAGAATATAAAGCAACTACAGACATTATTTATGATTTAAATGATCACTCCAGTTGGGTAACATTTTAACTGGGGTCATTGGGCTGTTTGCCATGAGCAGGTCTCTGCCCAACAGCTTGCCTTTTCCAAGCAGCTGTAGGCTTGTTTTCAAGCCAAGAGAGAATGTCTGCCCTTGCTGAAGCATATTGGTTTCATCTGCTTAAATAAACCCATGTGGCTGATTTCAGCAATTAGAAGATACATATGTGAGTATCCTGGAAGCCTTGGGATATGAGTGCTCTGATCCCCACGTGGGTACAAAATAGCCTTTTGTTTCTGATCCTCATATAGGTACAAAATAGCCTGTTTAAAAAAATCCCGACATATTCGTTATTTCCAAACCTGAGCATTGTTGTTCACAATACTTCTAGAAAATACATGAATAGAGTATAAAACAGAATAAGTTAGATATTTAAATATATCACCTTAATTGATAAGGATGATCAGATTTGCTGTAAAACAAATAAAATACAAACATTTTAAACTCCATATCCTTCTGCAACGAACCACTGATTTCTTTGTTTCTCCTTACAGTAAAACTCCTCAAAAGAGTTGTCTATATTTGTCTCTAATGCCTCTCTTCCATTCTCATCTGAATCCGGTTGTGGTGGGCAGCCTCTGAGATGGCTCCTAATAATCCCCATCTCCTGATATTCAGGCCCTTGTAGAATCCCTTCTCCTTGAGTGTGGGCTGCACAGCAGAAGTGATGGGGTGGCATCTTAGAAAAGATGCTAAGCATTGTAAGTCATTAGGGAATTGCAAACTGAAACAACACTCAGATACCACTACATACCTTCTAGAATGGCTGAAATTCAAAACACCAACTGTTCCGATGTAAGTGAGGATGTGGAGCAACAGGAACCCTCATTCATTGCTGGGAATGCAAAATGGTACAGGCACTTTGGAAGACAGTATAGTGGTTTCTTAGAAAACTAAACAAACTCTTACCATAAGATCCAGCAATTGTGGTCCTTGGTATTTACTCAAAGGAGTTGAAAACTTATGTCGACACAAAGTTTTGCATGTGAATGTTTGTATTAGCTTTATTCATAATTGCCAAAACTTGGAAGCAACCAAAATGTCCTTAAGTAGGTGAATGGATAAACTCTGGTACATCCAGACAATGGAATATTATTGAGTGCTAAAAACAAATGCTCTATCAAATCACAAAAAGACATGCAGGAGCCTTAAAGCCCTATTACTTGTCAGATATCGTGGCTCACACCTCTATTACCAGCACTGTGGGAGGCTGAGGCAGGAGGATCACTCAAGCCCAGGAGTCCAAGACCAGCCTAGGCAGCATGGCGAGACTCCATTTCTATAAAAAATTTAAAAATTGGCCCAGCATGGTGGTGGATGCCTGTGGTCCCAGCTACTTAGGAGACTGAGACAGGGGGATCACTTGAGCCCAGGAGGTTGAGGCTGCAGTGAACCAGAATTGCATCACTGCATTCCAGCCTGGGCAACAGAGTGAGGTCCTGTCTCCAAAAACAAAAAAAAAACCCCAAAAAGGTCTGGTGTGGTGGCTCACACCTGTAATCCCAGCACTTTGGATGGCTGAGGTGGGTGGATCACTTGATGTCAGGAGTTCGAGACCAGCCTGGCCAACATGATGAAACCCTGCCTCTACTAATAATACAAAAATTAGCTGGGTGTGGTGCTGCATGTCTGTAATCCCAGCTAATTAGGGAGGCTGAGGCATGAGAATAACTTGAACCAGGGAGGCAGAGGTTGCAGTGAGCTGAGACTACACCACTGCACTCCAACCTGGGTGACAGAGTGAAACTGTGTCTCCAAAGGGGAAAAGGAAAAAAAAAAAAAAAAAAAAAAAGCCTACTACTAAGTGAAACAAGCCAATCTGGAAAGGCTACATATTATTTAATTCCAACTAACATTTTGGAAAAGGCAAAGCTATAGAGATGGTGAAAAGATCAGTTGTTGCCAGGGGCTGGGGATAGGGAGGGATGAATAAGTGGAACGGGAGATTTTTATTTTTTTATTTTGTTTTTAGAGATGAGGTCTTGTCCTGTCACCTAGGCTGTAGTACAGTGATGAGATCATAGCTCACACAGCCTCAGGCTCCTGGGCTCAAGGATCCTCCTACCTCAACCTCTCAAGTAGCTGAGATTACAGGTGCAAGCCACCACACCCAGCTGAAGAGAGAATTTTTAGAGCAGTAAAACTATTCTGTATGACACTATAAGGGTAGATACATGTCATTATATAGTTGTCAAAACCTGTAGAATGTGTAACACAGAGTGAACCCTGATGTAAACTATGGATTTGGGTTATCAGTGATGTGTCAGTGTTTCACCAACTGTAACAAATGCACCATGCTGGTGTGGGATATCATGGTAGGGGAGGCTGTGTGGAGGAGGGATGAGGGCATGTGGGAATTCCCCATTTTCTGCTCAATTTTGCTGTGAGCCTAAAACTGCTCTAAAAAATGAAGTCTTTAAAAAAAAAATGATGTGGGCTGGGTGTGATGTCTCACACCTGTAATCCCTGAGAGGCTGAGGCAGTAGGATTGCTTGAGGCCAGGAGTTCAAGACCAGCCTGGGCAACATAGTGAGAACTTAACTCTACAAAAAATTAGAAAATTAGCCAGGTGTAGTGGTACACACCTGTAGTCTTAGCTACTCAGGAGGCTGAGGCAGGAGGATCACTTGATCCAGAAGCTGGAGGTTGCAGTGAGCTGAGATTGTAGCACCGCACTCCAGTCTGGACAATAGAGCAAGACCCTGTCTCAAAAAAAAAAAAAAATGGTGATGTGATTCCAAGATTAGGTTGAAAAAGACTATAACTTCCACCGTGAGCTGCCTCTCTTTCTCTTGCAGATTCCTGCTCTAGGGCAGGGGTCCCCAATGCCCAGGCTGTGGACTGATATCAGTCCGAGGCCTGTTAGGAACCGGGCAGCACAGCAGGAGGCGAATGGTGGGTGAGTAAGCATTACCACCTGAGCTCTGCCTCCTGTCAGATCAGCCGTGGCATTCGATTTTCACAGGAGTGCTAACCCTATGATGAACTGCACATGTGAGGGATTTAGGTTGCACACTCCTTATGATAATCTAATGCCTAATAATCTGAAGTGGGACAGTTTCATCACTACCTCCCTACCCCACCCTACCCCACCCCACGCCGAACCCCTGAGGGTCTGTGGAAAAATTGTCTTCCAGGAAACTGGTCCCTGGTGCAAAAAAAGTTTGGGTACCACTGCTCTAGGGGAAGCAAGCTGCCCTGTTGTGAGCTGCCTTATGGGGAGACCCACTTGGCATGGAATAGGTGTCTCAGGCCAGCAGCCAACAGGGATCTGAGCCCTGCCAAAAGCCACATGAGCAACTTGGAAGCAGATCCTTCCTGTCGGGCTTGAGACCACTCTCACCCCAGCCGACGTGAGGATCCTATTCTTGTGGAAGACCATGAGCCAAGCCACACCCAGATTCCTGACCAATAGAAGCCGGAAGATAATGAAAGTTTATTGCTTTCAGCTGTTAGTTTGGGGTAACTTGTTACACAGCAGTAGCTAAGTAATACACCAGTCCACTACTCCATAAGAACAGCTCTTTTTGAGGGCAGCAGTGATTTTGGTCTTTGCCTTAGTGAACCTTCATCTCAGTTGTGTGATCACCCTCTCCTTGAAACACTCTTCATTTGGCTTCCAAGTCTCCGCACCTTCTCTGTCTTTATCCAACCTCCTGCCTGCCTCTTTTCTGCCTCTATGACTGGATCCTTTTCATTTTGCCCGCCTTTTACTGCAGAGCTCTCCAGGGCTCAGTCCTCAGATCTCTGCTCTCCTTGATCTACTCCTGTCTAGGTGATGACTTTGTTTAGTCATACTGTGTGAAATGACATTTTTATTTGATGAATCTTCCATTTCTGTCACAGGCCTAGACTATTTCCTGACTTGCCAACTCATCTGTCCAACTGCCCACTCAACATTTGCACTTGGGTTTCTAAAAGGCATCTCAGAATTAACTTATCCAAAATGGAATTTTTTATTTTTCACCCTCAAAAACTGATCTTGCCACCAGTAACCCCACTGAATTAAATAGCTATTTCATTCTTTAGATGCCTGTGGCAGAAACCTGGGCAGCATCCCAGACTCCCCTCCTGCTCTTACACCTTGTATCTGTCCATTGCAGCAGTCCCAGCTCTACCTCTAAACCCCAAATCTGACCTCTTCTCAACCACCCTAGTCCAACTTTCCATGGTCTCCCTTCCTGATGATTTTAACAGCTCTCTAGCTGGTGCTTTGCTTCCATCTTTGCACCTGCGGGTTATTCTCCACACAACAGACAGCGTGAACTCTTAAAACATAAGTGTGGTCATGTTATTTCTCTGCATGGAATTCTTGCGTGGCCTCTCATTTCTTTCAGTGTAAAGTCAAAGCCCTTTCAGTGGCTTACATTGCTGCACATGATGTGGCCTCCATCTGCTGTCTGTCCTACTTCCTGACACTCTGTCCTTTTCACATGTGCTCCCTCTACACTGGCCTCCTTGCTGGATTTTGAATGTAGCAAACATGGCTGCCTCTGGGCCTTAGCACTTGTTGTTCCTCTGCCCAGAATGCTCTTCCTCCGGGTTTCATTCTGGCCTGCACTGTCTCTTCCTTGAGGTCTCCAGTCATAAGCCACCTATTACGGCTGAACTGTGTTCCCCCGAAATGCATAAGTTGAAACCGTAACCCTCCATGTGACTGACTAGACGGTATTTGGAGATTCGGCCTTTAGGGAGGTTAGATGAGGTTTTGAGAGTGGGGCCCTAATCCAACAGGACTGGTGTCCTTATAAGAAGAGGAAGAGATACCAGAGGTCTTTCTCTCTCCCCGTGCACACATGAACAGAGGAAAGACCATGTGAGGCACTGAGAGAAGGCAGCTGCCTGTACTCCAGGAAGGGAGGCCACACCAGCAACCATCCCTGCTGGTACCTTGATCTTGGACTTTGAGCTTTCACAACTGTGAGAGAGTGAGTTTCTGTTATGTAAGCCCCCAGTCTGTGGTCCTTTGTTGTGACAGCCCAAGTCGACTAAGACACCATGTTAGAGCTGCCTCATATAAAGTGCCAACTCCCCGCATCTCACCCAACATGACTGTCCTCCCTAATCTGCTTTTCTCTTCACAGTGCCCTAACTTCCTTTTCTTGTTTGTATGTTTGTTTTTGTTCCTCTTCCCTGAGTAGAACATCAGTGCCATGAGGGCAGAGGCTTGTACTCACAGCACCTAGCACTGCGTCTGGTGCAGCTTATGCCCCCACTTAATGGTTAAGTGCCCATGATTGAACTGGGGAAAACTCCACTGTGCTACCATTGCTCCAAATTCTGCAGACAACTACAGGTGCCCAAGAGGAAGAAAGCACTGTCCAAAAGTGAGCACCAGCCACAGTGGCCACCTAATTTATATAGTCTCACTTTTATCATTCCTGGAACCAATTCAGGATTGCATTTGGCTACACATCATAAAAATCTGACTACAGGGGCTTAACCAAATAGAGATCTCATTTTTCTCACACAACAGTTCAGAATTGGTGCAAAGGGACCCAGAATCTTTCTTTCTGTTCAGCCACCCTTAAGATATAGCTTTAGCCCTTCTAATTAACTCCTCGTGGTCACACATCCTGCATTCTCATCTGTATTCTCAAGAAGACCAAGAAGGGCGAAGGGCAAAGGGCAAAGGTGAATGTCAACTGAGGTAGCCCTTTTAAAAACTGTTTTCCTAGAAGCCCTATTTGGTGATTCCCTTCACATCTCATTGGTCAGAACTGTGTTACATGCTCTCCTCTAGCTGAAAGTGATACTGAGAAACACATTTAAAACAAACAAAACAAACAAAAAAAAAAACAATGCCCGGTGCGGTGGCTCACGACTATAATTTCAGCACTTTGGGAGGCTTGAGGTGGGCGGATCACCTGATGTCAGAAGTTCAAGACCAGCCTGGCCAACATGATGAAACCCCATCTCTACTAAAAATACAAATATTAGCCGAGCGTGGTGGCGCATACCTGTAATCCTTGCTACTTGGGAGGCTGAGGCAGAAGAATTGCTTGAACCCGGGAGACGGAGGTTGCAGTAAGCATTCCAGCCTGGGCAACAAGAGCGAAACTCAGTCTCAAAACAACAACAAAACGCTAGGCATGTTACCACTCTAAATTAAAACAGAGTACTTTTGTAGAAAAGACACCGTGGAGTATGAACAATTGGCTAGGTGTCCAACAGTGTGGGCCTCTTCCTGTTTTACAGGAAAAGCAATTTCCCCACTTTTCAGTTCCTGGAAGAGCATAAGCCAGCACCACGTTCCAAATATCTACTATAATCTGGATGGAGTTCCAGGTAGTGAGAACAGTGTGTACAGAATTTCTGAGTGGACATGAGAAAGAGCTTCCCTGTGGCTGGATCTCCCAGTGGGCGTTTGGGAGAATAATTGCAGGTGAAGCTTTGTGTGGTTCCTTTTTTTTTACGTAATTGTTCACATCAACATTGCCAAGTTTAGATTTGAAGAGGGTAGGAATTGTGACTGCTTAATTTCTGCATATAAAGCCCAGGCTGCCTGAGCCACATGCAGGCAGTTACTAACAATTGCCCCTCACAGAAATGGTAATAAATGACGTGAAGCCACTTGGTTGCTTTGTCCTTTCTGATTAACGCATATTTATGACCCACATGTGGGAGACTGGAAATAGCTGCCAGGCCCATCCAGATCTGTGCTGGGTAATTGAATGCAGCAGTGCCACAAATGGCGTCTCCTAAACTATGATTTTTGCTTTAGAGAAATTATAACGAAAAGTGAATAATCCTTTTGTTCTCTCCAGAGAAGTACACAATGTGTATTTAGTTCCTAACCCGTGACATTCCTAAGCATCTGTGTGAGCATGACTTCCTGCCTTCCAGAAAAGCAACAGGGCCTGTTTAGGTTCCTTTTGCTTTCATCCTGTGTCCTTTCTCCTCTCCTTGCCAAATGTAGTCTTCAAGTTGAGGCAGCAGCGTCACAAATGCTGGCTTGAGAGCAGAGTTACTCTGTATTTTTCTGTTGCTGATCTGCATTTCCTATTGAGCCCGTGTTCTGCTGGATAGGGCTTGAGGTGCCTTGCAGGTCTCACACTTTAGTCCAGTCAAGTAATTTATTCAGATTCAATAATTTAAACAGGCTTTTGAGGTAAATGTTAAAGGCTTAGTCTTTCGGATTTCTGCTTCCCTTCCCTTCGCCTCTCCAGATGGCATCTGGTGCATGTGTGTGGGAGGCGGAGGGAGGTGCTTATGGCAGAGGAAGGGAAACAGGGTTGATGCACATCCTCACTGGCCTCTGCTGGGGTCTGAACTGCCCTTGGGACAGTGACCACTGAGATGCAACTGTTCCCAGTCTTAAGTCTTCTCCGGAGGTTGCTGCTGAAACCTGAGACATGATCACAGGCTCTTGGGTTGGGCAGGCCTTGGGAATCTGCCCTGGACAACCCCAATGTTGCCTGCTGTGGCCACTCTATCTTTAAAAAAGCTCCCTCTGGCTGGGTGCAGTGGCTCAGGCCTGTGATCCCAGCACTTGGGGAGGCCAAGGCCGGCAGATCACTTGAGGTCGGGAGTTCGAAACTAGCCTGGCCAACGTGGTGAAACCCGGTCTCTACTAGAGATACAAAATTTAGCCGGGCCTGGTAGCAGGCACCTGTAATCCCAGCTATTCGCAAGGCACAAGAATCGCTTGAACCCCGGAGGCGGAGGTTGCAGTGAGTCGAGACTCTGCCTCAAAAACAAACAAAAACTCCCTCCATTTTTTTTTTTCTTTCTTTCTTTCTTTCTTTCTTTCTTTCTTTCTTTCTTTCTTTCTTTCTTTCTTTCTTTCTTCCTTCCTTCCTTCCTTCCTTCCTTCCTTCCTTCCTTC
>NW_016805188.1:2949968-2960320 GCF_001698545.2 Rhinopithecus bieti | reverse complement strand
CTCAGCCTCCCAAAGTGCTGGGATTACAGGCGTGAGCCACCACGCCTGGCCTGCAATTTTTAATTTTAATTTTTTTAGAAACGGGGTCTCACTCTGTTATGCAGGCTGGAGTGTCATGGTACAATGGACAGCTCACTGCAGCTTCAAAGTCCTAGGCTTAAGTGATCCTCCTCTCAGCCTCCTGAGTAGCTGGGGCTACAGGTGTGCACCACGATGGCTGGCTACAATTTTTAAAATATATTTTATCTTCTGAGGAATT
Source organism: Rhinopithecus bieti (assembly GCF_001698545.2). Classification (NCBI taxonomy): domain Eukaryota; kingdom Metazoa; phylum Chordata; class Mammalia; order Primates; family Cercopithecidae; genus Rhinopithecus; species Rhinopithecus bieti. Next base: position 2,960,061 of record NW_016805188.1, on the reverse strand, counting down.
ATGCATGCTTGCTACTGTGTGATATTTCTATTAAAAATAGAATGGTGGTTATTTAATAAGATGTTAACTACAGTGGCTTCTAAGCCCTCTCCTTGGGATGTTGCTTTTGTTTTAAAAGTCTGAATGGTGGAGAATCCCTGATCCAATCTGACCTAGTTTTAGCAGGGGCTTCTGTGGGGAAGCTCTGTGGATGTGATCTGGCCACTGCGTGCCAAAGGACAAGGTGACTCAACTTTCTCTTTTAAAAGGAAAGTTCCTGTCTGTGGTAATACCCAATTTCGACTTTTCTTTCTTGATTTGAGGTCCTGAGAGGGGAACGTCTTCTACCTTCCAGTAGAACTGTTACCCTGCAGCAAGCATGCAAAATTCCTTAGAATAGAGAGAAATGTGTAAGTGACATTGCAAAACATTTTATATTTTTGTTAGTGTTTATATTTTGTTATGTTTTGTTAGAGATAGGAACTCAGGTGGCAATGTACCCCTTGATGTGTATTGTAGGTGTTGGAAAGGTCAATAAAACCAGGGAAATAAAACTGAGAGCAATGGGGGAAAGAAGTCTTATTTTACACAGGGTGGTTGGGGAGGCCCCTCTGAGAGGCTGATATTTATGAAGAGACCTGAAGGAGATGAGGGGCTGAGCCATGGGAGGAGCATTCCAGACAGAGGGAATGAAAATGCAAAAGCCCCGGCCGGGTGTGGTGGCTCATGCCTGTAAATCCCAGCACTTTGGGAGGCTGAGGCCAGTGGATCACCTGAGGTCAGGAGTTCAACATCAGCCTGTCGAACATGGTGAAACTGCGCCTCTACTAAAAATAAAAAATTAGCCGGGTGTGGTGGCAGGTGCCTGTAATCCCAGCTACTTGGGAGGCCGAGGCAGGAGAATCACTTGAACCCGGGAGGCGGAGGTTGCAGTGAGCCGAGACTGTGCCACTGCACTCTAGCCTAGGCAACAGAGTGAGACTCCATCTCAAAAAAAAAAGAAAGAAAGAAAATGCAAAAGCCCCGAGGTGGGAGCCTGAGTTTTGGGGTCATTAGGAAGGTGGGAACATGACCTCTTGGCATGAACCCCACAGGCTGATGCTTCTCAGCAGGCCCTTTGATGTGCATGGCCTGCATTCCTGGCACCATCTCTGACCTCCTTTTGCCCCTCCCTCATCCCTTCCCCAGGTCTCCTAGGAGCAGGGGATGAGGTCACCTCCTTCTCTTCTTTCCTATCCCAGGCTCCAGTCCTTTGGTGTTAGCTCTGTGCCCTGCTCATGACTTCCTCCCTGGGCCTCATATTTTAATTCATAAACCACTTATGAAAAAATTTTAAAAAGCTTAAGTGGACTGTTTCCACTTCTTTTCATTTCAGTGATAATAATTTTGCTTCTGTGGGAAGCAAAGCAGATGTCTCCACCTGACTGTAGTCACATACAAGGCAGCTGGGTAGGGGAAGAAATAAAGAAAAGAGCTTACTACGTTGGTTTTTCACCCTCCACCCACTTAGTCCCTGGAGATCTGCTTATATACTTTCAATCCCACAAAATTGTCTTCCAGTATTGTGACTTGTGACTTCCTAATTTCCAAAAGCAGTGGTTTTGTTCTCAGTACTCATCTTAAATAATTTATCTGCAGAACCTGGCACTGTGGCCACATAGTGCTTCCAGGAACTAACTGCTGTTACGGGTGGAGGGTACCCAGGTTCTTGGTGTTTTGAACAAAGAGTTGGACAAAATGCACAAACAAAGCAAGGAAAAAATGAAGCAACAAAAGCAGAGACTTATTGAAAAACTGAAGTACACTCCACAGCGTGAGAGTGGGACTGAGCATAGGGGCTCAAGAGCCCCTTTACAGCATTTTCTTGGGTTTAAATACCCTCTAGAGGTTTCCCATTGGTTACTTGGTGTACATCCTATGTAAATGAAATAATGGCCCGCAATCAGAGCAACCAATCAGAGACTGAAGTGAAGTTACAAAGGTTACACCCTACACAAGCATCTGATTGTGGAAAGCAACCAATCAGAGGCTGAAGTGAAATTACAAAGTTACTTTTTTTTTAATCTGTTTTTTTTTTTTTTTGAGATGGAGTTTTGCTCTTGTTGCCCAGGCTGGAGTACAATGCACAATCTCAGCTCACCACAACCTCTGCCTCCTGGGTTCAAGTGATTCTCCTGCTTCAGCCTCTCGAGAAGCTGGGATTACAGGCGTGCACCACCACACCTGGCTAATTTTGTATTTTTAGTAGAGATGGGTTTCTCCATGTTGGCAGGCTGGTCTCAAACTCCTGACCTCAAGTGATCTGCCCACCCTCAGCGCCCAGCCTTTTTTTTTTTTTTTTTTGAGATGAAATCTCAGTTTGTCACCCAGGCTGGAGTACAGTGGCATGATCTCTGCTCACTGCAACCTCTGCCTCCTGGGTTCAAGTGATTCTCCTGCCCCAGCCTCCTGAGTAGCTGTGATTACAGGCATGCATTACCATGCCTGGGTCATTTTCATATTTTTCGTAGAGACAGGTTTTCATCATGTTAGTCAGCCTGGTCTCAAACTCCTGACCTCAGGTAATCCGCCCACCTTGGCTCCCAAAGTGTTGGGATTACAGGCCTAAAATTGCTTCTTGATGTGTCCAGCAGAATGATTTTCCTACTAAATGTACTACCACAAAGGGGTCAACTTGTTGGATGGGTTCGTTATTATTACTATTGTTATTATTCTTTTAAGGCAGAATGGCTACCAAATGCAAGTATCTTATTTACCATTATTACTGTGTGGCATATCTTCTGATAGTCATTAGTGACTGGATTAGAAAACAGAAGGGCCCAGAAAGCCATATTATTTGTAAAACGAAAATAATATGGACTAGCATGCAGCTCTTTTTGATGCTCCTTAAACTGAAGTAGAATCTGTCATGAGATAAATCCTATGACTTCTGTGATTGTACACACGGGATTATGATACAACCTCTAGGTGAAAATCATACTTGCCAAATTTTTTATTTGCACAGTGAATTCAACTCAGATAAACAACTGTTATAGGTATCATCTCATTGAACACTCAACCTAATTGGGAAGTAACCAGGTGGTTAATCCCAGTGTCGTAGGTGAGGTAACCAAGACTAGGAGGCTAAGTGACATGCTCAGTGTCAAACAAGTAGCAAGCAGCTGGACTAGGAGGAGAACTGGGTGCCCCTGATTCCCTGGCCACTGCTCTTGTTAGAATTTTTATTGTGGTTACATAATTGGGTCCACAGACAACTCTTAACTATGGAGTCGAAGATGGGACATACAATGATGGACACTGTCATCAATTTTCAGTGCTAAGAAAATCTGAAATAGTTTGCCTTGTTAGAGGATAAATTTAAAAAATTATTTATTAGAGGTGCAACAGTACTGTGCATCTATACGAAAAGGAAGCTATGTGTTGATATGGAAGAATCACCAAGAAATATTTATAATACGTTTTATTTTAATACTTCAAGACTCAGGAAATTTCAAAAATAGTACAGAGAGTTCTTGTGTGTCCTTCACTCTGCTTCCCCAAATGATAACATTATACATAACCATGATACATTGTCCAAGCCAGGAAATTAACATGGTGCAATACTATTAATTCAAATAAAGACTTTATTTGGGTTTCTAAAAATATTTTTAAATAAAAAGGAAAGGTGTTACACTGAGTGTATAGTTTGCATCCTATTTGTTTATTTTAAAAGAGAGGGGAAGGATGTGTGTGTATTTATTTCCATATGCCTAGAATATCTCTGGAGGGATATATAAGAAACTAGACACTTTGCTTCCAGGGAGAACAGTGCAGCAAGTTGCAGAAGAGGTAGAGAGAATTTTGCCTGTATATTCTTTTGTACCAATCCATCTATTTAAAAAAAAGTGAATGTTGAATTTTCATAGCATAATTTAAAAAAGTGAATGAGGACACTTTTCATGTATTCATGCAAAATAATCTGTAAGTTATATTTTGAGTGAAAATGCAAGGTAAATAAGTGTTTATTCATCTCATTTACAACGGAGGAGGGAAGAATTTATGTGCGTCTTTATTTCCATAGGCATAGTTATCTCTGGAAGGATATGTAAGAAACTGTTAACGTTGGTTTGCCTCCAGGGAGAAAAATAGGCAGCAGGGGCCAAAGTGGGAAGGAGACCTTTCACTATTTATTGTACTTTTTCAATTTAGGCTATGTGAACTTATTTCCTTTTCAGCAAAATAAAGAACACTGAAAAAATTAAATCCAAAAAATGCTTTCACTTTGTAATTTTTTTCCCTCTAAAATATTCAGCAGCTTTCCAGCTACTCTCTGGCTCAGTTCCAAATTTCTTAACTTGACATTTTGTTTCTTTTTATAATTCGATCTCATTATTTCCTGACTGGAGCTTTCTGTTCCACCTAAAGTGTTTGACTCTCTGTCTTTTTTCTCATAATGGTTCACTTTGTGACATTTCTTCTTTTCCTCTTCTCCAGCCATCAGAAATCATCCCTGGCTCACCTCTGTGAAGTTTTCCCTGAACTCTTCAGCCTTTTGTGACTTGCCTCTCTCCTAAATTCCTGTAATATGTATTGTCTGCCTGACACTGGGCCCTAATCCTATGCTTTCTAGACTTATCAGGGGAATGTACACTCTGTCCCCAAAGAAGATTACCATATCGTCACCGGCAGTGGCTGGGTGTGACAGTTTTCTGAAATTCGCTTTTCCTCACAGAGCGTTACACTTGGTTGATGTCCCAGTGAAGCTTTTTGACAAATCTCTTTGTAGAAATTTTATTTCATACATATGCTTGCCTAGTGTGCTTAAGAGTTCCAGGCTGTATCCTGGCAATAAGAAATTGTTTGTCTGCTCAAAAACACCCTAGCAGAAAAAAGAGGACACAGTTAAGAGTTAAAACTCAATAAAGCACATGGTGTTTTGAATATTGATATATTTTAAAATCTAACACTTCAGAAAACAAGATGCATGATAAAATTTTCCCTCTTTTTTATTTGGCTCCTCTATTTGGCTGCATTTTGGAGACTAGGTCCTGTTTTCCTGGTAACCATGGCAAATTAATTAGCTTTTCTGATATGTTATCAACTGGTTCTCAAGGTCTTCATGTGAAGTAAATGGCAGAATTGAATTAAAATCTTTGCAGGTCTTATCTTAGATCCATGTGACTTCTGAGTTCGTGTTCTTTTCTTCAAGGCAAAAAATATTTGCAGGGTTTCCTCCATTACATAGCACTGTGTTAATACCTAATGGAGATAAAATATAAAATACAGTCTTTGAGGACTATATGCCATTATTCTTATATTACATATTCCATTTTCTTTCCTTGCCACATATTATGGCTGTATGTAGTACATACATATTATGGTGTATGTATTGCAGGTGCAGTCAGTTCCCAGGTAGCCTTAAGATGAGAGAAAAGTCTTTTGAAAAAGACTGATCTTGGAAATTGCAATAGTAAAAAGCAGGAAGCAAACAACAAACAGTAATAGTCATAGCTTACATTTGATTAGGTCTTTACTTAGCTAAGTATATTTCAGGCATATTATCTCTTTGTATACAATAAATGATGGAGGTGGGCGCTATGATTTCCCTGTTTTGCAGATGAGAAAAGGGAGAGGCTAAGCAATTTGACTGTGATCACACAGCTAAGTTATAGAGCTGGGAGTCAAATGCAAATCTTTTGGACCCTGGGTCCCTGTGCTGAATCTTGACTTTACGTGATTGTTTTTCCAAAGATTAGTCATATGGGCCAGTAACTTATTAATATACTTGTCTTCATCTCTAACTAGATGGTAAAATATTTAAATGAGCACTGTGACTCATTTTCTTGTTTCTCCACACATAATAATCCATAGCACAGAAAGCTGAACATCCTTAGTACTTACTTTTCCAAAATAAATAAATTCATAAAGACAATTACGGCTTATAAACATGGTGTTAATAAGTCTATGATATTCATATCCCAAATTCAACAAGCCGGCTGGGTGCTGTGGCTCACTCCTATAATCCCAGCACTTTGGGAGGCTGAGGTGGGGAGATTGCTTAAGGTCAGGAGTTTGAGACTAGCCTAGATAACACAGTGAGAGCCTGTCTCTACAAAAACATTTTAAAAAATTAGCCAGATGTGGTGGTGCATGCCCATTGTCATAGCTGCTCAAGAGGCTGAGGAAAGAGGATCTGTTGAGCCCAGGAGTTGGAGGCTGCAATGAGTGTGATCATGCCAGTGCACTTCAGCCTGGGCGACAGAGTGAGATCTTATCTCTCTCTCACACACACACACACACACACACACACACACACCAACAAGCCAACTATGTGCCAGGCAGCATGATGTGGTACAAACAGCATGTGTTTTGGAGGACTTGAGATGATGGTGAAGTGCCTGGCACAGGAAGGTGCTCAATACATGGACTGTTTATTAATGCATTTATATTTTCTGATTTAATTCTTCTCATTCACAATCCTATTAGGTAGTGTATTAGTCAGCTTGGGCTGCCATAACAGAATACCACAGACTGGGTGGCTGAAACAGCAGAAATTTATTTTCTCACTGTTCTGGAGGCATGAAGTCCAAGTTCAAGGTGCCAGCAGAGCTGGTTTCTGGTGAGGACTCTCTTGCTGGCTTGTAGACAGCTGCCTTCTCATTGTTTCCTCACATGGCCTTTTCTCTGTGCACGTGTGGAAAGAGAAATATTTTCCTATTGGATTAGGGCCCTACTCTCATGACCTCATTTAACTGAAATTACCTATTTAAAGCCCTTAGCTCCAAATACTGTCACATTGTGGGGGTGGGTGTTAGAGCTTCAATATATAAATTTTGGAGGGATACAATTCAGTCTATAACAGGTAGTTACTCTTCCCATTTTGCAGATGTGGAAATAGATATTCAAAGGAGTGGTTTCTTTTCTTCTGTGAAGCCTGTCTGTGCAGTCAGAAATATCCAACCATATTTCTCCAGGTTTCTTTTTTCCTTACCACCTAAAGAGTTCAACTATTTTATCCTCTCTAGAAGTGTTTTTTTGTTGTTGTTGTTGTTGTTATTTTTGTTTGTTTGTTTGTTTGTTTTTGAGACAGTCTCACTTTGTCGCCAAGACTGGAGTGCAATGGCACGATCTTGGCTCACTGCAACCTCTGCCTCCTGGGTTCAAGCAGTTCTTCCTGCCTCAGCCTCCTGAGTAGCTGGAATTACAGGCACCTGCCACTATGCCTGGCTAATTTTTGTATTTATTTATTTATTTATTTATTTATTGTAGTAAAGATGGGGTTTTGCTGTGTTGGCCAGGTTGGTCTTGAACTCCTGACCTCAGGTGATCTACCTGCCTCGGCCTCCCAAAGTGCTGGAATTACAGGTGGGAGCCTCCGTGCCCAGCCATATTTTTTAAAACAATACAACAGAACTGGTAGCATCCTTTCCTTGGATAGTGCTAGTGAAATCCTGACAGTTGATTCCCCACCTGGGTTTCTCACCTTGATGCCTTTACCTCTCTTCTGTTATTTTATAATTAGCAGAGACCATGGGGTTATAATGTACTTAATTACATATTCAATACTTGATGTACTAGTAGAGAACAATTCTACTTTTCTCTACATCAAAAAAAAAAAAAAAAAAAAAAAAAAAAACCGGAATTGGCTGGGCATGGTGGCTCACATCTGTAATCCCAGCACTTTGGGAGGCCGAGGTGGGCAGATCATCTGTGGTCAGGAGTTCAAGACTAGCCTTGCCAACACGGTGAAACCCCATCTCTACTAAAAATCAAAAATTAGCCAGGCATGGTGGTGTGTGCCTTAATCCCAGATGCTCTGGAGGCTGAGGCAGGAGAATAGCTAGAGCCTGGGAGGTGGAGGTTGCAGTGAGCCCAGATCGCACCACTGCACTCCAGCCTGGGTGAGATTCTGTCTCAAAAACAAAAAACAAAAACAAACAAAAAAACTCCCAGGAATGATGTCACAGCCAGACTTACCAACTTTGGAACATAGCTGGGGAATGAAAGGTTGCTCAGCATATAGCAAAGTCTAGGGTGGGATTATCTTGCTGCCCAGAAAGCACATTATTCTCTATCCTTGTGCTTTGATACCACTATAACTCAGTATTCTCTACCCACGGTGGATTCTATTGCTTCACGTCTTCTAGTCTATCTGTCGAACTAGCTTCAGTAAAACGTATTTCTTTCTATCTTGAGTACAAATCTCACTTAGGGTGGATCTGATTGGTTCAGGTAGTCAGCACCCACCCCTTAGGTTCCCAGCCAGCTTTTGGTCTATCATATGTGCCACTATAGTACCATGAAAACAGGTCTCTTATCGATCACAGCTAAAGGAAAATATTCTTTGAGAACATACAAAGGTTTGTCTTCTATTTCTATGCTTATTTCTCACCTATAGGCGAAATAGTGTTATGGTTAACATTGAGGTTCTGCAGTAAGACCGCTGGAGTTTCCATTCTGTCTTTACCACTTACTAGCTAGCTACATGACCTTGGACAAAACAAATTTACTTCACTTTCCCATGCCTCAGTTCCTCATCTATAAAATGAGAATGATAATACAGCCCCTGCCTCACAGGGCTGTGAAGATTCCATGAGTTGATGCATGTGAGGCCTTAACACAGTGCATCATACACTACTAGTAAACACCCAGGAAGTTAACATTGTAATTGGTTGCCTGAGTGTTCTTGCCCACCAGAATGAAGAATGCCAGCTTTTATTCTCAGGATATCTCTAAGGGTACAGTTACAAATAAGCATTTTAGATACCCACTTTATGGAAGATTAAGTGGCATGGTAAACTAAGGCTGTTAGTTTCTGATGAAATTCATTCACCAGTTCCACAAGTGTTACATACACAGTCAACGGGGATATGAAATGAGTGAGACAGAGTCTCTATCTGTAGTTTACTTGGGGGAGATAGTCAAGTATCTAAGTTAGCTTGAGATGGTAGCGAGAATAATATAGAGTAGGAGTCACCATGAAGGAAGTGCTCAATTTGCTCTAGGCTGGGGTGCAGGGTTAGGGGCAGGTCAGGGATGACATCTTGGAGGAGATACTTGAGTGAATCATAAAAAGCAAGGGGTATGGGAAGTCATTTCTGGCAGAAGTAACAGCAGAGATGAGACTGCATGGTGCCTTCAGGGACCATGTAGGTTGTAAATGGATTTTAATCTTTTGTCCTAAAGACAATAAAGAGCCCTTGGAAGGTTTTATTTGGTTTAAAGATCTATCTACCTTTATTGTTTTTTATTTCTGATGACAAATCATATATGCTCATTATAAAAAGCAATGAACATATTACAAATATATACATTTATCTAGATACATATGTGGGTATGTGTGTATATATATGTGTATATATAAAGTAAAGTATATATACATATATAAAGATCTCCAGTAATTCCCTTCCTCATCTCCTGAGATAATTACTCCTGTTGACAGTTTAGAGTACATTTTTTCTAGATTTCTTTCTATGCACATACTAACAACAAATATATCATAATTTCATTATTGTTATTTCTAATATAGGAATTGCTTATATGTATTTTGTTTGTTTGTTTTTTGAGATGGAGTCTTGCTCTGTCGCCCAGGCTGGAGTGCAGTGGTGCCATCTTGGCTCACTACAGTTCCAGTGATTCTCCTGCCTCAGCCTCCTGAGTAGCTGGGGCGCACGCCACCACACCCAGCTAATTTTTGTATTTTTAGTAGAGATGGGGTTTTGCCATGTTGGCCAGGCTGGTCTCGAACTCCTGACCTCAGGTGATCCACCCAACTTGGCCTTCCAAAGTGCTGGGATTACAGGTGTGAGCCACCGCACCTGGCCATGCATGTGTGTTTTGTTTTGTTTTTTTTTTTTTTTAATATCTTTTAATGATTTAGTACTGGAGGTTTCCTTTTCTTTCCTTCTTTTTTTTTTTTTTGTGATGGAGTCTCACTCTGTCATCCAGGCTTGAGTGCAATGGCGTGATCTCAGTTCACTGCAACCTCTACCTCCCAGGTTTAAGCGATTCTCATGCCTCAGCCTCCCAAGTAGCCTGGGATTACAGGCACGCACCATCACACCTGGCTAATTTTTGTATTTTTAGTAGAGATGGGATTTCGCCATGTTGGCCAGGCCAGTGTCAAACTCCTGAC
>NW_016805188.1:2903148-2949808 GCF_001698545.2 Rhinopithecus bieti | reverse complement strand
TTATTATTTTTGTGATGGAGTCTCACTCTGTCATCCAGGCTGGAGTGCAATGGCGTGATCTCAGTTCACTGCAACCTCTACCTCCCAGGTTTAAGCGATTCTCATGCCTCAGCCTCCCAAGTAGCCTGGGATTACAGGCACGCACCATCACACCTGGCTAATTTTTGTATTTTTAGTAGAGATGGGATTTCGCCATGTTGGCCAGGCCAGTGTCAAACTCCTGACCTCAGCTGATCCAGCCGCCTCAGCCTCCCAAAGTGCTGAGATTACAGGCATGAGACACCACACTAGGCCATGATTTAGTACTGGAGGTTTTCTTTTCTTTTTCTTTTCTTTTCTTTTCTTTTCTTTTCTCTTTTCTTTTCTTTTCCTTTCCTTTCTTTTCTTTCCTTCCTTCCTTCCTTCCTTCCTTCCTTCCTTCCTTCCTTCCTTCCTTCCTTCCTCCCTCCCTCCCTCCCTCCCTCCTTCCCTCCCTCCCTCTGTTCCTCCCTTCCTTCCCTTTCTCTTTGTCTTTCTTTTTCTTTTTCTGGGACATTAAGTTTAGAGGGAAAACTGGAAACTGGAGGGTCAAGGCTGAAGGAAAGGAGACCATCTTGATGTAGGGCACACAAGCCCCCAAATTGGGGCTTAGCCCAAGAGGGTTTTTGGCTTCACACAGTAAAGAAGTCAAGGGTGAGCTGGTGGTTTTAGACAGCAACTTTCACTGAAGCAGCAGTGTACAGGAGCAGCAGAGGTATTGCTCCTTCCACAGAAGGGCCAATCCACAGGCAGCAGGCCCAGAGTAGCAGCTCAGGAGCAGTTTCGCAGTAATATTTATACCCAGTTTTAATTATATGCAAATTAAGGGGTGGATATTCAGAAGTTTCTAGAAAAGAAGGTGGTACTTCTGGGTTATTGCCACAGAAAGGGGAGATGACTTCCAGGTGTTGCTATAGCAATGGTAAGCTGACATGGTACTTGTGGGCATGTCTTATGGAGAGGAGATTTTGCCTCTTCCCTGTTTCAAGTTAGTCTTCAATCTGGTCTAGAGTTCAAGCCCCACCTCTGGAATCAAGTCCTGCCTCCTACCTCAATCTTGTCTCAACCAGATTAAGTTGAGTTTCTGGACCTGTAAACACTCATCAGAACCAACTATGCTCTCTGTGAAGTTTTTCCTGAATATTTCAGCTCACAAGGTTAGCTCTCTCCTCTTAACACATTTAATTTTTTTTTTGTTGATTCCACTCATTTAGCATTTTCTGGGTACTATCTTTTATCATTGACTATGATATTACTTATGGTGTATCTAATACTCTAAAATTTGCAAAGATCTTTAAAGTACACTTATTTTCAGAAGATAAACAGATTTACGGAGGTAGCCCTTGGTAGCTCACTGGAGGTGTTTGAAAAGGGGAGTGACATGAGCAAAGCAATGATTTAAGCCTGATCTTAACTATAGTGTATAGAGTATATAGCAAAGGTGGAGACTAGAGGCTGGTAGACCAGATAGCTTCCAGCTATTATAGTTTAGGCTATAAGGGCCTGAAATAGGAGGGCACATCAAGAATAGAAGAGAGGTTCTCACCATTTTTTCCTTCAATAAGAAATGTATCCAAGGAATATAACATACCTTTGGCCATTATAATGTTGTCTCCATTTCCAACTCTATGTGTGGGAATTACTGTAGAGGTGAATCTCTATTGTGAGGTAGGAGGCAGGACTGAGCTCCAGAGGCAGGGCTTGGACACTGGACAAAATTGAGGACTAGCTAAAACAGGGACAGGGTGGAAGCAGTTTCCCATAAGTCACGCCTCCCAGTGTGCCATGTGCCATGTCAGTTTACCATTGCCCTGGTAACACCGGGAGCTACCACCCCTTTCCATGGCAGTGACCTGACAACCCAAAAGTTAGTACCTTTTCCCTAGAAATTACTGCATAAACTGTCCCTTAATCTACATGTAATTAAAAGTAGGTATAAATATGACTGTAGAGCTGCCCTGAGCTGCTATTTCTGCAGGAGCAGTCATGGAGCTTAACACCTCTTTAATAAAGCTGTTTTCTTTTACCACCAGCTTGGCTTTGAATTCTTCCCTGGGTAAAGCCAAGAACCCACAGGCTAGGACCCACTTTGGGGCTCACCTGTCCTGGATCAAATCTACATAATTTAGACTTTGTGGAGGTCAAGGGGTAAGATTAACTCAGTGTGTTACACAAGCTCAAAACTTGGCAGTCATCCTTGACTACCTCTTTCAATGTTGCCCTTCATATTCATTTGGCCAACAAGTCCTGCTGAGTTCACCTTCTTAATGGTTTTCAAATTTACTCCTCTCTCTAGTTTTAACTGCATGGGGTTCCTCAAAAGTTCCCTGACTCCTCTAGGCAGTGTTAGTTGTCTTTCTTCTGCCTTTCTGTCAAATTTTGAGCATAACTTTATTGTGGGACTTAGTATATATATTCACATTACATTGGAATCATCTGTTTACTCACGTTTCTCCATTCAACCATGATATTCTTAAGGGCAGTTTAAAAAAAAATCTTATATCTCTAGTGCCTGGCATATAACAAGGCTCAATGAATGTTTGAGAAAGGCAAATGACTGGTATTTTTAGCCCAACTGGCAGGATAGTGCCACATTCACTGCATTCTTACTGTGTATCAGGTATTTGAATTAAAAAGATGAGAAAGAAACAGTTTCTGCATTGAATACATGGACACTAAGAAGGGAGCAATATACATGGCGGCCTACTTGAGGGTGGGAAGAGAGTGAGGATCCAAAAACTACCTATTAGGTACTATGCTTATTGCCTGGGTGAAAAAATAATCTGTGCACCAAACCCCAGCAACATGCAATTTACTCATATACCAAACCTGCACATGCACTCCCTGAAACTAAAGTAAAAGTTGGAAAGAAAAAAAAAAAAAAAAAAGAGAAATAGCTTCTGTTTTGGAGGAGCTCGGGTAACAGCAAGGGACCATATAATGATTAACAGCAACCAACTGTGTGATCTTTGATCAATTGTTTAATATCTCTGAATCTCAGTTTTCTTATCTGTAGAATGAAGCTATATATATCCTTACTAAGAATTAGTAAAATAAGCTATAATGCAGTGCAATCTTACAAATTCCTGTAAGGATTAAAAGAACTATTTTTCAGCACTTAACACAGTGACAGACATAGTAGACACAGGTTGTTATTATTAATGATGATGAGCCTAGCAGACGAATACCATAATGCGAGGGGAATTTTTTTTCTAGTTTTTAAAGACATGGTCTCACTCTTGTTTCCCAGGATGGATTGTAGTGATGAAACTGCCACTGTAAAATTATAACTGAGATGGTGAAAGACATCTGACCTCACCAACTCCATCTTGCTCCTAACCTCCAAACTGTTCTTGTTCACTCCTGGGCATAGGCTGAACTAACTTTGGAAGGAACTTTTAGTTTTTAGCTTAAAACAAAGATGATAACAACCCTTTCCTAAAACAAATCCCCTTCTTGCCTAAAAAATATTTTTTTAATCCTTACAGGATCTTGTAAGATTGCATTGCATTATAGCTTATTTTACTAATTCTTGCAAGGATTTAAATATATATAGTAGGCTTCATTTTACAGATAAGGAAACTGAGATTCAGAGATATTAAATAATTGATCAAAGATCACACAGTTGGTTTGTGCTTTTAGTCATTATATTGTCCCTTGCTGTCATCTGAGCTCCACCAAAACAGAAACTATTTCTTCTTTTTTCTTTCCAATTTTTACTTTAGTTTCAGGGGGTGCATTGCAGGTTTTGGTATACAGGCTAACAGAGTAGCCAAAAGATTAGACATTATGGTTTAGGAGTCATGCAGCTGGAGGCTACAAGATCCTGACCCTCCCCAAATTGCTCCTGGGGATAACAACACTATTGTAAAGTCTAACTCAGTGTTTGAGATATTTTGCAGACCCCGCAAAATGGATCAGCTGGCACCACCCAGATCGGTAAACTGGTACATCTGATCTTGTGGTCCCAACCCAGGAACTAAGATTCTGACCCTTCCCAAATTGCTCCTGGAAATAACACTACTGTAAAGCCTAACATCGGTGCTTGAGATATTTTGTAGAGCCTGCAAAATGGATCAGCTGGCACCACCCAGATTGGCAAACTGGCTCATCTGATCTCGTGGCCCCAACCCAGGAATTGATCCAGTACAAGACAGCTACCACTCCCTGTGAGTTCATCTCTGACCCAACCAATCAGCACTTCCAACTTACTGGCTATCTCCCCACGCACCAAATTGTCCTTAAAAGCTCCGATCCCCGAATGCTATGGGATACTGATTTGAATAATAACAAAACTCTGGTCTCCCGCACAGCCAGCTCTGCGTGAATTACTCTTTATTGTAATTCCCCTGTGTTGATGAACCGGCTCTGTCCAGGCAGCGGGCAAGGTGAACCCGTTGGGAGGTTACATTGAGTGACCCAGACACAGCTTACTGCAGCATCAACTCAAGCAGTCCTCCGGCCTCAGCCTCCCAAATAGCCAGAATTACAGGCGCAAGCCACAGAGGTTAGCAAGGGGAAATTTTTAGGAGCACAGCCATTGGGCACAGAAAACTACTATGTACCTTCAGAGTGAGGCAGGAAAGTCTTAAAAGTCAAAGCCTTAGAAATGTTGTGCAGCCTTAAAAATCAATTAAGTCTTAGACCTGGGGGGTCAAACTTCAAATACCACAGCAGCCAGAAATTTATTACATCAGAGGTTGGGAATCACTTGGGGAACTTCAAAGGCAGATCAATGGCCAGTTCCCAGGCCCAAACTCATCAGAATTTCTAGGAGTTCTAGTTCCAGCATGAGTATGATTTTACCTCTCCTAAATTGATTCTAATGTGCAGCCAGGGTTGAGAACCGCTGCCATTCTAAACCAATGAGGGCAAGATGGCCAAACAGAAGTGTCATTTCCTATTTAGTCTCCTTGATTGCTGCAATGGAATTTCTCAGCTTCAAAAGTCCAGAATTTCATGTGAGATTTCCCAAATTCTAAAATATTGGCAAGTAATTAAAAAAAATTTTTTTTTAAAAAGATTGGGATCAAAGAAAACATGGATTTGGGGCCTACTGAGTGTCACTTCGTAACCTTTCTTGCAGTTCAACCTCAGGTTTGAACAAACAACATAATTCTGAGAAGTTAAATAACTTGTTCACGGTTCCACAGCCAGTCAGAATAAGAGTTGGGACTAAAACCCAGTCCCTCTGAATTTAATTAATGTTCCTTCTATGTAAAGGAAGGAAAACCTGAAGATGCGCTTTAAGCATGGGTAACAGAAACGCGAAGTTACAACCAGCCATGATCGCAACCACGCATGCGCCTACTACTGGTAGCGCGGCGGAAGAGCAGCGAAGGTTAAAGGTGATGAATTACGACCTCTGCTGGCGACGCTCACGACTCCTGCCGTAAAGGCCGTGTTTGGCGCCTGCGCACTTCCTTTCCCTTTCGGATTCCCGACGAGGTGTTTGCAGTAAGGGGTTCTCCCTACGCCACGCGGCCGTCGCTATGGTGAAGCTGAGCAAAGAGGCCAAGCAGAGACTGCAGCAGCTCTTCAAGGGGGGCCAGTTTGCCATCCGCTGGGGCTTTATCCCTCTTGTGATTTACCTGGGTCAGTAGGAGAAGAACCGGGAAAGTGACTGGAGGGAAGAGGGTGGCGGAGACTGCTGTCCCATTTTTGGCCATCGAGGGAGGGAGAGAAAAACAGGGGACACCGCCGTGCACGGCCCCTGAGGCTGTCTAGTCAAGTGGGGCCGAGCTAACCTGAGTTCAAGTTCCCGTTCTATCGCTTTATAGTTGCATGGTCTTTAACCAGTCTTGCAATCCCTCCTTTTCTATTTTTGCATCCTTAAAGTGGAGGTCATGCTTCTCGGGATTGTTGGGAGGGTTGGATGACCCCAGTGGATGTAAAAGCGACTAGTGCACTCTTTAGCACTAGGTGAGTTCTCGGGGTGTTTGTCCTCACTTGTTCTCTAAGTGGAAAGAGGCCTGTTCTGGGAATCTAGATCCCTCGTGAAAGTACCACTGCCATGAAAGCATGATTATAATAATAATCGTTGGATGCCTCTGCTTTCTTACCTGTACAATGAAGGGTTTGGATGATTTCTGTTACTGCCCCCATTTTACAGGTGAGGAAACAGCCGTAGAGAAACTTTTGCCAAGGTCGCACAGCTATGCTGACTGAGGGAATTATGGGCTCAGGCAGTGGGGCATCAGAGCTCATAGTCTTAACCACTATAGGGTACTTAAAGGATTTGTTTTTTTTTTTGTTTTGTTTTGTTTTTTTGTATTTGTTTTTGAGACAGAGCCTCGCTCTGTCACCCAGACTGGAGTGCAGTGGCGCTATCACGGCTTATTGCAACCTCCGCCCGCTGTGCTCTAGCGATCCTCCCACGGAGCTCAGTCTCTCAAGTAGCTGGGACTATAGGCTCGTGCCACCAGGCTCCGTCACTTACTGCAAAGATTTGTTAATATTTTTCAGTTAGGGCTGCAGACTGGGACCTATTCTGTAGTTTTTTCTTTTCTCTTTTCTTTTTTTCCTTTTTTTTTTTTTTTTTTGGAGACATAGTCTAGCTCTGTGCCCAGGCTGGAGTGTAGTGGCGCGATCTCTGCCCACTGCAATCTCTGCCTCTTGGGATCAAGCGATCCTTCCCCCATTAGCCTCCCGAGTAGCTGGGATTACAGACTTGCAGCCACCGCTCGCGACTGATTTTTATAATTTTAGTAGAGACGGGGTTTTGCTATGTTGGCCAGGCTGGTCTCAAACTTCTGGCCTCCAGTTAGCTACCGCCCCTCTCGCCGGCCCCCGCCCCGCGCGCGGCCTCCCAAAGGGCTGGGATTACAAGTGTGAATCACCGCGTCCAGCCAGTAGTTGTTTTTTTTTTTTTTTTTTTTTTTTTTTTTAATTTTACTGCCCCACTCAGGCAGTTCCGTGAAAGGGAAAGAGCGGGTTTTTCATCCCAGCTGTGTCAGTTTGATCATATAGTTTGACAATTCTAAAACTCAGTTTCACATTTTAAAATGCTGTGATTTTAACAAGGTGCTGCTTCCTATTTAGGTGTCATGCATTGTATAAGATAAAGTACACTGTGATTAAGCAGCTGTGGTTTCTTTTTCTCCATGAGTTGCAAGCCAGCTGATAACCTGGGATTATAGAACTTAAAAAGATGTTTTTCTCCTTTATTCTGGGTGCAATTTTTTTAAAAAAACATTGCTTTTCTAGATTTTAGTGACTTTGTGTGGGTACCAAGAATTAGAGTAAATATGACAGTTGTGTTGTCCCCACTATTCTGCAGCACCTCCCCCCACCCACTTCTTTCACTTAATAGAAGGGCCTACTCTGGCTGGTCAAACACTGAGACTAGCTCTCCTTTTAGCTAAGAGAGGTGTGGAAGCTTGATTCTTCCCTTTCTTTGTGCCACCTTCTGTTTTCATTGTGTATGCGAGGTCCTATTTTAGTGTGCTCTTGCTTTTTGTGTTCCTGTGGTTCTTTGCTTCTCTGTAAGTCTTTTCATCTACTGTTCCCTCCTCCTCCCTGTTTTGAAATTCCATTTCTATTGCTAGAAAGCTATAGCTGGTTGCTGCAATCTACATGCCAGGGGCTTTCGTCTAAGAGTTGATAATGCATTCCTTTTCCATACTACAGTTTATTTTTCTTTTTATGCACACTGGCTATATTCCTTTTCTAGGACTACCATTATGGTGATTTTCACCCCAACATTCAATTCAAGTTCTATGAGATTGATGTTAAGGTTGTCTTTCCAGTACTTGTTTATCATTGTCTTTTCCCTTATGCTGTATATTTAATTTTATGTCTAAACCAGTTCCCACGTTGAAATAGAGACAGGGGCTTGCTATGTTACCCAGGCTGGTCTTGAACTTCTGGCTTCAAGTGATCTTCCGATCTTGGCCTCCCAAAGTGCTGGGATTATAGGAATGAGCCACCACACCTGGCTCCAGGTTGTTCTTTTACTTCCTCCACCTCAACTCTCACTAAAACCAGCAATTGCAGATTTAACTTTGTGTGTAATTTAGATTTAGTCATAACTTTCAGTGCTTTGGGGAGTATAGTGCTGTAAAATATGACAAGCAGTGACACGATAATAGAGAATCTGTCTGGACATCTACTAACAAGGTTTTAATGAGCCACTTGTTGGAAGGCGATTCTCCATGGTCTCTCGCATTTCTGCATATCTTATAAGCAGAGGCTCTGATGACCCTTTGTTTCATGTTATCTTTTGAGGGCGTTTGTAGAACAAACAGCCTTGGAAAATAGTATCTCCAAACAGAGCAAAGGGAGATGCGCTTGCAGCCCATTATAAAAGATTCTGGTTCCCTAAATTCCAGTTAATATCCTGCAGTGCAGTCCACCACATGTGCAGGTGTCATCCGGACCTCTTTACATGGAAATTGGGAGTTGAGGAACTGAAGCAAAAGTGATGATACTTTCACAATCTATTGCTGGAAGTAATAAAGTGTTCTTTGTTTCTGACTTAGAATATTGTCTATACCAGCTGGGTGCAGTGGCTCACGCCTGTCATCCCAGCACTTTGGGAGGCTGAGGTGGATAGATCACCAGAGGTCAGGAGTTTGAGACCAGCCTGACCAACATGGATAAACCCCATCTCTACTGAAAATACAAAAATTAGCTGGGCGTAGTGGTGCATGCCTGTAATCCCAGCTACTCAGAAGGCTGAGGCAGGAGAATAGCTTGAACCCGGGAGGAGACGGAGGTTGCAGTGAGCTGAGATTGTACCACTACACTCCAGACTGACGACAGAGCGAGACTCCGTCTCAAAAAAAAAATAATAAAAAAAAATAATAAAAAAAATTTATACCAACATCTGTGAAACTGGCAGGCCAGTTTGTTATCTTTTATTTATTTATTTTAATGGTCTAAGTCACAGAAGATTTTTTTAAAAATATTAACTTTTATTGCCTATTACAAATACTATTTTTTGTTATCTTTTAAATAAGATACAATTGCAGACCCCTCATAGTTCTTTAAACCTCCCAAACTTAATCAGTTACTTCAGCAAGTGAGCATATATGTTATCAGGTTAGTTTATAAATATATTTTAAACGGTAAAAGATAACCATACTTGTAAAGAGTATTTAGGTTGTTAAATAATAAGTATTGGATGATCCATCCCCTGCCGTCCCCCGCCTTCCACCCTGTCCCTTTTCTATCATTGGTCGTTGTTTTATAAAAAGAGAGGTTTATGAGGGATAAAATTTCCTCAGTTGTGTTTTTTAAAAAGTTCAGTAGTTTTTCCTCCAGGCATGGTGGTTCATGCCTGTAATACCAGCACTTTGGGAGGCTGAGGAGTCTGATCACTTGAGCCCAGGAGTTCAAGACCAGCCTCAGCAATATAGTGAAACCTTGTCTCTAAAAAAATTTAAAAGCTTGGTTGTGTGTTTTTCCAAAAATCATTTTGCTCTTCATAGTCTTTCATCCAGTATAATTTGGGAGTTGTGGTATCTTATTTCTGGGTAAATGACTAATAATGAAAGATAGAACATGCTAAGGGCAACTGTGCCAATTGTGTATATAATAGGAATAATGACCGTGTGCAGTGACTCACTGAGAAAGTTGTTTGTTTTTGTCTGGGCATGGTGGTTCACACCTGTAATCCCAGCACTTTGGAAAGCCGAGGCAGGTGGATCATTTGAGGTCAGGAGTTTGAGACCAGCCTGGCCAACATAGTGAGATCCTGTCTGTACTAAAAATACAAAAAAATTTAGCTGAGCGTGGCAGTGTGTGCCTATAATCCTAGCTACTTAGGAGGCTGAGACAGGAGAATAGCTTGAGCCTGGGAGGCAGAGGTGACAGAGGTTGCAGTGAGTTGAGATCATGCCACAACACTCCAGCCTGGGTGACAGAGTGAGACTCTGTCTCAAAAAGAAAGGAGTAAGATAGCTTGTTCTTCCTACTGATTAGTCCTGGACACAATTTCATACTCTAATGAAGATTAGAGACTTCTGTAGTACAGGTAAATTTAGATAGTGCTGGTTGGTCTAGATACCATTCTAGCTATCCTAGGTTGGATTACAAAGAAGAAAAAGTCTTGATTGTAAATGTTTTGTTTGCTGGGGGTTTAATTAATACTTTTTTCTCTTCTGTCTTCCTTGATTCAGGATTTAAGAGGGGTGCAGATCCTGGAATGCCTGAACCAACTGTTTTGAGGTACTGCTCTTAAAACTAAACATTTCAGGGCAAATGTTCATACAGTAGTACTGAATCACTAAGATGTAAAAGGGTAATAGTGGCAGGCCTTGAAATGGAGCTTTATCAGTCAGTATAGTTTTGGGTTACTGGAAAACTGCAACTACTTTCTCTTCCCCCTCCTAATTTGTATTTACTGTACCATGTTATAACTACAACGAAGCACATTTTAACAGAAAAAGAATTTATTATCCTACCACTTTAAAATGCAAACTGTTTTAAATTTCCCATATTCCCATCTTGTCCTCATTCAGATGAATACAACCTTTTATGTCATTCTGACAAGGGTATGCAGGATTTTGTTTTCACTTAAAATTTGAGTTGCTATCCCATGTGTTTTCCAGTTGTGGTTTACCTAGGTTTTTCAATTTTTAAGTATTTTATACAACAATATAATTAACATTTGGGCAGGGTGTGGTGGCTCACACCTGCAATCTCAGCACTTTGGAAAGCCAAGGTGGGAAGATCGTGGAAGGGTTGCTTGAGGCTAGGAGTTCAAGACCAGCCTGGGCAATATAGCAAGATCCAACTCTACCAAAAAAAAGGAAAAAAGTAAATAATTAACATTTGTGTATACATAGCTTTTATAGATTTTGATTTCCTTATAAATTGTCATGGGATTAATAAAGTATATGAACATTTATGGCTCTTGACTGTCAAATTCCTTTCTCAGAAATGATCTTGCTGGTATGTGTAAGCACTCGTGAAAACTTCACACACACAGTATACATATTCATATACACATGTATGCATATATGTGCATACTTGTGAAAATTATATGTATACGTGTAATCTCAAACAGGCAGGTTTGCTCTGGAGGAAGGACTGATATTTGTGGCACTATGATGATCATGACTACTGCACACTAGTGAATTGAATTTCTGCTTGATCCTGTCTCAGACCTCTCTTGTGGGTTGCCCTCACAGACTTTTCACTGACTATTCTAGGGCTTCATTCATTTTCTTCGAACTTTTACTGTAAGCCACGTTTTTCTAGAGTGGGCAGAAAATACGTTATTCACTATCACCTACAATGTGTCAGCCACTGCTTTAGGTGCTTTTTACACAATGTGTCTAGTTGTCACTTCAGTCCTTCAGAGCAGGTTATACAGTAAGTAGGTGGTGGAATATGTTCTATTTCCGAAGCTCGCATTCTTTCCGCTGGGTCCATGTGGCCTTCCCCAAGTAATTTTACCTCTTCCTTTACTTAGCACAATGCCATCTGATATGAATTTCGTCCACCACATCTGCCTTGCTGCTCTCTTCTTTTTCAGAGGAAGGTCTTTTTTATTCTCAAAGGGTACCACAATATGTGCCTTCAAATTGTTCACTTCTGCAGTTATTCTCTTTTCCCTGATAAAGTTTTTCAACAGATGATCTTCACGCACTACCTTCCTCTCCTCCCTCTCTTCCTTTAACTATTTATGGCATGACTTTTAAGAACTGCTTTCAGAGAATCCCCACTAAGTCCTTTTTTCTTAGCCTTTATTCTTTGATCTATCGTTTCCTTTTCTGTAAAATAGGGATTGAGGCAATATATCTGCTGCCTACTAGTTGAGTGGCCTTGGCCTTAGACCAGTTATTTCCTTAGAGAAACATTACCTTGGGAAGCGTGAGAGAGGACTACTGAGTCAAGCTGTGTGGCATTTCCAAGTACTGGAAATTATCATCAAATAACTTTCTCCAAGAAGCCATTAACCTTTCTAAACTTCATCTCTGCTTTTTATCATTTGGGGATAATAATACCTACATAATAAGGTAGCTATGAGCATTGAATAAGAATATTATATATAAAGTATTAGTACTTGTCAAGTAATATGTGATCAGTAAGCTATTAATAATAATTTTTAATCTTTTCAGTGTCATCTTTTTATCCTCATTTCCTTATCCTATGAAAACAGTGCTCTAGCTGTATGATACTGCATGCTAAGTCCCAGAATAAACTATATATATTTTTATGCCTTTGCCCCTATACTTGTGCTCCCTCAGCCTGGAATGCTTTTCCCCCTTAGTTTCCACTGGATGGAAATCTGCTTCTAGAAAAGCCCAATCTCAAATGTTGCCCCTTCCGTAAATCTCTTCCTTCTTTCCTCCTAGCTAAAACTATTCTGTTTTTTGTGTTTCTATAGTTTCTTTTTTTCTTTTTAATTTTTATGGAGGCAGGATCTCACCATATTGCCTAGTCTGGTCTCAAACTCCTGGGATCAAGTGCTGAGATTATAGGCATGGGCCACTGCGTCCAGCCCCATAGTATCCTTTTGTATCTGTCATTCTCTGCCTTGTAGCTATAATATATTTTGTCTCATAAGCACCTAAAGTAATTGCTCAACAAGTGTTGAATTAATGACCCTCATCTCTTGATGGTCTTCTGTGGGTTTTTTATATTTTATTTTAGTTTTTTTTTTTTTTTTAGAGACAGGGTCTCACTGTGTTGCCCAGTCTGGTCTTGAACTTCTGGGCTCAAACAATCCTCCCACCTGGCCTCCCAATGTGCTAGGATTACAAGCGTGAGCCACAGCACCTGGCCGTCTTGGTGGTCCTTTGGACAGGAATTGACAAAGCATTGTATCTTGTACAAATTTTAGGCTGGACCAGCATGCTGGGAAATAACATTTTTTTGTGCCCTGGGTGATGTAGGATACAGAAGTGGGGAGAGAATGTGTCTTTCTGTTGTCCTTTTTTGAGGCTGCATTTATCCCAACAAGATTTGAACCTTCAACAACTAGGTGAAGCATCCCTGTCCTACCGCTTTTCATTTCTTCATCTTACTGTCTTCTCAGTGCTTCTCTCCTTCCTGGCGCTAATCCTCTTGATCTTTTCTGTCATTAAGAACATCTTCTGGTTTCCTTCCAGAGGCATTTGTGTTTTAGGAAAGAATTGAGTGACTGCCTGCTGTAAAGGGTTACTCAGTTAAGGAATTTCATGTACTGTGCTCCCCACACTGGGAAGAGTAACTAGAGAGATCTGAACTGCCTCATCTGTACTCTGAAAGGAACAGAATTATACCTGCTATGGTTTTTATTAACATAAAACTTATTGTTTATTAATATAAAGTCTATTGTTTCTACATATATTTATTGTGTATATAATACTTATGTAAATAATACAGTTAAGGATCTACTAGTTTGTTTCCCTTGCCAAGTTGTTGGGTTCTTTGAGATTAGGACCACTTTCATCTTAGTATCCTCTTTCACCCAGGATGGCTTATTGTATGTGGTCAGCAAATGTTGGTTGACATGAATGCCTTATTCAAAAGTACTTTAATATATAAGGGGCAGTGTCTTAGTGAAATATTTAGGCAAAATATGTGAATATCAAGGTTAAGAGAATCATTTCCATTATCTGCATAAGGCTGAGCAAAATTTCCTTTTTATATTTTTGCTGCCCATTACCATTGAAGAAGAGACCTTTATAGATCTTTTTTTGTGTTTTCTTCTGTCACCCAGGCTGGAGTGCAGTGGCGCAGTCATGGCTCACTGCAGCCTTGACCTCCTGAGCTCAGGTGGTCCTCCCACCTCAGCCTCCCTAGTAGCCAGGACAGCAGGCACGTGTTACCACGCCTGGCTAATTTTTTTTTTTTTTTTTTTTGGAGTTGGAGTCTTGCTCTGTCGCCCAGGCTGGAGTGCAATGGCCCAATCTCGGCTCACTGCAACCTCTACCTCCCAGATTCAAGCGATTCTCCTGCATCAGCCTCCTGAGTAGCTGGGATTACAGGCATGCACCATGAAGCCCGGCTAATTTTTGTATTTTTTTTTTTTTTTTTGGTGGAGACAGGGTTTCACCATGTTGGTCAGGCTGTTTTTTGTTGTTGTTGTTGTTTTGTTTGTTTTTTGAGATGGAGTCTCGATCTGTGTTGCCCAGGCTGGAGTGCAGTGGTGCGATCTCGACTCACTGCAACCTCCGCCCCCCGGGTTCACTGCATTCTCCTGCCGAGTAGCTGGGACTACAGGCGCCTGCCACAATGCCCAGCTAATTTTTTGTGTGTGTGTTTTTGGTAGAGACGGGGTTTCACCATGTTAGCCAAGATGGTCTTGATCTTCTGACCTCGTGATCCGCTCGCCTTGGCCTCCCAAAGTGCTGGGATTACAGGCGTGAGCCACTGCGCCCAGCCTTTCTTTTTTTTTTCTTTTTTTTTTTTTAAGAGACAGGGTTTCACCATGTTTCCAAGGCTGGTTTCGTACTCGTGGGCTCAGGCGATCCACCCGCCTCAGCCTCCAAAGTCCTGGGATTACAGGCATGAGCTATCATGCCTAGTCAGTAATTTATTTTTATATTTTCACTGTGTGCAAAAATACTTAAGAGTTTAAGGGGAGATTTTAATACACAATGGAAATTGGAAATAGATGTGTGTTTTCTTCTTAGGCACAGGGAAATTTCTTTTTTTTTTTTTTTGCGACGGAGTCTCGCCCTGTCACCTAGGCTGGAGTGCAGTGGCGTGATCTTGGCTCACTGCAAGCTCCGCCTCCTGGGTTCATGCTATTCTGCCTCAGCCTCCCACGTAGCTGGGATTACAGGCTCCCACCACCATGCCCAGCTAATTTTTTTTTTTTTTTTTTTTTTTTTTTTTTTTTTTTTTTTTTTTTGTATTTTAGTAGAGTCGGGGTTTCACAGTGTTAGCCAGGACGGTCTTGATCTCCTGGCTTCGTGATCCACCCGCCTTGGCCTCCCAAAGTGCTGGGATTACAGGCATGAGCCATTGCGCCTGGCTGAAAATAATTTTTAAAAATAAACTACAAAACTGTCATTGTCATTTAATAATGCAGTTTTATTCAATGGGCCACATTTTTAAGTAGCCGGATTTAGAAATGAAACCATCTCTTTCCTCCTTCTTAGACTCTACTGGAGTCAGCAAATGATTTGGGAGTTGGGCTTCTTAGTGACTGGAATGTTTGGGGTAAGAGTTAGTTGAGGTGGAAGTGGAGGCTAATTGCTCCCTAGGAACCTAATGGTTGTAAGAGCACTTAGGCCACATCCCACTCTACCCTCTTAAATGATAAAACTATCTCAGTTCCTCAATTTCCACATTAAAATAGGGATCGTAGTTGGGAGTTGTGAACTTTCCTTAGTGTCTAATGCACAGAAACCATTCAATAAATGTTATTTTAGTATTACTGATGTTGCATCTAATAATGAGATAGCTTTGTTTTCTGGGTTTATCAGGCTTACCTGTTAATATGGAAATGAGTAATCGTTTTCCTTTTGATTGACTTCATTTTCTGTCTGCTCACATTTTTGTGTTTGTTTATGATAGGTAACTGCGCTCAAAAGTAACTAAAGTGTATTTTAATACAGTTCTGTATGTTTAATTTGTTTGGTGGGATTGATCCTAGTCTTTTCATAACTCTGAATTTGATAGATGAGGAAACAAACATAAATGTATAAAATTTTCCAGGTCTTAGGTTATGTGTAGAAGATTTTTATTTTGGAATTTAATTTCTTTCTCCTCTTCACAAACATTTTAGCCTACTTTGGGGATAAAGGATTATTTGGTCTTCTGGATTTGGAGGCAATCAGCGGACAGCATGGAAGATGTGTGCTCTGGCTCGGATAAGAGATGGGACATCGTTCAGTCACTAGTTGGATGGCACAAGGCTCTTCACAGATGCATCTGTAGCAGAGTGGAACTTGTACTAACTTATGATAGAATGTATCAGAATAAATGTTTTTAACAATGTTATGCTTGAGTCTTTTTTGAATTGAACATGCTAGGATTATCAGGTAAAAATTAAGCCTTTTGGTACTTTTTTAAAACGGGGAATTTGTGTATATACCTAGGTGCTGTTTACACCTGTAAATCCCAGCACTTTGGGAGACCAAGGCGGGTGGATCATGATATAAAAAAAATTTTCCAAGTTAATTCCTGCCCATTGACCTAACATATGGATTACAGTTTCCCTTTGCAGTGAATTAATAACTCCTAGGGTATTCCGAATGTAGTAAGAATACAGATAGTTCTCAGTTTGTGACAAACCAAACTGTCACTTCCTCCTCTGCATTAAAGTTCTGAGCGCAAGAAATAAAAGTCCTGGTGGCTCTGTTGCACTGGAGAGTTGTGTGATTTATTTGTAGGTTAAATGTGAGTCTAAAGTTTCCCTCAGTTATATTGGGAAACTAGAGCTGGCTGGGCAAGAGCCCGTGGAGAGCTACATGGAATAGTAGCACTGTTTTCTGGTACAAAGAAAGGCAGCTAATGAATGGAAACTAGTTTTCAGTTCTAGATACTGGTTTCCTGGGACCTTCACCTCTATTTGAATCCTACTTTTAATTAGTTTTTTCCATTCTTCTAACAAAATAGCATTATTTACTACGTTTGGCCATTGTTACTAATACGAGAAAGCAGAACCTGAAACAGTTTGGAAAGAGCCTGTTGGGTTGAATATTTTAAGCATCCAGTGTTTAGGCATGATCATGACTATAATCCCTCTCAGGTGCTGGGAGCTGCCATCACCAGAAAGTTCTTATTTCTAATGTAAAACCCTCTTAGCTATTTAAGCCTATTTCCTCAAGGCTTGTTACTTTTGCCATGGAGATGTAGAAGACTATTGTGGTGTCTTGTTGCATAAGGGGATTTTAAAGTGGAATTCTTGAGACCTAACTGCAGGAAATCAGTTTGGTAAGTACTTAATGTAATTGCTTCAGCATCTCTGTGAATCTAGGCATGTGTAATTTTGCTGAAAATTGAGCACAGTATTAAAATTCCATGGAATTGCTTAAGTTTGTGGTTCCCCGCAATCCTTTTTGCCAAGTGCATTGTCAGGGAACTTTTGTTTAGTGTTTTGTTTATGTTTTTCTTCTGTTTCTCACTTGGGATTTTCAGAAATTGAGAAACCTGTGTCAGGTATCTGTTTTGATTAAATAGTAATGTGAATGGTAAACATAACTGGTTGTTCTTTTTTTTTTTTTTGAGATGGAGTCTCACTCTGTCGCCAGGCTGGAGTGCAGTGGTGCGATTTCAGTTCACTGCAACCTCTGCCTCCCTGGTTCAAGTGGTTCCTCTGCCTCAGTCTCCCGAGTAGCTGGGACTATAGGCACATGCCACTATACCTGGCCAATATTTTGTATTTTAGTAGAGATGGGGTTTCACCGTGTTGGCCAGGATGGTCTTGATCTCCTGACCTCGTGATCTGCCCGCCTCGGCCTCCCAAAGTGCTGGGATTACGGGTGTGAGGCACCACGCCTGGTCTGGTTGTGTTCTTTTAAGGATGACCTTTGTGAACGCCAAATGTCTGAGACAGGTTTCAGTCAATTTCGAAAGTTTATTTTGCCAAGGTTAAGGACACTCCCATGACACAGCCTCAGGAAGTCCTGAGGAGGTGTGCCCAAGGTGGTCGGGGTACGTAGTTTGCTTTTATACATTTTAGGGAGACATGAGACATAAATATGTCTAAGATGTACATTGGTTTGGTCTGGTAAGGTGGGACAACTCGAAGTGGGGGCTTCCTAGACAAAAGATTACATTCTTTTGAGTCGTTGATCAGCCTGAATACACAATTTAGTCTGGCTCAGTGAGTCTGCATTTTTACATAAATAGCGCAGAGGAAGCAATAATAATGCATGTGTCTCAGGTGAGTCTCAGAGGGATGACTTTGAGTTCTGTCTGTCCTTTGTCCACAAGGAATTTCCTGTGGGCAAATTGTGAGGGAAGTATGTAGCTTCTTTTCTTTGTGGCTGTTTCATTTAGGAATAAAGTGGGAGGCAGGTTGGCCTGACAGTTCCCAGCTTGACTTTTCTTTTGACTTAGTGATTTGAGGGGTCCTGAGATTTATTTTCCTTTCATACCTTGTAGCTGTCTATAAAACCTCAGAAATTTTAAAATAAAGGCATCCAGAATTAGGAAGGAACCAGCTCCCTGATCTCACATCTAAGGAAGCTAAAGAACAGAGTTTAAGCACTTCTTCAGGGTACAGCCTAAGAGCTGAGACTAGTACACAGTTTAATGTGTGTATATATATATTGTAAAGTTTGTGAAATGTTTAAGCTCCCACATTTTATGAGTTTTAGTTTTTAGGACAGTACAATTCAAGCATTTATTGATTTCTGTTCTGTGTTAGACACTAGAGAGTCATTATGACTGAGATTATTCCTGACCTTGATTAGCTTATGGAAAAACACTGAGCTGGTAGGACCTGATTTGAGTCCTGGCCCTGTCAGTTCTAGCACCTTTGGTGAAATCACTTTTGGTTTTTTTATTGGGAGAACAAGGCCTCTGTGTTGCCCAGGCACGTCTCAAACTTCTGGGCTCAAGCTATCCTGCCTCTGCTTCCCAAAGTGCTGGGATTATAGGCGTGAGCCACCGCACCTGGCTGAAGTCACTTAATCTTTAGGTTCCTTCCACAAGATAGGAACAACAATACCTGCCCCAGGATATTATTTTCTAAACTAATGGTTTTCATAGCTGATCCCAGACTAGCTTCCCCTGGAAACTTGTTAAAATGCACATTTTCAAGTCTTACTCCAGACCTGAATCAGAAACTGGTGATGAGGCCCAGCATTGTGGGTATGTCTGTGTGTGTTTGATTTCCTCAAACATTATTTTAAGCGTATTTTGAGAAAATTGTAGAGTTGTATACAGTGTAAGAAATGATACAGAAAGATCCCTGTATCCTTTACAGTTTCCCCCACTGGTAATATCTTGTGTGAACCCCAATTATCGGAGACGGATCTCAATTAGGAAGTTTATTTTGCCAAAGTTAAGGATGTGCACGCACCTGTGACACAGCCTCAGGAGGTCCTCACGGCATGTGCCCAAAGTGGTTGGGGCACAGCTTGTTTTTATACATTTTAGGGAGACACAAGACTTCAATCAGTATATGTAAGATAAATATTGGTTTGGTCCAGGAAGGTGGGACAATTCGAAATGAGGTAGGGGGCTTCCAGATCACAGGTAGATAAGAGACAAATGGTTGTATTGTTTTGAGTTTCTGATTAGCCTTTCTAAATGAGTCAATCAGATATATGTTTATCTCAGTGGACAGAAGCATGACTTTGAATAGAATGGAAGGCAGGTTTGTCCCAAGCAGTTCCCAGCTTGACTTTTCCCTTTAGCTTAGTGATTTTAGTGTCCCAAGACTTATTTTCCTTTCACACTTGCAAAACTATGGTCAGCATCAGGATATTGACATTGATGAAGTCAAGAAAGAACATCTGTCACCACAAGGATCCCTTGTGTGGTGGGATATAGTCAACCTTTATCCTCCTACCTTGCCCCTACCCCCTAACCCCTGGCAACTAGGAAATCTGTTGACTACTTTTATAATTTTGTCACGTCAAGCAAGTTATATAAATGGAATCAGACAGCTTTTGGGTTTGGCTTTTTTCAGTCAGCATAATTCTCTGTAGATTTCTCAAAATAGTTTCTTCCTTTTTATTGCTGAGTAGTATTCCACGGAATGGATGTACAAGGATGACATCTGGGCTCCCAAGTTTTAGCTGTTACGAGCAAAGCTGCTGTGACCATTCATGTACAGGTTTTTGTTTGATTAATCTGTGATTTAACAAATCACAGGTGCTTCTGATGCAAGTCAGGTTTGAGAACTTCCCCAGACTTGCAGAAGCCTTCTTGCTCTCACCTGTGTATTACAGTGTGCTCTCAATGGAACATCCAGAGTGATCCTTTTAAAAATAAGATCACATCACATCCTGATCAAAGTTTTCCAGTGATTTCCCATCTCACTGGAATTGAAATCCCAAGTACTTACTTTCCGTGACCTACAAGACCCTATATCATCTGACCTTCTGCACCTTTGGTCTCTTTGTTGCCTATGATTCATCACCCACATTTGCTTGCACTCTTGCTGTTTTGTTCCTATCCAGAGAAAGGCCAAGTATAGTCTCACCTTGTAATCTGTACTACCTATTCCCTGCTGGAACTCTCTCCTCCCAGGTATCTATATGGTTGGCTTCCTCTCTTCCAGTCTGCCTAAATGTCATCTTGTTAGAGGGCTTCCCTGATCCTTTAAAATAGAAGACCCTAAACCTGTGTTGCAGATGCAGAATTTTTTTGCTCCTTAGTTAGCTAAATCCAGGTTCTTGTATCACGACCAGGAGAAATCAGGCACGCAGACACATTGAAGGGTGAGGAGAGCTGAATTTATTGGGTGAGAAGGAAAAAAGGAAAAAAAAAAACTCTCAGCAAAGTGAGAGGGGGTCCTGCTAACATAGGGAACCCCTACCACCTCCCAGATTGAATAGCAGGCCAACACACATTGGCTGAAGAGAACAGGCTCCTCCCCACTGCACAGGGTGAGAACTTCCCATGGCTCCACCCCGTTCCCCCAGTGTGCATGTGGGCATTATTCAGAAATAGTTGGGAAAGGGTGGGCAAATGGGCAGTTCTCCCTGAGGGTTGAGGATTTCATCTGGGACCAGCAGTCCAGTCCCTCAGACTTCGGGCTGTTTTAGGCTTGACAGTGGGGTTTGCCAGGGACTGTTGACTGTCTCCTATCTCTATCATTCTCTTCTCTAAAGAAGTACATCTAATTGCTGTTAGATAAGGGTAAGGATGAGGACAAAGATCAATCTTAACTGCTTCCTTCTGGCAGGGGGCGCTGTTTTGGGAAGACAGCAGTCAGAACTCCTGCAGAGGCCTATCTAAGGGTCTCTGGCGAAAGGGGCCATTGTCTGAGGCTCTGGTTGTATGACCATTTAAAGTTTGATGTCCTGAAGGCAAGAAGAGACAAACTGGGTTATTAGAACACATGTATCAAAACAAAACAAGGGGAGTGTAAGGACTGCCCAAAAATCCTGAGGCTTTTTATCAGTTTGCATAGGGATAGGGAAGCCAAAATCTGGCTGGTTAGAAAGACAAACAAACAAAAAAACTTAACCCTTTTGCTGGCATGTGAGGCTTCTGGGTTCCCTTCCCCAAGCCCAATCCTAAGTCAACCAGTTTAAGGTTTGGGAAATTAACTCTTCACAGTTTAGAGGATGTGTATCTAAGGGAAGCATCCCATAGTACAGTGACACAATTACATATTTGTGAAGTAAAAAGAGAGGAGGAAAAAGGAAAAAAAGTGTTTTTTTCAAAGGAGTCCCAGGGGTTCAGTATGCATTTGAAAGGGGTACAGACTGAAGATGAATGGCTACTCATTTAGAAAGGAGGGACCGAGGCATCCCAGGTTCCCTTCTCTTCCTAGCAAATACCCATGGTACGTGAGGGAGAGAAAGTGAGGTGTTCCTCTCCTCTTTCCTCCAACCTCGTATCCCTGAGTCCTGGTGACTGTGACAGTGTGTTGCCCATGGGTGCTAAAATGGCTTTTACTCATGTTAACAGGGGGGCCTGGGGACTGGGAATATTCACTCTTACCCATGTATGCCGTATCTCCTGTGCTGTCAGTAGCCTTTTGAATTCCTTTGAATCCATGAAATGAGAAGCTTGGATTAATTGGCAGGAATCAGTCACGCTAACCTGCGTTGTGTCTTTTAACTTTTGTTGTCTGCCTCTGGATCCCTCAGATCCAGTTTTCTTTCTTAGGACATTGACCTGAAGCTTGGAATTAAGTTTGGGACAAAAATGTGTCTTAGGGGTGTTGCATGGACTCCTTATCATAAGCTGAATACTAAGGTGAAGCTGTGGAATTGAGTCCTCCTCTAATGAGGGAGAGAAAAGGATGTATTGTGACATACCCAGATAACTGGTAGCTGTAGTTATGCTTGCTAAGATTTGGGTGCATGTGGCTTGTCTTTGGTTAGCTCCCTTGGTCTTTCTCCAAAAGGAAACCTCTGGGTGATGGGCACCCTATTTATTCCTGTCACCTGGCAGGGTCTGCAGGATAATT
Source organism: Rhinopithecus bieti (assembly GCF_001698545.2). Lineage (NCBI taxonomy): Eukaryota > Metazoa > Chordata > Mammalia > Primates > Cercopithecidae > Rhinopithecus > Rhinopithecus bieti. Next base: position 2,927,805 of record NW_016805188.1, on the reverse strand, counting down.
GCTCAGTGTTAAAATATTGATCCAGATTTTTACATTATCCATCCCATTTTGTTTCTTCTGAGCTATAGTTGGAGATCGCTGGATGATTCATAGGAATTAGCAGGGTCAGTCTAAAATGTAGGCAAAAACTTAAAAACAAGTAATGAATCTAGAACTTAATGACAAATGTATGATAAGTTTTGAAACATAATTTCTCTCTTTCCCGTACTCATTTCTGTTAAAAACAAACCATGATAAGACTGAGTTGTTTGCAGAATAGACTAGTCTTATGCTTGGCTTGATTGTTTGCATAAAGTACAGCAAGAATAATTATTTTTACATAGGCTTTGTAGATTGGCTTTGATGGAACTCTGATCCATAACAAATCTCAGGACTTTCTAAAACCGAGCATAGCCATTAGTTTGTACCATCAAATACCTGTAAGTTGGGTGATCCTCTCCTCTTAAGGTCCTGAGATAAAGTTGGAGCTCTTGGGCCTGTCAGAAAGTGACATTCTTTACTTATCACAGGTCAGGAACTCTGTACAGGGACTGTGTAGACAAGATGTGAGGCCAGTTTTCCCAAGGCACTTTTATTGGCTCTACAAGTTGAGTTTGACTCCTTAAAGGGAAACACACCCTTCCAGTCAAAACCTTGGTAAGACAACCAGTTTCTACAATTGTGTCATGTTGCAAAAGAAAATGGATTCTTACTGCACTGATGCAAATAACTGTATTGCCATTTCAAGTTAAGAATACACACAACTAGTTTCCAAATTCTGGAGAAGCCAGGCAGAAAGAGAGAGAGAGAAATATGCTCCAAATTTTGTTCACAGGAGTTTACCTTACTCAATTATTAAAGGCTATAAATAGTTCAAAATAAGCTTCCTTGAGTCTGAAAAACAAAACAAGAATCAGCAGTGTTCCAGGCAAAAGTAGAAAGGATTACTTCAGTTTTCTATTAGTTCAGTCCTTTCCATTAATTCTTGTTTTGCTTGATATTCATTAACATGTCAGCTCTTCATGAGTCCTGTATGTTTTTCCTTTATTCCAGTGTCACAATCTTCAAAGGTATCAGAAACCTGCATTTGAGAGCATCTGTTAAAGTTCTATAGCTGATTAAACACCATCTTCTGAAGAAGATCAAAACAAGACAACAATTGTCTGTAAGTAACAAAATGTCCAGGGTAGTTACAGTCAGAAACGTGATTGACAAAGAAATTTGGTTTATTTCTGTGGTTTACAATAACTTAACCACCTTAATTGTGATTGATAGCATATACTCAGGCATTAGAATTTTAGAAATCCCATATAATTTTGGAACATATATTAATATTCACTAAACCCATATTAATATAGGTAATTAATATTAAGAAGCTGTTAATTACCTATATTAATATAGGCAATACAGGTTAGTGAATATTAAAATTAATGTTAATAAATATGAATATTAATAATGATATCAATAATATTGATATCAGTAATATAATATCGACATTAATATATAACATCATAATGTCAACATTAACATTAACATTGTAATATCAATATTAATATAGTAATATATCATTAATATATTAACATAATATGAACATTAATATATTAACATAATATCAACATTAATATATTAATAGTAATAATATCAACATTAATATATTAATAGTAATATCAACATTAATATATTAATATAATATTAATATCAACATTAGTATATCAATATTCACTAACCTAAACAAGATTAAACAACATTTTGGCAAGCCCATGTACCTAGACATGTCTGGTAATTCTGTTTACCTCTCTTCTGGATGTTCCAGGGGCCCTCTATAGCATCCAAAAGCCAGGTGTCAGGAAAGACAATTTTGAAATAGAAGTTTGATTTTGGGAAGCCTGTTAAATGTTAGAGGTTTAAAACACTTGATGCTATGAAATAGAATTCCAGATTACCATAACTTATTTATTTTGCCAAAATGATGACTCTGAAATGTAAAAGCAGGGAGGGCATGGTGGCTGAAGCCTGTAATTTCAGCATTTTGGGAGGCCAAGGCAGGTGGATCCCTTGATGTCAGGAGATCGAGACCAGCCTGGCCAACATGATGAGACCGCTGTCTCTACTAAAAATACAAAATTAGCCAGGCATGGTGGTGGGTGCCTATAATCCCAGCTACTCAGGAGGCTGAGGCGGGAGAATCGCTTGAACGCAGGAGGCAGAGGCTGCAGTGAGCCGAGATTGTGCCACTGTACTCCAGCCTGAATGACAGAGTGAGACTCCATCTCAAAAAGAAAACACAAAAGAAAGAAATTTGAAAGCAGAAACCTTTTGTAACTTTTTACAAATTTTGCTAAAGAGCATATTGGTGCTGAGTACCTTGTGCTTTTATTTCAGTGTTTAATTTACAGAAAAGCCATATTTGAATTTAGCCAGTATGTTCACACACAGAATTTCTTTTGCAAGATTAATTTTTACATTCCTTTCACAACTTGTTTGAACTTTTAGCTTTATTTTATCTAATTCAAAACAATCCTTTAACCTTAGGCAAGAATTTTACATTTCCACACCTTCCTATAATCTTTTATTAAAAACACATTTTACTGTTCTTATACAACTCACATGTATTTCTCACAAATCTATTTCCAGTAGTCTCAATTACATGTTACAATGGTAACTCCTAGCATTTTTTAACTTTAATGTAAAACCTGGTAAGTTGTTGTTGTTGTTGTTTTGAGACAGAGTCTTACTCTGTCGCCCAGGCTAGAGTGCAGTGGCACGATCTCGGCTCACTGCAAGCCCCGCAGTGAGCTTCTGACGCAGCCTCCCGAGTAGCTGGGACTGCAGGCACCCGCCACCACGCCCAGCTAATTTTTTGTATTTTTAGTAGGTTTGGGGTTTCACCACGTTAGCCAGGATGGTCTCGCTCTCCTGACCTCGTGATCCGCCCATCTTGGCCTCCCAAAGTGCTGGGATTACAGGCATGAGCCACTGCGCCTGGCAAGTTGTTTTAATTATGTACTAGGTACAGCCAAGTTTTGACTTCTGGCATAATTAAGGGTGTGGTTAATTCCACATGTCCCCAGACCTTACCAGTTTTGAAGCAGGCAAGTCGAACAGTTCTCAAAAACCACAAAGCAGTTTATAGCCTTAAAGCATTTTGTAAACCTAGTATCTGATCTGAATAATTTTGTCCACCTATTTACATTTTGGTGGCATTTGCATTTTGCCAATAATCTTTAAGGCTATTTTTATTTCTCAGAGACTAAAGTCATGTGAACTAAAAGTTACCACAGTTTTTATCTTCCCTTTAAAAAATATTTGATCCAAGCATTAATCCTTCTTTCAGTCAATTAATTAGAGCTCTTTTTAATAGACATCACACACAACATATATAACTACACAGACAGGCAAAGAAAACCCAGTGCCCGTAAGACTTTTCATTTGCAACCTCCTAATTGGATTATTTGCCTCTGGGTGGAGCCTTTCAAGAGCAAGGCTAGGAAAACATGCAGTTTTTAGAATCTAATAAACAGGTACAGCTGGAAGGCAAAAATAAATTTTGAGAGGGATCCATGAGGAAAACAAAGGTCTCTCTCTTCGTGTGTATTAAGAGTGGCAAGGCAAAATAGAAATAATTCAGTCGGCTGAGATAAAACCCTAAAACCCCTTTCCAGCAAAACAAGAACCAAGAAGAGAAAAATATAAAGGCCTTTTTAATATACCTATAACTTGGATATCCACTTTTAATTAAGCTGAGTGCTCTTTAAGAAAATCCTTTTAAATCCCTTGTTACCCAATTTTAGCTGGGCCAAGTGGCCAATATTTCTGGCTTTCAAACTTTACTAAAGGTGACCTCCCAGGTGCTCAGAGAAAGGAAAATCCAAGGTGATTCATGGAGATAAAGAGAATCAACAAATGATAAAGGTAATGCAGATATCAAACTAGAAAAGACTCATTCCCTCAGCCAGGATTGAACCTGGGCCACCACTGTAAAATGGCAAAAGCTAAAACAAAGCAATACCATGTGGTTACAGGTCACACTTCCAAGGATGTAAAACAAGATGGAGGCCTGCAGCAAAGTTTGCTACTGACCATATAGAAAGACATGCAAAGCACACCAGATTGGATACAGCTTAAGACCAACCTCACAAATCCTTTTTCATAATTAAAACTTTACAGATAATATAAACTGTTAGTTAAGGGCTTGGCCTAGTAAAATGTCTTCTAAAAGGAAGAAAAGCCTCTTGCATTAAAGTTAACTCCTGACCTCGTGGAGAAAAGAAAAAAAAAACAGCTTAAATGCAGGGCTGTGTTAACTGCTGACAGGGTGGAGAAAAGAAAAAAGAAGCATGGAGAAGAACCTCTTATGCAAATAGGTTCCTCCAACAGGGAGACTAACTTAATTGCTGTCTGACAGAGCTGGACCCCCTGGTCAGGGGAGGGGAAGACACTGTGGGTATGTGATGGTGAATGCTGGCCAGTCTGCCTCCTGGCACCCTTGGGCCATGTGCCTCAGCCCCAGCCTGTCTCCTGGCACCCTTGGGCCATGCGCCTCAGCCCCAGCGGGGAGGAGAAGGGGGCTGGGGAGCTGCCATTTGCCCATCCATCTCATGCATGCCTGTGGCTATTGAGGGGCAGGTGGAATGCAGTTTCCTCTACCCTCAGAAGTCCTAGGATGAAAAGGCTTAGAAGCGAAAGGGAAAAATATTTTTTTTGTTCACATCTTACTCACCCTTCCTTGATTCCCAGATGGGCCACCAGAATGATGCAGAAGTTTTGCTCCTTAGTTTAGCTAAATCCAGGTTTTTGTGTCACGACCAGAAGAAATTAGGCACATGGACACATTGAAGGGAGAGGAGGACTGGATTCATTGGTGAAAAGGAAAAAAGAAAAAATAAAAACCTCAACAAAGTGACAGGGCATCCTGCTAATAGGCCCCTACCTCCCAGGTTGAATACCAGGCCACCACATACAGAAACTGAAAAGACCAGCCTCCTCCCCTGGCATAAGGCGTGAACTTCCCATGGCCCTGCCCCATTTTCCCAGTGTGCATGTAGGCATTATTCTGAAAGAACCAGTCAGGAAAGGGCAGGCAAACAGGGGCAGTTCTCCCTCAGGGTCGTGGGTTTCATCTGGGACCAGCAGTCTGGTCCCTCAGCCTTCAGGCTGTTTTAGACTTCAACGTGCGGTTTTGCCGGGGACCCTTGACTGTCTCCTGTCTCTATCATTGCCTCCCCATCATTCTCTCCTTTAATCTCACTTTTTCTTCAAAGATGTTTTACCCACCTGATATATACATGTAAAGTTATAATTTAACATATGTATATGTGTGTATATGTATATATACATATATATATATTTCTTGTCTCCTGCCTGTAGAATGTAAGCACCATAAATACAGGACAGTATCTTCTGCTGTAATTTTGGAGCCTAGCACAGGTCCTGGCACATGGTAGGTGTTCAATGAAAATGAACGAATGGATTATAGAATTATACATATTAAGTATAAAATGCTTTGTGAACTGGATACTGGCATAATGTGAATCATAAAGGGCCAATATTTTTCACTATGTTAGTCATAATGGGTAATTGCAGTCCTGGCCAAGGACTTGACATCAAAGGATGCTGGGAGGAGGTGACATGGGAGAGAGAATGTTTACTGTGACTTGGCAGTTTATTCATTTAGTCCCCACAGCAACCCTGGGCATTATCTCTATTTTGCAAATCAAACAGCCATGAGTAATTTTCTCCAAAGCACAGGAAAAACAGATTTGGACCCAGTCTGCTCACCAGATGCTTATGATCCTATTACTGGTATGTGCTATTTTTCAAAATAATTTATACAATGGATGAAGGCTGGGCGCAGTGGCTTGGGCCTGTAATCCCAGCACTTTAGGAAGGCAAGGCAGGTGGATCACTTGAGCCCAGGAGTTTGAGACCAGCCTGGCCAACATGGTGAAACCCTGTCTCTAAAAAATACAAAAATTAGCTGTGTGTGGTGGCAGTCGCCTTTAATCCCAGCTACTCAGGAGGCTGAGGCAGAAGAATTGCTTGAACCTGGGAGGCGGAGGTTGCAGTGAACCGAGATTACCTGCACTCCAGCCTGGGTGACAGAGCAAGACTCCGGCTCAAAAAAAAAAAAAAATTATACAATGGATAAAATGGTATACAGACAATTACAAAAACTAAATTTCAAGTTCCATAGAGAGGGCCCATGTACCTTACCCAATAGTCAGTGCCTTATATTATACACACGGAATAGTCAAATTTATATCATAAATTTAACTTCTTTCTCTCTCTCTCTTTTTTTTTTTGAGATGGGGTCTTGCTGTATCACCCAGGCTGGAGTGCGGTGGCATGAACATGGCTCAGTGCAGCCTCGACCTCCTGGGCTCAGGTGATCTGTCCACCTAAGCATCCCGGGTATGCTACCATGCCTAGCTAATTTTTTGTATTTTTTGTAGAGACCGAGTTTCGCCATGTTGCCCAGGCTGGTCTTGAACTCCTGAACTAAGTGATCTATCCGCCTCAGCCTCCCAACATTTTGGGATTACTGGTGTGAGCCACTGTGCCTGGCTGTAAATTTAACTTCTTTGAAATTAATGTGTTAACAATAGTAAACACTAAACATTTGTTTTTCTGATCTTTCCTTAAATAGCCTACATTTTTGTTGTGTCTATTACATGCAAAACAATGAACAGATCTTTTTTTGTTTTTTGAGATGGAGTCTCGCTGTGTGGTCCAGGCTGGAGTGTAATGGAGTGATCTCAGCTCACTGCAACCTCCACCTCCCCGGTTCAAGTGATTCTCTTGCCTCAGCCTCCTGAATAGCTGGAATTACAGGTGTCCACCACCACGCCCAGCTAATTTTTATATTTTTAGTAGAGACAGGGTTTCACCATGTGCTCAGGCTGGTCTCAAACTCCTGACCTCAGGTGATCCACCCACTTTAGCCTCCCAAAGTGCTGAGATTATAGGCATGAGCCACCGTACTCAGCCACAATGAACAGATCTTAAATGCACATGCAATTTGTTGAGTGTTGCCAATTGAGTATATCCTGTAACCATCACACCAAGATGGGGACCAGGATCTTCTTGAACCTCGTATCCTTAGTGTACCATACATGGTAGAGGCTCAATAAATATGTGATTTTGGTTTTTCTCTGCTGAACAGTCCAGGGGGATTTTTAAATTAAGTATTAAAAATGTTGATGTTGACATAGATAAACTAATATGGGAAATTTTAGCTGATGCTCTCCTTTTCTGTCAGAAGCAAAGTTATAAGGATATTAAAAGGTGATTAATAATCTTGGAGTTTTACTCAAAACAATTTAAAAAAAGTGCACAGCAGCACTTTCTCTTCTTTTTCCTCCTGCCTCAAGGATAGCCCAGATGAGAAAATAAGGAAAGGGGCATGGAAACAGGGTGAGAAAAAACACTTTTCTTCTCAAGAAAACTTACACTTGCACCATTAATATGGTTTGTCTGTGTCCCCACCCAAATCCCATCTTTAATTGTAACTCCCACAATTCCCATGTGTCATGGGAGGAACTCAGTGGGAGGTGGTTGAATTATGGGGGTGGCTCTTTTATAAACTCTTCTCATGATAGTGAATGAGTCTCATGAGAACCGATGGTTTTAAAAATGGGACATTCTATACACAAGTTCTTCTCCTCCTTTTTTTTTTTTTTTTTTTTTTTTGAGAGGGAGTCTCAGTCTGTTGCCTAGGCTGGAGTGCAGTGGCACCATCCTGGCTCACTGCAACCTCTACCTCCCGAGTTCATGCGATTCTCCTGTCTCAGCCTCCAAGTAGCTGGGATTACAGGCATGCATCATCATGCCCAGCTAATTTTTTGTATTTTTAGTAGAGATAGGGTTTCACCATGTTGGCCAGGCCGATTTCAAACTACTAACCACTTTGGCCTCCCAAAGTCCTGGAGTTACAGGCATGAGCCACCGTGCCAGCCCACAAGCTCTCTTTTTGCCTGCTGCCATCTATGTAAGACATGAGTTGTTGCTCCTTGCCTTCCACCATGATTGTGAGACTTCCCCAGCCATGTGGAACTGTAATTCCAATTAAACTTCTATCTTTTGTAAATTGCCCAGTCTCAGGTACGTCTTCATCAGTAGCGTGAAAACAGACATATACAGAGTAGGGCACTGCTGAAAAAATACCCCAAAATGTGGAAGTGACTCTGGAACTGGGTAACAGAGAGAGGCTGGAACAATTTGGAGGGTTCAGAAGAAGACAGGAAGATGTGGGAAAGTTTGGAAGTTCCTAGAGACTTGTTGAATGTCTTTGACCAAAACGCAGATAATGATATGGACAATAATGTCCAGGCTGAGGTGGTCTCAGAGTGAAATGAGAAACTTGTTGGGAACTAGAGCAAAGGTGACTCTTGTTATGTTTTAGCAAAGAGACTGGTGGTATTTTGCCCCTGCCCTAGAGATTTGTGGAACTTTGAACTTGAGAGAGATGATTTAGGATATCTGGCAGAAGAAATCTCTAAGCAGCAAAACATTCAAGAGGTGACTTGGGTGCTGTTAAAGGCATTCAGTTTTAAAAGGTAAACAGTGTAAAAGTTCAAAAAGTGTGTAGCCTGACAAGGCAATAGAAAGAAAATCCCATTTTCTGAGAACAGATTCAAGCTGGCTGCAGAAATTTGCATAAGTAACGAGGAGCCAAATATTAATCACCAAGACAATGGGGAAAATATCTCCAGGCATGTCAGAGACCTTTGCTGCAGCCCCTCCCATCATGGGCCCAGAGGCCTAGGAGAAAAAAGTGGTTTCATGGGCTGGGCCCAGGCTCCCCGTGCTGTGTGCAGTGTAGGGACTTGGTGCCCTGTATTCCATCTGCTCCAGCCATGGCTGAAACGGGCCAACATAGAGCTCAGGCCATGGCTTCAGAGGGTGGAAGCCTTAAGCCTTGGCAGCTTTCACGTGGCATTGATCCTGTGAGTGCACGTAAGTTAAGAACTGAGGTTTAAGAACCTCTGCCTAGATTTCAGAAGATCCATGGAAATGCCTGGATGCCCAGGCAGAAGTTTGTTATAGGGGTGGGGTCCTCATGGAGAACCTCTGCTAGGGCAGTGCAGAAGGGAAATGTGGGGTGGGAGCCCCCACACAGTCCCTTCTGGGGCACCACCTAGTGGGGCTGTGAGAAGGGGGCCACCATCCTCCAGACCCCAGAATGATAGATCCACTGGCAGCTTGTACCATGTACCTGGAAAAGCCACAGACACTCAATGCCAGTACATGAAAGCAGTTGGGAGGGAGGCTGTATCCTGCAAAGCCACAGAGGCGGAGCTACCCAAGACCATGGGAACCCACCTCTTGCATCAGCGTAACCTGGATGTGAGACATGGAGTCAAAGGAGATCATTTTGGACCTTTAAGATTTGACTGCCCTGCTGGATTTCAGACTTGTGTGGGGCCTGTAGCCCCTTTCTTTCAGCCAATCTCTCCCACTTGGAATGACTATATTTACCCAATGCCTGTACCCCTGTTATGTCTAGGAAGTAACTAACTTGCTTTTGATTTTACAGGCTCATAGGCAAAAGGGACTTGTCTTGTCTCAGATGAGACTTTGGATTGTGGACTTTTGAGTTAATGCTGAAATGAGTTAAGACTTTCAGGGACTATTGGGAAGGCGTGATTGGTTTTCAAATGTGAGGACATGAGATTTGTGACAGGCCAGGGGTGGAATGATATGGTTTGGCTCTGTCCCCACCCAAATCTCATCTTGAATTGTAACTCCCACAATTCCCATGTGTTGTGGGAGGAACCCGGTGAGAGGTGATTGAATTATGGGGTCAGGTCTATCATGCGCTGTTCTCATAATAGTGAATGAGTCTCATGAGATCGATGGTTTTAAAAATGGGAGTTTCCTTATACAAGTTCTCTTTCTGCCTTCTGCCATTCATGTAAGACATGACTTGCTTCTCCTTGCCTTCTACCATGATTATGAGGCCTCCCCAGTCATGTGTCACTGTAAGTCCAATTAAACCTCTTTCTTTTGTAAATTGCCCAGTCTCGGGTATGTCTTTATCAGCAGTGTGAAAACCAACTAATACAACCACTAATGAAGAGTGAGCTATGGAAGGTCAGCAGCTCCCTGGCGCTCCCTAATGCCTATTTAAGATGAGGCCACAGAAGATAGTGGACAAAAAACAACCTCAGAGAGCAAAAGTAGAAGCCTCCAAAGGATTTTCCCAGAGAGCACAACTGAAGGCCCTAGATACTGCCTGGGAAGGAAGTCACTCTTCCTGCCCTATAAGATTTAATATTGCTGCAGATCAGTGACTATAGCAGGCTTTCCTTTCTCCCCTTTCCTGGTGGGCAGTTTCAATGTTTTAATTTTTTTTTTTTTTTTTTCTGAGACAGAGTTTTGCTCTTGTTGCCCAGGCTGGAGTGCAATGGCGTGATCTCGGCTCACTGCAGCCTCTGCCTCCCAGGTTCAAGTGCTTCTCCTGCCTCAGCCTCCCGAGTAGCTGGGATTACAGGCATGTGCCACTGCACCCAGCTAGTTTTGTATTTTTAGTAGAGACAAGGTTTCTCCATGTTGGTCAGGCTGATCTGGAACTCCTGACCTCAGCTGATCCACCTGCCTTGGCCTCCCAAAATGCTGGGATTATAGGCGTGAGCCACCGTGCCTGGCCTCAATGTTTTAATCTTGCTCCTACTCCACCTTTGTATGTTGGGTAATTTGGGGGCAGTTAACTCATTTTTAAGTTTTTTGATTGCTGGACCATGAGGTGCTGTCTGTACCACATGGAAGGTACACATTTCCCAGAGTTCCTGAACTTGGACCTAGGTGCAGTATCTGGATGAAATTTGAGAACTGTATCCCTGGGAGAGATTCATTGTGTTCTGTATATGAGAAAGTGTGTATCAATATTTGGCAATCAAAGAAGTAGACATGGCAGAGAGTGTTGATTGCTAAATCCATTTCTGTTGCTCTCTTGCAAAGTGTCACTTTTAGCTGGTTATGTGGCAACCAAGCTACAAGGCTCCAGGCTTGCTGTTAGATATAGCTCTATGACTAATATTTGATCATTGAGATGTAAGCAGTTGTGTGGTACTTCGGGTAAGTCTTCCTGAAAGGGAAGTATGTTTCTTGAAATGGATGTGAAATGACTGGGTGATAGCTGTCTTGGATCAGCAGGAGAAAGGGCGGATTCTAAGAATGGCAGAGTGATGTATGTTTGGGAGTGTAGATCTCTGAAAACTCTAGTGAGAGCCCCTTTTGTCCATACCTTTGCAGACTCATGTGTTATCAAACTTAATGATCATTCCAAACTGATGAAATATGGTGTTTTATAGATTTAGTTACTATTTTTCTTTGAGTGAGATGGATAATCTTTTCATATATTTGAGAACCATTGTGTTTCCTTTATTGCATTTTCTGTTGGCATGTTGGCCTTTTTCATATTGATGTATAGGTCCTTTTATTTATTTATTTTTTAAATAATAGAGATAGGGTCTTACCATGTTGCCCAGGCTGATCTTGAACTGCTGGACTCGGGCAATCCTCCCACCTCAGCCTCACAAAGTTCTGGGATTACAGGTGTGAGCCACCACACCCAGCATGTAGATCCTTTTATATTTTACAGAAATTATATCTGATATGAGTGGTTGGTATTTTTCCAGTTTGTCTTTTGACTTTGATTAGAGAAAATTTTTTTTCAAGCTTCTCTTGGTATATTTTGTTTTAAATTTTATTTTATTTTATTTTTAAGACAGAGTCTTGCTCTATTGCCCAGGCTAGAATGCCCAGGCTCAAGGGATCCTCTCATTTCAGCCTCCTGAGTAACTAGGATTACAGGCACATGCCACTTTACACAGCTAAATTTTTGTGTAGATTTTGTAGAGATGGAGTTTCCCTATGTTGCCCAGGCTGGTCTTGAATTCCTGGGCTCAAAGGATTCTCCCACCTTGGCCTTCCAAAGTATTAGGATTACAGGTGTGAGCCACTGTGCCCAACCAAGTTTTTTTTTTTTTTTTTTTTTTTTCCAAACAGAGTTTTGGTTTTGTTGCTCAGGCTGGAGTGCAATGGCATGATCTTAGCTCACTACAACCTCCACCTCCCATGTTCAAGTGATTCTCCTGCCTCAGCCTCCCAAGTAGCTGGGATTACAGGCATGTGCCACCATGCCCAGCCAATTTTTTTGTATTTTTAGTAGAGATGGAGTTTCTCCATGTTGGTCAGGCTGGTCTTGAACTCCTGACCTCAGGTGATCTGCCCGCCTTGGCCTCCCAAAGTGCTGGGATTACAGGCATGAGCCACCGTGCCCGGCCATAGCCAAGTATTATTTTACATCCCACTCCCACCTACTTTTTCTTATTAGAAAAAATAAGTTGCCTGGGAGAAAGGAGAATAAAAATAGAAGTGAATGAGGGGAGTATCTCCCAAATAATATATTTAAGGTGACTGTTATTTTTTCTCTGTGTGTTTTATTTTGGATATATTCCTTTGACCTGTCTTCAAATTAATTAATCTTGTTTTCTTTTGCACTGTGAATCCAGCTGATCAATTCTTAATTTCTGATATTGTATTTTACAAGTATTGAATGTCTACTTAATTCTCTTAAAAAAGATTCTAATTCTCTGATTTTATACTTCATCTTTTCATTTTCATTGTTAATCTTTACTTCTCTTTAACATATTAATTATAGTTATTTTGAAGTCTTTCTAGCTAACTTCAATATCTGGATCATTTCTACCTGCTTCCATCTCTTGGCTACTAGTCACTTAAAAAAATAAAATTAAAACTTTTTTTTTTTTTTTTTAGAGATAGGGTCTCGCTCTGTGATCCAGGCTGGAGTGCAGTGGCACAATCATAGCTCACTGCAGCCTTGAACTCCCAGCTCAAGTGATCCTCCTGCCTCAGCCTCCTGGGTAGCTGGGACTACAGCTGTGTGCCACCATGCCGGCTAATTTTTTTATTTTTGTTTTTTGTAAAGGTAGGGACTTGCTATGTTGCCCAGCCTGGTCTGAAACTCTTGTCCCCAAGCAATGCTCCATCTCAGCCTCCCAAAGCACTGGGATTACATGTATGAGCCACTGTGCCTGGCTAGCTATTAGTAACTTTAACCAATTTCTTGCCTGGTAAACTTTTCATGCTAGATATTATGAATGATATTTTATAGAAACTCTGGATTATGTTAACTTCCTCCAAAGAATGTTGAATTTTGTTCTGGCTGGCAATTAAGTTATTGACAGATAATTTTGATTCTGATGAAAATTGGATTTAGGCTTCGTTATGGTGGATTTACTTCAGTTTTGACCTTACTCCTCAGGTGTAATCCTTACTCTTAGAAGGTAATTTATATTCTTAGGACATGACCTTCCTTACTTTGTGACTCATCTGGAGGTCTGGGAATTCACCAATATCTCTTTACCCTGGCTGGATTAGAACTCCACTACATTCCCAGCACTGTGTGACCTCTGAGATTTCTGTTTAGCTCTCCAGCCTCCTAGCAGCAGCTATTCTCTGCTGGACCCTATGTGTCTTACCCTACAGTCGGGTCATATGGCCTGGACTCAAGGACCTGAGAAAAATGTCTATACACTTTCAGGGTTTGATCTCTGAAGTCCTCTTCTGTGTGATTCCCTGCTCTGCAGCACCTGGCTTCCAAATCCCAGCCACTGTGGCAGGCACAAATTCTGGTTTCTCTTTCCTCTGCCCTATACAAATGCAACTTTCCACTTGGACTCAACTTCTCAAGCAGGGGAGGACGTGAAGCTCACTTTATTTGGTTTCTTTCAAACATCATAACTATTTTAACTGGTGTCCAATCCCTGAAAATTGTTTTTTCTATTTTGGCCAGTTTATGGTAGGAAAGCTAAGTCTAATACCACTTACTCTGTCATGGCTGGAATGGGAAGTTGGAGACAAATTCATTCTTTTCTTTTCTTCTTTTGTTTTTCTTTTTTTTTCTGAGACAAAGAAAATAGTCTCGGATCTGTCGTCCCAGCTGGAGTGCAGTGAGCGATGGAACCGAAGATATCTCGTCTCTCTGCAAGCTCTGACCATACACGTGGTTCACCCATCCTGCCTCAGTCACATCCGAGTAGCTGAAAAGGACTACAAAAAAACTACAAGAAAGCGGGCCCGCCACACTCAACCCGGCATAGTTTTTTTGTGCATTGTTCTTCTAAGTAGAGATGGGGGATTTCACCGTGATTATAACCAGGATGGCCTTGATCATACCTACCTGTGATCCGCCCGTCTCAGAACTAACCTCCCAACACAAAAAAAAAAAAAAACAAAGGGCTGGGAGATTACCAGGCTGAGCCAACCGCGCCCAGTCACTCTTTTGTTTTCTTTATTTCCTTCCCTCCCTCAACCCTCCCTCCTCCCATATCACCTTCCACCTCCCTCAACCTCCTCCCTTCTTACCATTCCATATACCTCTCTCTTTTCTTTTTATATTCATTAATCTTATTATCTTCTTTTCTTTTTATCTCCTTCACTTCCTTCCTTCTTCCTTTTTCTTTTTCCCTATACCCTTATCCCTATACCCCTCCCCTAATTAAACAAACAAACCCCAAAACTCTCTCCCCCTCCTTCCCCTCCCTTCTCCTCTTCCCGTCCCCTCTCCCCTTCCCTTCTTTCTTTCTTGCTCCGTTGCCCAGGCTGGACTGCAGTGGTGTGATCTTGGCTCATTGCAACCGCCGCCTTCTGGGTTCAACCAATTCTTCTGCCTCAGCTTTCTGAGTAGCTGGGATTACAGGCAGGTGCCATCACGCCTGGCTAATTTTTATATTTTTAGTAGAGATAAGGTTTCACCGTGTTGGTCAGGCTGGTCTTGAACTCCTGTCCTTGTGATCTGCCTGCCTCGGTCTCCCAAAGTGCTGGGATTACAGGTGTGAGCCATCACGCCCGGCCCAAATCAATGCATTTCTTAAATGTACTTGATTGCTGTTTCATGACTCCCTAAAATATATAAAACCAAGCTGTACCCGGACCACCTTGGGCACATGTTCTCAGTACCTCCTGAGGACTGCGTCACTGGCTGTGGTCACTCATACTTGGCTCAGAATAAATCTCTTACAATATTTTACAGTGTTTGACTCTTTTCATCAGCACTGCTACAACAGAATACTGCAGACTGGGTGGCTTAAATAAGAAATGTATTTTCTCACAGTTCTGGAGGCTAGAGGTCCAAGATCAAACCAGTCCAACCAGACCTGTTGACAGTTTTACTTTCTCTTGAAGTGTCTTTCCATGGCTTGTAGGTGGCCATCTTCTCACTGTGTCCTTACCTGGCTTCTCCACTGGCACATGCATCCTTGGTATCCTTTTCTATTTTTCTTTTTTTTTGAGATAGGGTCTTGCTCTGTTGCCTAGGCTGGAGTGCAGTGGCATGATCTTGGCTCACTGCAGCCTCAACCTCCCAGACTCAAGCTATCATCCCACATCAGTCTCCCAAAGTGGCATTACAGGTATGAGCCACTGCCCCCAGCCCCTTCCTCTTCTTATAAGGACACCAGTCATATTGGAATTAGGCACACCTCTGTATCTTCATTAGCCCTATTACCCTTTTTAAGACCTTATCTTCAATTATAGTCACATTCTAAGGTACTGTGTTAGAACTTCAACACATAAGTTTTAGGATGATTCTGTTCAGTTTGTAACAATGATCTTATGTAATCCCCTCGAGTGTGGGATGGATCTAGTCACTTGCTTTTAATGAATCAAATATAGCAAAAGTGATGCTATGCCACTTTCGATATTAGGTTACAAAAGACTGTGACTTCTGTCTGATTCAATCTTTCTCCCTGGCTCTTCTTACTTGCTTGTTCTGATGCCAGCAAGCTGCCATGTTGTGAATTGTCCTAAGGAGAGAGCCACATAACAGGGAACAGAGGGTGTCCTTCAGCCAACTGGCAGCAAGGAACTGAGGCCCTCATTCTGACAGCCTACTAGGAATCCTGCCAACAGCCACGTGCATGAGCTTGGCATCAGATTCTTCTGCAGTTAAACCTTAAGATGACTATAGCCTTGGCTGACATCTTGGTTGCAGTCTGATGAGAGGCTTTGAGCCAGAGGATCCAGCTAAACTGCACTGGCATTTCTGACCCACAGAAACCATGAAATAATAAATGTTGTTGTTTTAAGCCACTGAGTTTTGGGGTAGTTTGTTACACAGCAATAGATAGCTATTATTATTGTTTATTGTTTTTATATTATTTTACTGTTATTTATTATTGTTGAGAACAAATAATAGTTACCACTTATGAATAAAGTTGGTCCTTTGTATCCACGGGTTCCACATCCATGGATTCAACCAACCATGCATTGAAAACTACAACAAAAACCACCCTCAACACTAAAAAAAAAGCAATGATGAAAAATAATACAAAATTTTCTAGGCTCTCAGGCCTCCCTGGTAAAATTTTTAAAAACCCAACAAATTAAAAAATATAGTATAACAAATATTACATAGCATTTACATTGTATTTGGTATTATAAGTAATCCAGAGATGATTTCAAGTACATGGGAGGATAGTACATAGGTTATGTATAAATATTTTATATAAGGGACTTGGGTGTCCATGGATTTTGGCACCTGAGAGGGTCCTAGGACTAATCCCCTGTGGATACTGAGGAATGACTGTATTTATGTATAGTACAATGCTATATTTTTCCACATATTATTTCCTTAATCTTCACAACAGTCTTTTAAAATTCTGTTTACAGACAAGGAAACAAGTCTAAAAGGTATCAGCTGTTATGCCCTAGTTCATACATCTGAAAATGATAGATCAGGGATTTGAACCCGTAGACTGACTCCAGACCTGGCACCAGGAGAGTCTACATAATTTATAGGGCCCTGTGAAAAAAATATGGGGCTCCTTGTTTGAACATTGTTAAGAATTTCAAGTTGGTGACAGCAGAGCATTAAACCACAGTGAGGGTTATTTTGAGTACAGGGCTCTCTGTGTCTGCACAAGTTGTTGCCCACTGAACTTGCCCTGCCAGCACTCTTGCTTGCTATGCAATATGGCCTCCCATCTATAAATAGGAAAATACTTCAGATGAGGACCCTAAAGTCAGTTGGACAAAATGACAGGCTCAGGTGTCCTCATTCTAAGCCTACAATTTATTTATCTGCATCACACTGCCACTCTAGGGCAGTAAACTCACAATCTACCTAACACCTTACCTGGGCTTGAACCTCCTGCAAGATCTCACTGATGGACTCTTCAGCCACGTTGCTAGGAACACTGATACCCTTCCTGCTTGAATGGCCATATTCTAGCACATGTTCTACTGAGGGCATATTGCCTGCATAGGGAAGGGGCACACAGCACCAGGGAGCACTACACCCAATTCCAATATCATCTGGTGAGCTCTTTGCTATCTAGGCAACTATTTCTTTGATGACTTCCTGTCAGTAAAGGTAGGCAGGATGGCAGATGGCAGTAAAGAGTTAACGCAGCAGGCCTGGGTTGTCCAAGCACCACATACTCCAAATGTCTTTAGGACTGGACCTTGACCACCTGCTGATAAGCTCTAAGCCCTTGCAAAATCCCACCATAAGAGTTTATTTGTATACCTGAGGCCATGGGCCATTCTGGATATTATATATTAACAATGTAATTTAAGATGAACACCTGTTTTTGTTGTTGTTTTTTGCCTGAGGGCCTAGGCCATTGCCTTATCAATTTGACCTCTGAGGGCAACTAGAGACTTACTTGTTAAGGTTAGTCATGTGGTTGCTCCATAAAAGCCCTGGATACCAACCTTTGGGTGGGGTTTTGTAGTAGGCAGCACTTCACATCTATTGTCACACATCATCGCTGGGAGAATTTAGCACTGTCTGTGCAACTCTGTTGGGAGAGGACAACTGGAATCTTATACCTGGTCTGTGCCCTTTGTTAATAATGACTGAGATTTTTTTTCAGGATTAATGAAAGACATCAAACCTCAGGTTTAGGGAATTCCTTTGCTGATTTTAAACTCTATGCTTGCCATGTGGGCCTCTGCATAGAATAATTCACAGCGTGGCAGCTTGCTTGCATCAGAAGAAGCCAGCAAAAAGAACCAGGGAGAAAGAGAGGGAGAGATTTAGCAAGACAGAAGTCAGTTATAGTCTTTTATAACCTAATATCAAAAGTGGTATATCACTTTTGCCATATTTGTTTCATTAGAAGCAAATGACTAGATCCATCCCACCCTCAGAAAGAGGGAATTACACAAGGTCATTTTCTCATGAAGATGAGAACAATGACTTCCAAGCTCTTTAAATGCTGGACTGGAAACTGGAAGTCCCCATTACACTACTAAATTAATACACATTAGCTTCTTTGTCTTGTTAAAGAAATATGGATTCTGAGTGGACTCTTCCAGCTTTCAACAATGGGAGAAATATTTGTTATGATGAGCAAAACAAAACACAAGAATGCAACATGTTTATATTTGTAATTTAATTTTTTTAGCCCTGAATTCAGAGCTTCAAATGTAATAGAATCTTAACATGTTTCTTTAAAAGCACAGAAATAAAACTAGAAGGAAGTATTCTCAAAGATTAACTGAGTAAATATTGATCTTAATCTTGGTATACTGGAGGATATTAGCTCTTCTTTCTTTTTTTAAATTTTTTTTACAAATAATAAAACATACAAAGGATGCTGTTATTTTTGGTTTTATTTTCTACATTGAGCATATATGACTTAAAACTTCCAAAAAATGGAAAAATATGTTTTCCCCTGAAGTTGTCATGGAATAAGGAACCAGGCATCTTAATTTGGGAGCATATGCTTAATGAAATGGCTTATTTTATTTTATTTATTTGTTTTTAGAGACAGGGTCTCACTCTGTCACCCAGGCTGGAGTACAGTTTGTAATCGTAGCTCACAGGCTATGATTCTGGCCTCCAGTGATCCTCTGGCCTCAGCCTCCAGAGTAGCTGGGACTATGGGTACATGCCACCACACCCAGCTATTTGTTTTTATTTATTTATTTATTTAGTAGACATGGAGTCTCACTATGTTGCCAGGGCTGTTCTTGGACACCTGGTCTCAAGTGAACCTCCTGCCTTGGCCTCCCAAAATGTTGGAATTATAGGCATGAGCCACTGTGCCCAGCCTGGCTTATTTTAATATGTGGTAATTATTGCTAACAAGTTAGGAAGTATGCTGAAGAAACATGAGCCTCGTCCTTGTTGTTATAAATTGACCATTCCCTATTGTGTTTGTCTTTGTTATCTCTAATCAGTGGAGTGAATAGCGTGATGATGTGAAAAGGTTTGAACTGTACTGGCTGTTTCCCAATCTCCCTGGAAATACCAGCAAGATAAATTTCCCATTGTGTTGGATGATTGTGAATGAGCTACAAGCAGAACTTGATATGCTGAAACATAACACAATTTGTAAGACATTATTGAACTTCTTAGTCAAAAGCAGATATCAAATTATATGTTGATTAAACGCATATTGCTGAGATTTTTTCCCCCTGAAATTTACCTTCCCAGATGATAAGTAATTGCACCACATCTCCTACTAGTGCCCTGTTAATTCTAGAAGTCTGTAAGAGACATGCTTTGTGTTACTTCATCTCACTGCTTCTATCTTTTTGTAAATTACTAAAGATCACTGTTAATTTGAGCTTATGACATCTTTCTGATATTTTCCTTTGGCACATGTGGAACTGAGTGATAAATGTGGTTCTTTGTCATGAGCACTATGGTTGTAATACCTTCCATTTACATTTGTCCCTTCCTTTGATCTGTTCTTTCCCCTGTGCATGCTGAATCACTTCAGGCTCCCATTTCTCTTTGGCAATCATGATTCCTTCCTGTATTTGCCTCTGTTCTCCCCATCTCATGCCAGCCTTCACATTGTCTTTGGTAAACTTCCTCAGACATGCTATTCACAAAGCTAGATGGCTGCACACTGCCTGGCTGTCACGTTCAATCCCACAGAACGCTATGGTGTCCCAACCTGTCATCATAACCCCATTCTCCACTGTGGCACCTCATTGCAGGCTGCGGTCAAGCTGGAGTTCTTCATATCCCCAGAACCATCATTCCTCTGCATTGTGGCCCTCAAGGAGGCCCTCTCCTCATCTCTGCTTACTGAAATCTTACTTGTCTTTATGACCTGCTGCAGCATGACACACTCATGAGGTCATCTGTGATTCTTGCTTGACCCTCCACCTTAGGCAAATCAAGTTTTCTTTTCTCTTCATTCCTCTTATTCTTCTTATTTATTACCATTATGCCAGTCAGTCTCCTATTTGAAGTGCAGTTATTCTCATGCATGCTTATTTCATCCACAAATTTCCAAATCTCCACAAAGATCAAAACTACCATTGTCATCTCTGTCTCTTCAAAGTGCCAGACAGGTGTTGTCATTGATGAATTTAATTAGCATAGCACTTAATGATTTCAGAGTGCTTTGACAAACGTCTGTTCTCTTATCTGCCCCAGCCAACTCTCACAGGTAGGCTGGGCAGGTATTATTGGAATTACATAGATGAAGCCACTGGGGTGCCGAGAACTTAGGTGCCAATCGGTGGGGACAATAACAATTGGATGCCTGCAATTTATCTCATTTAATCTTCATATCAACTGTATGGGGTGGGTATTGTCATCTGTGTTTTACAGTTGGGGAAACTAAGGCCCAGGGACACTCAGAATAACTTTCCTAATACCTTAACTAGAATGTGACAGAATGGGGGCTCAGAGCCAGTCTGCTTAACAGGTGGCACCTACCTTTTTCCACTGAGGGGTACTCCATTTCTCTAATTTGGCACTGAAGATAATTAAATATGATTAGCAAGTGTGGCTTCTCTTTAATGTTTAGTCTACACCTCTTGGGGCAAACATGGGTGTCTGATCATCTGGGAACTGTGGACTTTGGAAGCATCTCCCCAGGACCTCAGTGTCCAGCAGGGGGAGCGGGAGCTCAGCATCTGTCTAGTAAGAGGTCTGAGCTCCTGTCCTGGTGCTGGTGGCTTTGCTGTCTTAATATTTCACTTGGCTTCTGGCTGGTAGTTCATCAGTGATTTGCCATTGTTTTCCCTTGGCTATGAGGATGGCCTCTGCCGTTACTGTTGACCTGTCTTAGATGATGCAGGAATTGATGTCACAGAGAAACGTTGTCTTTGGTTTCCTGTGCTTCATAGGGCAAATAGAGTGAGAAGCCACATGGCTTAAGAAGCCCACCTGAGAAAACATAGTAGGACTATAGTATGTGTTGTCTTGTCTTTTCTGGAACAAGGGCAAGCATAAATAAAAACAGAACATGGGAGATGGTATAAACTAGTGGGGATACTGGGCCCCTGACAGGCAGAGTGTAGAAGGCAGATGGCGGAGGTGGGCCAGGGGAGGGGCATGGAAGGCTCAGGAGGCAAGTGGTGAGGCCATGAGGGTCCAGGTGGGTAACGATGGGCTGAGTGACTGGGCAAGTGGTACTGCATGCCTTGGGAGCTGGTGGGTTATGTTTGGCCTGCAGAGATGACATTGAAGCAGAGATGGCAAGGATACAGTTGTGATTGAAAGCTAAGACTAGCTGGGTAAGGATGCAACAATGTACAAAGCTCAGAACTGTGGCTGGAATTGGGCTTTGAGGCAGGAGCTGGAAGTCTGGAAAGTTGAAGTGGGCCTGACATTGAGCTTGTCAGCATGGGGTTAGGGGAATGCTTATGGCATGGAGGAGGGGATGTACTCATAACCCTGAGAAGTCAGGCTGATGCTGGCAAGCAGGTAGTGGTGAACACCTAAGGAGGATGGCACTAGAGATGGCACTGCCATGGCTTGGCAGAACTTGCTGCAGGAGTCCTGCACCTCTCTTTTCAAGGTGCCCATCTGGAGTGCTTTCTGAATCCAGCTCCCCACATTGTTTGTCCTCTGGTGGGCCTGCAACCAGTTCTGTTCTGTAATCACTTGCTTAGTGAAATTTTGGTTGATGACACATTATACTTTGATGGTGGGAGTAGGGGCAGTAAATTTTAGAATTAAAAATTCTTCCAGAACCAAAGAAATACAGCTTTTTTGGCCAGTGCCTGGATGGAAGGAACAGACACGAGTGCACAACAGTGTCATGTACATTACCTCACAGAGGAGGTATTTTGAGATAGGAGCCATGCTTTACGCCCCCTCAAGTATGCCTTGCTAAACATCCTGATTACTCAGAAGATTGTCATCTGAAGCTGAGGGGTCCAAGATTCCTGGTGGCCACCTTGACTTGTCTCCCAGTAGAACCGTCTTTCTTTTTAATTTCCCAGTCTTCAGCACAAATGCATTCTTCTCTTGATTTGTGACAGTAGGAGGAGAAATCATTAGGTTTCTGTTCCTTCTGTTGTTGACTGGGATTCAGATGGGCATAGGTTTGAGCTTCTCTGATGACCTAGGGAATAGTTCTAATTATTTAGTGGAAATGAAGCAACTGTTTCAACATGAGATCCACAGAACTTAAGAAGACATAGTGCCAAGAATTCATTTCCAAGTGGTTAGGGAAACTGTTAAGCACTTTTGGTTACTGATGCCAAATTAAGAAACTCACTTAAGCTAAGGCTCATTGTTGGCTTATCAAAATCGTAGTTTTGAAAACTCAAAAGTATTGAAAAAATGTTCTTTATTAAAACCAAGGAGAAGAAATATGTCTAAATGAATTTTTGTGATGCAAAATCATGATGTGTATTTAAAAATAACATCCTCCCCCCAATTTTAAAAGTGGTGAATGCTCATGGTAGAAAAAATTGGGAAATATGAAACTAAAAAATTAAGAATATAGCATCTGTAATCTTCTACTGAGAAATGACCACTCAAGATTTTAGTGAATTCATTCTGGGCTTTAGTTTTCAGTTGTGTGAACAGGCTTTTTTTTTTTTTTTTTCTCCTGATAATGCTATGTAGTGAGCATTTTCCAATGTCATTCAGATTAATTACAAGCCTTTTAAATGGCTGCATAATCATGTGTGAATGTGCCATTATTTAATTTTTTAATTTTAGAAATTTTCATCTTGAAATAATTTGTCTCACCCAAAGTTGCAAAAATAGCACAAAGATTTTTAGTATACTTTTCAGCCAGCTTTTGCAAATGTTAATATTGTGTATAATCATATACAATGATCAAAACCAGAAAATTAACTATGATACAATATTTTAATCTCCAGACCTTACCCACATTTCATGAATTGTTCCACTAATATCTAGGACCATGTCATGCATTCAGTTGTAGTGTCTCCTTAGTTTTCTCTGTTTGGGGATAGTTCCTTCATTTTTGTCTTTTATTACCTCAGTTTATTTTGTAGAGTGTTCTTCAGTGTGAGTTTGTTTGACATTTTCTCGTGATTAAATTCAGGTTATGCATTTTTGGTAAGGATACCACAGAGATGACATGCCCTTCTCTGAATCTCAGTGCATCAGTTCAGTAGGTGATGTACCATAATTTATTAAGACATTTTTCTGGACTTAAACGTTTAGGTAGTTTCTGATTTTTTTATGTAACTCTGCATCTTTATATCTGATTCTTTTCTTTTCTTTCTTTTCTTTTTTTCTTTTTTTTTTTTTTTTTTGACAGAGGCTTGCTGTCACCCAGGCTGGAGTGTGGTGGTACAATCTCAGCCCACTGCAACCTCTGCCTCCTGGATTCAAGTGATTCTTGTGCCTCTCAGCCTCCTGAATGGTTAGGATTACAAATGCACACCACCACACCCGGCTAATTTTTATATTTTTAGTAGAGATGGGTTTCACCATGTTCCCTAGGCTGATCTTGAACTCCTGACCTCAAGTGATCCAACTGCCTTGACTTCCTAAACTGCTGGGATTACAGGAGTGAGTCACCACACCCGGCCTATATCTGATTATTAAGAAGTGATTCTTAAAAATGGAATGAGTCAAAGAATGTAACTTTTTTTTTTTTTTTAAGAGACAAGATCTGGCTGTGTCACCCAGACAGGAGTGCATGTAACCTCAACCTCCTAGGCTCAAGCAGTTCTCCTGCCCCAGCCTCCTGAGTAGCTGAGATTATAGGTACAAGCCACTGCATCTGGTGTAAACATTTTTAAGGCTTTCGCCAGCATATTTCAAAATTTTTTTCCTGAAAAGTTTTATCCATTTACTCTTATGAATAGAATGCCTCTCTCTCTGACCTTGCCATCACTGAATGTTATTAGCAACAAAATAAAAACTCTGTTAATTTGATTACTATGGAGGCCAATCAGCTTTACATGTATTTCTTAACCATTTTTCATTCTGGTTTTATGACATATCTAATAACTCTCAAACTCTTTTGCATAGTGCTAAGTGCTTTGCATATACTGTCTCATTTAATCCTTCTGACTACTCCCTGAGGAGAATATGATTATTATTTATATTTCACAGATTAGAAAAACATGGGGGGGTCAGAATATTTAAATAATGTTTAATTTTAATGTTTAAATTCAGATAGCTATTAACTGATGGAGACAGAATTAGAACTCAGAACTTCTGAGTTAAAAGCATATACACGTAACATTTATGCTATCATCTCTTTTTGTGTTACAAAGTATTTTCTTTAACAATGACAGCTTTTATGTTTAATACTTCCAACATCTTCAAAATGGTAACAGAAAAATCTGTGCTGAGTGGTTTAATTCTTAAAATGTGAAAAGCTCTCAGAAAATGAGAACTCAGGAGGGTTTATTCTTTTCATTTAAAACCTGTGAGTTGCTGAATTTCTTAAAATTGATACT
>NW_016805188.1:2896105-2900087 GCF_001698545.2 Rhinopithecus bieti | reverse complement strand
TTTTTTTTTTTTTTTTTTTAAATTGAAAAGAGACAATAGTAACTCCAGACATTGGTTTCCCTCTTTCATTTTCAAAATGCTCATAGTTGAATTACCTACCCTGTGAATAAGTGAGGGCAAGTTTTTCTATCTCCTTATGGAAACAAGCTGAGAAAGGTTCGGTGATCTCTATAGTCATACAGCTAGTTTGTAGCAGATTTGGTACCAAAATATAGGCTATGTATATATCAGCTCTTTCCACCATATAAAAATAACTTAGGAATGAGGTGTGAAACACTGAGATTCTAAATACTCCTCAAACTTTTATGTCTTTTCTAAGTAAGAAAATAATATCCATTCTGGATATCTTAATTTTGGTACCTCACAAATTATCTTAAGAAATATGTCAAAATGAAACTTATTTTCTCCCTAAATCTATTTTCTCAAAATGTCAGTGAATGCCCCACCATCTTTCCATTTGCTTAAGCCGGAAACTTGGGAGTCATCCTTAGCTCCTTTGCTCTTTCATTCAACCCTCAAGCTCTGTGGTTTTATCTCCTGAGAACACTCCTATTCGTTTCCTTAGTTTCGACTATTACAGTATGGAGTTGACCCTGCAACAAAGTGAGGGCTAGGGGTGCACAGTCCAAAAACCCTCATAAAACTTTTTGCTTCCCCCAAGCTTAACTACTGATAGTCTACTATTAACCAGAAGCCTTACTAATAACATAGACAGTAGATTAACACATCTTTTGTATGTTATGTATATATTATATACTGTATTCTTATAATAAAGTAAGCTAGAGAAGAGATAATATTAAGAAAATCATAAGGAAGAGAAAATATATTTACTATTTATTAAGTGGAAGTGGATTATCCTAAAGGCCTTCATCCTCATTATCTTCATGCTCAGTAGGCTGAGGAGGAAATGGAGGGGTTGGTCTTGCTGTCTTGGGGTTGCTAGAGGTGGAAGAGGTAGAGGGAGCAGGAGAGGTAGGCACCTTCGGGGTGACTTGATGGAAATACATCATAATTTCTGTTAGACTTTTGTGCTTTACATTTATTTAAAAATGTTTCTATATGGTACCGATCCTTCTTCCACTGTTTCCTTTTGTTTTAGTGCCTGTAACATAGAAGAGTCCATGTCTTAAAAGAAGTCCAAAGCAGTCTTGAATGATCAGAAACCTTCTGCCAGATTGTCTAATGTCAGTTTGTTTCCCGGCACTGCTTCTACATCTTCCTCATATTCTGGCAATGGTTTGGAAGCACTTGTCTCCATCAAACTGTCTTCTGTTAATTTCTCTAGTGTGGTGTCTATTTGCTCTTAAATATTTCCATAGTCTCTATCTTGAAGCTCTTCACCGCCTACCCCCACCACCCCACTGTTTTTGCCATATCCAGTTTGTTTCATGATTTCCTTGATTGGCTCTGTTGTTAATCCTGTGAAGTCATGTACAACTTCTGGATGGTTTTCTCCAGTAGGAAGGTATTGTTTTGGGCTTTTTTTTTTTTTTTTTTTTTGTAATTTCCACTCCATCACAGTCTAATTCTTTTGCAAAAGACAATAAAATAAATTGCTAGAAAATTAAATGAAAAGAAAACATACAAAATTAAAGCCCATTAATTTTATTAGATTAGTATAGACATAAAATTGTATTTTAATAAAAATAATCAGAACAACCTCATATAGGAAAAAAGAGATATAAAACTGCACATACTCAATATGTATACATACATTTGATTAATATGGAAATGCTGTACCTGCAAATTCTGTTCTTTGCCATCATAACTAAACACAGTTATAAGGGAAATAATGATTTGTGGTTTTGAACTTACTTTTTTAAATTCAAACATCACTTAGGTTTCAGCGTTTAGGTGGTTCCATTACTTCCTTAGCTTCTACAAATAACACCCAGGGGTTTAGCACTTGACCATAACTTATATCTACAAAATCAAACAAACCCAGCATTTGAGGGATCATATTTTGAGAAAAACAGGTACAAACTCTTTTAACCTTTTTCTCTTTGGAATCATTCCCATTGTCATCATTTAGTCAACTACTATCACTACATTCAGAAAAGTGTGTCTTCTTTGAGCAAAAATGTCCAGTGAAGCTTATTTTGCCATCTGTTTTTTAAAAGGGCTTGACCAATATTTACATGGGTGTGAGGGGGTGGAGTAGGGGTTTTAATGTACACAAGTCTCTTAATCCCTGAAGACTGGAGACTCCAGGGCTTGGAGAATGCGTTTCTTAGATCAAGACATCTAAACTTCTCAAATGCTGAATTACTAAGGATTAGTCTGCCAACTGTTGACTTGCGACTTATTATTTAGTTATTGTTAATTTGTGAGTCATGTGAATATATCAATACATCTTAACATCCGAAAACTAATTATTCATCTAGCTAATACTGTACGCTATTGTAAATTATAAAGTGGAATTAATCTATTCCACTCATATAATGAAAACAAAATATTCATAGTAAAGATAAAATATATAAAAACAAGCAAGTTGGATTGAGTGGTTCACCAAGTCTCAGAATATTTTCATTGTGTAACTAAGGACACTTGTCTAGAAGGTGTGATTTCCTCTTAGGTTGGGGTCCCACAGTCTGTGTTTAAACACACCTTCCAGTGATTTTGATGCATGCTAATTATTGAGAAATATTGGGTGAAAGCACACATTCTACTTATCCTCAGTTTTTCTAGGTTGTAGGGCATGAACAGGAAGGCAGGAGCGCAGTTAACCAGCCTATGGTCAAGTTAGGCTGAGTACAGATTACAAGATAAGCTGGCTCATCTGGGTGTTCTGTCCTCTGTTTCAAAGACAGTAGATGTCCAAGGGATAATAGCTCCCCAGCACAGCTGCCTTTTTGTCACGCTGCTTCAGTCTGGACTGTTGTCCTCTAAACCTGGTACACTGGTATTAACCAGAAACCCCTCTCATTGTTCCACCTTGAGATTACCTTCAAATCTCTCCTCTTTCCTCTACTCCATGTCTTCCTTTTCCTCGGCTTATTCTCTTGTTTTGGTAAAGCCCATATGCAGTACTTAATTCCAAAAGAATGCATGAGATGTACATTTTTGGAGTCCTGGAATATCTAAAAATGTGTTCATTCTATCTTCACACTTGATTAATTGTTTGGACGAATTGAGAATTGTTGACACGCCTTTGCTCCATTCCTTCAAAATTTTTCCCCAATTTTTTTATTGTGATAAAATACATTGCATAAATTTATTATCTTAATGATTTTAAGTGTATAGTTCAGTGTGGTATTACCTACATTCATAATGCTCAACTATCCCCACCGTCCATCTCCATAACTCTTTTAATCTTGTAAAACTGAAACTCTGTACACATTAAACAACAACCCCTCATTCCCTTTTCTCCCCAGCCCCTGGCAACCATCATTCTACTTTTCCTTTCCATTTTCCTTTCCTTTCCTTTTCTTCTTCCTGATGGGATCTTGCTCTGTTGCCCAGGCAGGAGTGCAGTGGTGTGATCACGGCTCACTGTAGCCTCAACCTCTCAGGCTCAAGCAATTCTCTCACCTCAGCCTCTCAAGTAGCTAGGAATACAGGTGCATGCCACCACACCTGTCTAATTTATTTTTATTTTTATTTTTTGTAGAGATGGAATCTCTATGTTGCCCAGGCTGGTCTCAAACTCCTGGACTCAAGCAATGCTGCTCCTGCCTTGGCCTCCCAAAGTGCCAGGGTTACAGGTGTGAGCCACTGCTCCCACCCGCACCATTCTACTTTCTGTTGCTATCATTTTCACTACTCTACCTCATAGAATTGCAATCATAGGCTGGGCACGGTAGCTCACGCCTGTAATCCTAGCACTTTGGGAGGCTGAGGCGGGCGGATCATGAGGTCAGGAGTTCGAGACCAGCCTGGCCAATATGGTGAAATCCCGTCTCTATTAAAAATACAAAATTAGCAGAGCGTGGTAGCACACGCCTGTAATCCCAGCTACTCAGGAGGTTGAGGAAGGAGAATA
>NW_016805188.1:2871349-2895763 GCF_001698545.2 Rhinopithecus bieti | reverse complement strand
TTTTTTTTTTTTTTTTTTTTGCTTATTTGTCAATATTTGGCTTCTTTCACTTAGCATAATGTCATCAAGTTTCATCCATGTTATAGCATAGGTCAGAATTTCCTTCCTTTTAAGGATGAATAATATTCCGTTGTATGTATATGCTGCATTTTGCTTATTTGTCCTTCAGTGGACACTTAGGTTGCTTCCATGTTTTAGCTATTGTGAATAATGCTGCTATGAACATGTGTATACAAATGTTCAAGACTCTGTTTTCATCCTGAAAAAACTAAAAACAGAACTTCCATATGATCTAACAATCCCAGTTCTGGGATATATTCAAAGGAATTGAAATCAATATGTTGGAGGGATATCTGCACACACAGAAAGACAAATACCACATGATCTCACTTATATGCCAAATCTAAAAAAGTTGAATTCATAGATGTAGAGAGTAGAAATGATGATTACCAGAGGCTTGGGAGAGCATTGGGGAGCAATGGAATGGGGAGTTTTGTCAAAAAGTACAAAGTTTTGGTTGCACAGGAAGAATAAGTTTTGAGATCTATTGCACAGCACGGTGACTGTAGTCAATAATAACGTATATTTCAAAATAACTAAAAGAGTAAGTTTCAATTGTATCACCACAAAAAATGTTAAGTAAATGAGGTGATGGATGTGTTAATTAGCTTGATGTAATCATTCCCCATTGTATATATATGTGAAAACATCACATTATGCTCCATAAATATAACACAATTATAGTTTGTCAATTAAAATAATATTACTTAAACAACTTAAAAAATAAAATTGCAACCACTTCTCCACCTCCTCAAAGACCCTGTTTCAATTTTTTTTTTGTAATAAAGTTTTCTTTCTTTCAAATAAACTTTATTGTGTATATTTGAGGTTGACAACTTGATGTTATGGAGTACATATAGATAGTAAAATGGTTATTATAGAGAGGCAAATTAACATATCTAATGTCACATAGTTACTTTTTTGGAGCAAGCACAGCTAAAGTCTACTTATTAAACAAAAATTCCTAATATGATTTTATTAGAGTCCTCATGTTGTACATTAGATCTCTACACTTCTTCATCTGTGATTGCCACTTTGTAGCCTTTGACTTACTGCTCCCCATTCCCCACACACCCCCTGCTCCAGTAGCTACTATTTTCTGTTTTATTCTTTTTCTCTGTACATTTGACCTTTTTTTTAAAAAAAATTTAAGATTCTACACATAAGTGAGATGAAGCAATATTTTTCTTTCTGTGACTGGCTTATTTTGCTTAGCATAATGTCCTCTAGGTCCACCTCCTATTGTGGCAAATGACGGGATCTCATGTTTCAAGGCTGAATAATATCCCATTGTAAATGTATCTATATAGCTCTCACATTTTCTTTACTCATTCATTCATTGATGAACACTAAGTTTGATTCCATATCTTTGCTATTGTGAATAGTGCTGCAATGAACATGGGAGTGCAGAAATCTTCAGGAGGTGGTGACTTCACCTCCTTTGGGTATATACCCAGAAGAGGGATTGCTGGGCCATATGGTAGCTCTATTTTTAATTTTTAAGGACTCTCCATGCTGTTTTCCATAATGGCTACACCAGTCTACATTTCCACCAGAGTACTAGGGTTTCCTTTTCTACACACCCTTGCCAGCATTTATTATTTCTTGTCTTTTTTATAATCTTGTTTTTCATCCTGTATTGTTCTGTTTTCACACTGCTGTAAATATACTACCTAAGATCGGGTAATTTATAAATAAAAGAGGTTTAGTTGACTCACAGTTCCACATGGCTGGGAAGGCCTCAGGAAACTTACAGTTATGGCAGAAGGTGAAGGGGAGGCAAAGTATGTCTTACATGGCAGCAGGAGAG
The DNA here is from genome assembly GCF_001698545.2 of Rhinopithecus bieti. NCBI lineage: Eukaryota > Metazoa > Chordata > Mammalia > Primates > Cercopithecidae > Rhinopithecus > Rhinopithecus bieti. Next base: position 2,893,893 of record NW_016805188.1, on the reverse strand, counting down.
AGAGAGGGAGCTCAGGAAAAACTGTCACTTCTAAAACCATCAGATCTCGTGAGAATTCACTATCATGAGAAAGATGTGATCATGGGAAACCACCCCCATGATCCAATCACCTCCCACCAGGTCCCTCCCTCAAGGGGATTACAATTCCAGATGAGATTTGGGTGGGGATACAGGGCCAAACCATATCACATTTTTTTGACTATATACTGTGAAGTGAAATTGCTGGATCAAGGTAATTCTGCTTTTAATTTTCGAGGAACTACCACAGTGTCTTCCACAGCAGCTATACCATTTTACAGTCTTGCCAGTAGCGCACAGGGGTTCCAATTTCTCTACATATTTACCAACACTTGTTTTTTTTTTTGTTTATTTGTTTTTTTTTGTTTTGTTTTGTTTTGTTTTTTTTTTTTGAGATGAAGTCTCTCTCTCTCTTGCCCAGGCTGGAGTACAGTGGCACCATCTTAGCTCACTGCAACCTCCGCCGCCTGGGTTCAAGTGATTCTCATGCCTCAGCCTCTGCAGTAGCTGGCACTACAGGCATGCACCACCATGTCCTGCTAATTTTTGTATTTTTAGTAGAGACAAGGTTTCACCATGTTGGCCAGGCTGATCTTGAACTCCTGACCTCAAGTGATTCGCCTGCCTTGGCCTCCCAAAGTGCTGGGATTTCAGGTGTGAGCCACCATGCCTGGCCTGTTTTTATTTTTTATTTAATAGTAGCCATTCTAATGGGTGTGAGGTGGAATCTCATTGTAATTTTGATTTGCATTTCCCTAGTGATTGGTGATGTTGAGCACCTTTTCATGTACTTACTAGCCATTCATATATCTTATTTGGAGAAATGTCTGTTCAAATCCTTTGCCCATTTTTGAACCCACTTGTTTTTTGTTATTGAGTTTGAGGGGTTCTCTATGTATTCTGGATATGAATCCTTTATCAGATATATAATTTGCAAATGTTTCCTCCTATTCCATAGATTGCCATTTTTCTTTCTTGGTAGTATCTTTTTATACATAAAATCTTTAAATTTTCATGAAGTTCACTTTTTCTGTTTTTTTCTTTTGCTGCCTATATCTTTGGTATTATATTTAAGAAATCACTGTCTGCTCCATTGTTTCTCATTCTTCTAGTATTCTTGCTTCTAATGCTGTTTTGAGAAGTCTAAAGCCATTTGATTCCTGCTTTTTTCTTTCCATGTGACCTGTTTATTTTTTCCTCTTTGAAGCATGCAGAATCTTCTATTTGTCCCCAGAGTTCTGAGATTTTACAAGAATATGCTTGGTGTGGGGAGTCTTTTTATTAATTGTGCTGTGCATTCCATAGCCATTTCACTCTGGAAACTCGTATATTTCTGTCCTGGAAAATTTTCTTGAATTGTTTTGTTGATTTCCATCCTTCCATTTTCTCTGTTCTATCTTTCTGTAATTCTGGTTTGTTACTTTTAGATGTTGCACCATCTTGACCTGTCACCTTGAAAAGTTTTAATGTTTAACTTGCTTTTGTTCTTGAAATATTCCCTTTTAATAGCCTTCTGTTCTTGTTTTATGGCTACAATGTCTTCTCTTATCTCTCTGAGAATATTGATAATATTTTGAATCTAAATGACTTTGGGTTTGGTGATGATATTTTAGATACAACATCAAAGGCACAATCCATGAAAGAAAGAATTAATAGGCCAGATTTCATCAAAATTAAAAATTTCTGCTCTGTTAAGGACAATGTCAAGAGAATGAAATCACAAACCACAGACTGGGAGAAAATATTTGCAAAAGACATATCAGATAAAAGACTTTATCCAAAATACACAAATAACTCTTAAAACTTAACAATAAGAAAACAAACAACCCAATTTAAAAATGGGCCAAAGACCTTAACAAACACCTCACCAAAGAAGATATACACAGATGGCAAATAAACATATGAAAAGATGTTTCACAGCCTATGTCATCAGGGAAATGCAAATTAAAACAACAATAAGATACCACTACACTGTTAGAATGGGCGAAACCCAGAACACTGACAACATCAAATGCTGGTAAGGATATGGAGCAACAAGAACTCTCCTTCACTGTTGGTGGAAATGCAAAATGGTACAGTCACTTTGGAGGACAGTTGGTGATTTCTTACCAAACTAAACATACTTTTACCATATGATTTAGCAATTGTGCTCCTTGGTGTTTACTCAGAGGAGCTGAAAACTTACATCCACACCAAAACTTGCACATGAATGTTTATATCAACTTTATTAATAATTGCCAAAACTTGAAAGTGACCTTTAGTAGATGAACAGATAAACAGCAGTATATCCATACAATGGAATATTATTCAGTGCTAAAAAGAAATGAGCTATCAAGCTGTGAAAAGACATGGAAAAAACTCAAATGCGTATTATTAAGTGAAAGAAGCCAAACTGAAAAGGCTATATGCCCTATGATTCCAACTAAATGACATTCTGGAGAAGGCAAAACTATAGGGCAGTAAAAGATGAGGGGTTGTCAGGAGTTAGGGGGAGGAAAGGATCAACAGGTAGGCCACAGGATTTCTAGGGCAGCAAAACTACTCTGTATGATATTATAAGGGTGGAGACATGTCATTATACATTTGTCCAAACCCATAGACTGTAAACCACCAAGAGTGAACCCTAATGTAAACTATAGACTATAGGTGATATTGATATATCAATGTAGGTTCATCAGCTGTAACAAGTGTACCCACTGTGGTGGGGGACATTGATAATAGAGGAGGTTGTACATATTTGGGGCCAGAGGATATACATTCTGCTCAATTTTGCTGTGAACTGAAACTGCTCTAAAAAATAAGTCTATTTAAAACAAACCCCAGTAGCACAGTTAAATCTCCACATATATTTGTGTCCAGCATCATTCAGTAGGTCCTTTGCAGCCTTAAACTGAGGTGTAGGTCCTCGAGGGCATTTGCTTTTAACAAAGGTTGGTCTAAAAATGAAAGTGACCTGATCCAGGTGTTGAGTGTTTCTTCATTGATTTTTTTCAACATGGGGGAAATGCCTTTGCAGTTTTCATCTGTACTTTCACTTGCCTGCAATGGTTACGGTTGTAGAAAATGTAAGGGTTCTTGAAGTCACTAAACCAGCCAATGCTTGTACTAAAGGATTTTCAGCTTCTTTTTTCCCCCTTCAGGATTTCACATATTGTTAAGATTTTCTTTTTAATTGTGAGAAATTTTGCCCCTGGTAGCATCAAAATGATGAAAAGGTCACCTAGGAGCCTACACAATTTCCCCATTATACTGGTATCATCTAATGACCAATTGTATTTGAATCCATTTTCATTAAAGGAACATGTGTTATGTCTGAACAGACCATGCGCCTCGCTTCTGTGGCCCATTCCTTCCCTCAGGACTAGATGCTCTAAAGATTCCCAGGTAGCCCTCAGAACACAGACAATTCCTGCATTGTGCGGGAGCTTTGTTCCTCCCACACTTCTGGCCAGACTCCCTAGGTTCTGGGCTGTGTGCTTGTGCACTGGTGCTGTGATTGGTTCCCGTTTCACTGATGATGTTGTTGTGTTTCTTTTTTCCCTCAAATGTTCATCCTTATTGTTTTCAGAAAAATTTGAGACAGGGCAGTGGAGTAAAATATCATTACCCACCATCTTTATCCAGAAGCCCCCAGGAACAGTAGTCCTTGAGGAAGCTGAACTCCAGATTAGCTCACATTTTTGCAGGTTTGCTTTGGCCCCAGAGAGGAGTCAACACTGGCGACCTGGAGGAAAGAGAAGCTGTGAGGAGTTGGAGGGAGGGAGAGCATGGAAGAAGCCTTTGTGGAAACAACAGAGGCTATGGTTATTGGTCTAATTTAATTGAGCTTTATTTTGCATTTTGTAGTACTCCCTTTATCTCTACCTTTGGGAACATCAGAATCTCCAGCTCCATCTATGTTGCTTGAAAGGACATGATCTCATTTTTTTTTTTTGGCTGCATAGTATTCCATGGTGTGTATGTACCATATTTTCTGTAATCCAGTTTGCCGTTGATGGGTATTTAGGTTGACTCCATGTCTCCATGTCTTTGCTGTTGGGAATGCTGCTGCAATAAACATACATGTGCATGAGTCTTTATGGTAAAATGATTTATCCTTTGGGTATATATCCAATAATGAGATTGCTGGGTCAAATGGCAATTCTGTCTTAAGTTCTTTGACAAACTGCCACACAGTTTTCCACAAGGGCTGAACTAATTGACACTCCCACCAGTACATAAGCATTCTCTTTTCTCTGCGACTTCACCAGCATCTGCTATTTTTTTGACTTTTTAATAATAGCTATTCTGACTGGTGTGAGATGGTATCTCATTGTGGTGTTGACTTGCATTTCTCTGGTAATTAGTGGTATTAAGCATTTTTTTCGTTTGCTTGCTGGCTGCATATATGTCGTCTTTTGAAAACTGCCTGTTCATGTCCTTTGCCCACTTTTTAAATGGAGTTGTTTGTGTTTTGCTTGTAAGTTTTTTTAAGTTACTTAAGATGCTGGATATTAGACTTTTAATGGGACTTTAAAAATATTTTCTCCCATTATGTAGGTTGTTTACTCTGCTGATAGTTTCTTTTACTGTGTAGAAGCTCTTTAGTTTAATTAGATCCCATATGTAAATTTTTGCTTTTGTTGCAGTTGCTTTTGGTGTCTTCATCATTAAATCTTTGGCAAGTCCTAAGTTCCAATGGTATTTCTTAGATTACCTTTCAGAGTTTTTATAGTTTGAAGTTTTACATTCAAGTCTTCAATCCATCTTGAGTTGATTTTTGTATATGGCATAAGGTAGAGGTCCAGTTTCAATCTGCAGCATAGGGCTAGCCACTTATCCCAGCTCCATTTATTGAATAGGGAATCCTTTCCCCATTGCTTGTTTTTGTCAGCTTTGTCGAAGATCAGATGGTTGTAGGTGGTGCAGCATTATTTCTGGACTGTCCATTCTGTTCCATTGGTCTATGTGTACCAGTACCATGTTGTTTTGGTTACTGTAGCCGTGTAGTGTAGTTTGAAGTTGAGTATGTGATGCCTCCAGCTTTGTTCTTTTTGCTTAGGATTGCTTTGGTTCTTTTTTGGTTCTATATGAATTTTAAAACAGATTTTTCTAATTCTGTGAAGAATGTTATTGATAGTTTGATAGGAGTAGTACTGAATCTATAAATTGCTTTGGGCAGTATGGCCATTTTACTGACAATTATTCTTCCTGTCCATATACTGCTTTTGTTTTTCCAAACAATATTTGACTCTATGAAACACTCAATTTTCATTTTCCTTGTGGCTCTTTTTCAAATGGTAGAGACCTCTAAAGGCCAAATTATCTACTGTGTTTTTTTGTTTTGTTTTGTTTTGTTTTGAGATGGAGTCTCGGTGTGTTGCCCAGGCTGGAGTGTAGTGGCAAGATCTTGGCTCACTCCAAGCTCTGCTTCCCAGGTTCATGCCATTCTCCTGCCTCAGCCTCCTGAGCAGCTGGGACTACAGGCGCCCACCACCACGCCTGGCTAATTTTTTGTTATTTTAGTAGAGACAGGGTTTCACTGTGTTAGCCAGGATGGTCTCGATCTCCTGACCTTGTGATCCACCTGCCTCAGCCTCCCAAAGTGCTGGGATTACAGGTGTGAGCCTGCTTGGCCTGTCTGCTGTGTATAGAACTACCTGTTATAGCTGTTAGTCATTATGGCATTTCATAGTTAATTATTACTGCACTAGAATAGAACCTCATTAAGAATTTAAATGTTTGTGGATATGTTAAACAAAAGTTCAATGAATTTATTTCTCAATACATACTTAGTCTACCAATTCTACTTCAAAACCAAGATCTCTTATTTGAATAATTCTGATCACTTGCCAACATTCATTTCATTATTTCCGTAGTAGGCATGAATCTTACACTTTCATCACAGGTATGTAAGACATATATATTTTAAAAATGGAATATAATTTGTATATTAAACCCCTGTTTCATAGAAGCTAAATGGGGTTTCCCGTGTCAATTCACACTCTAGCTTCTGGCATGGCCCTCACATCTTCAGGAATGAGCATCAGTCCCAGGAGTGCTGAAATTTCCCAGGGTAGGGGTGAGAACAAGCCCACTTGGGATCTGTCCTCACATGGTTGTCATTTGTCCCCAAGCTATGGAATGTAAATCAGGCTTCCACTCATCAGACACAACATGACTGGCTCTTGTGTCTGCCTTGTCCTGTTCTAAGACCTCTCCAGGATGTTCTTACTTGGATCCTCACACGTACAAAACACATGGCTGCCATTCTGAGAGATATGTATCAACAAGTAACACTCCTGTTTTTCTATTTTATGACTCCTTATCTCCCACAGCTAAGATAATCTGTATTTCCTCTAGGAGAGCAAAATTTGAATTTTATATAATTATGCAATCTCTCCAATCATTTGATAATATATATGTTTTGCCATATATTCACAATATTAGGCTATTATAACTGAGAAAACAATCTGCTGTCTTGTGGAAGCATCTCTCCCTGGAGGGAGACTTAGAGTACAGTTTGAATGGAGGAAGAATCACAGGGCAAAAAAGAAATGACTAGAAATAAAAAGAATATCTGTTTAACCATTTGCCTTGAGAATACTCGCCAGTGGCACTTGAGGCTGCAGTGTTTACCCCAAAATATCTTTGTCACTAAATATCTCGCTTTTATTATTATTTTTGCATCACTCTAGTATATTGACTTTGGAAACAAAAGACATCATTCTATTTATAGCTCTCTATTTTTAGTGGTGGTATTTCCATTTACAAAATATAGTAATTCTTGATTGTGTAGATGTCAAACACTAGAAAACATAGCATTCCCATGCGTGATGTTAACATCGTTCTCGAACAGTTGTTGGCCAAAGATTCATTCGATGAATCCAATTTTTTGGAAATAGATGATTCTCATGATTCAGATGATTCTGATGTTAGTTCTGTTTAGAAATAAATCCAAGAACAGTTTTTATATTTCGTTTTCACATTGAAAATCGGTCACATTTTCTTCAGCCTCAAAGAGTGTGCTTATGTAAAACTAAATGGGAGCTGGCAGTAAGCTGCACTTTGGTTTTTCTAAATGGGAGAAAGGTTAATGTATGAAAATATTACCCATGGAAAATTACAATGGAACTTGAAATATATGATTGGTATCTATTGTGACTTATGGATTCTTTTTTTTTTTTTTTTTGAGACAGAATCTCACTCTATCACCCAGGCTGGAGTACAGTGGCGCAGTGGTAATCTCGGCTCACTGCAACCTCCGCCTCCTGGGCTCAAGTGATTCCCCTGCCTCAGCCTCCCAAGTAGCTGGGATTACAGGCGCCTGCCACCACACCCAGCTAATTTTTTGTATTTTTAGTAGAGACAGGGTTTCACCGTATTAGCCAGGATGGTCTTGATCTTCTGACCTTGTGATCCGCCCACCTCAGCCTCTCAAAGTGCTGGGATTACAGGCGTGAGCCACGGTACCTGGCTGTGGATTCTTAATTTTAGTTTGATGCTCTGTTTTTCCTATATGAATATTATTTCCATCTGTCCCTATGGGGAAATGGAAAGCCAGTGGTGGTGAGAGATGGATCACTGGCATGGACTCCCTGTGACGACGATGTGACCTTGCAAATCTGATTTGGGGTTAAAAATTGGGAGTACCTGATTTTGTACACATTGTCTTAAAAGGAAGCATGTCTTCTTCCAGGAAGATGGACTATTCACATATCCCCCTATTTCCCCCACTAAGAACAACTACAATCCTGGACATAATAAATAAAACAAACCTAAAAAGACTGAAAAGTGAAGAGGCACACCAGCTGGAGACCTCAGAACCTGTGGAATGACACAGTGATGAGTTCCCAGGCCTTTCTTTTTGTTTCATGTATTTCAGACTTGATACTAGAGGTGACAGTATCCAAATAGTTTCTGGAGAATCCGGAAACACAAATGGATGCAAACAAATAAAATGTCCTAAGAAAAGCTTGATTTCTTTAGCCAAAGGACCAGAGAAGGGATGGCCTAGAAAAATAGAAAACTTTGAGATAATAACCACCAGACTCCAGCCAAATATACAGAAAAAAACTATGGCCCCATTACTTCCCACCACATTGGAGGTCAAGTGAGAAGCCCAGCCTTCCATCCCCATGAGGCTATAAGGAGGCACCCAACACCCCACTGGGGAAGTGTCAGGCAATGCTTAGTGAAGAGCTGGGACTTTTATCTCTGCCAGGAAGCAATGAGTCCCCTTCCTTCTTTGCCGCTGTGGTGCTAGGAGAGACCATGTGGAGAGCCTGGGCTTCCACTCCCTCCATCCTTAAGGAGGTGGTCTTTCCCCTCCCCAGTAGGATGTCAGTTATGGCCTAGTGGAGAGTCAGTACCTTCACCAACACTCAGCAGCAACAAGGCCACCACCTACCACCTCCCCAGCTGTGTCAGATGCATCCAGATGGGGGAGCAGGCGTTGCTCTCCAGGCAAGGTAGTATCAGTGGAGACCCAGTGGGGAATCTGAACTCCCACCCCTGCCTAGTAGTGACTAGAGGCCCCTCTCACCCTGGGTGTCAACAGGGCAAGTAGAGAATCTAGACTTTCTTTTGTACCTGAAGACTAAAGACAAAGAAAAACTCTTAAAAGCAGCTAGAGAGAAATAACACATTACCTATTACCCATAGAAATAAAAAGTTTGAATGACAAGCAGATTTCTCATCAGAAACCATGGAGGCCAGAGGGAATGACACAACACTCTTCAAGTGCTGAGAGAAAAGAACAGTCAGCCCAGATTTCTATGTCCATGAAAATATCCTTCAAGAATGAAGGGGAAATAAAGACATTCTCAGATGATGGAACACTAAAAGAAAAAAAATTGTTGCCAGCAGACCTATTCTTTTTTTTTTTTTGAGACGGAGTTTCGCTCTTTTTGCCCAGGCTGGAGTGCAATGGCGCGATCTAGGCGCACGGCAACCTCTGCCTCCCGGGTTCAAGCCATTCTCCTACCTCAGCCTCCAAAGTAGCTGGGATTACAGGCATGTGCCACCATGCCCGGCTAATTTTGTATTTTTAGTAGAGATGGGGTTTCTCCATGTTGGTCAGGCTAGTTTCGAACTCCAGACCACAGGTGATCCACCCACCTCAGCCTCCCAAAATGCTGGGATTACAGGTGTGAGCCACCACGCCCAGCCGCCAGCAGACCTATTGTAAAAGAATGGCTAAAGGAAGTTCTCTAGACAAAAAAGAAATGGTAAAATAAGAAGTCTTGAAACAGTAGGAAGGAAGAAAGAACATGGGATGAGCAAAACAATTAGTAAAAACAAGACTTTCCTTTTCTTAAGTTTTAAAATTCTGTTTGATTACTGAAGCAAAAAGTGTAACTGTCTAATGTGGCTCTCAGTGCATGGAGAGGAAATAAGACAATTATATTATAAAAAGAGGGAGTGAAATGATGTAAAGAGGCATAAGGTCTCTATACTTCATTCTAACTGGTAAAATGTTGACACAAGTGGACTCAGATAAATTAAATGTCTGTAATATAATACTTAGAGAAATCACTAAAAGAGATCACAAAGAAAATCACTCAAAAGCACTATAGGCATATCAAAATGGCATTTTAAAAAATGTTTGAGTAATCTACTAGAAGGCAGAAAAATAAAAGTAGAGAAACAAAAATACAAAGAGATCAAAGATAAAGTAAAAAATAAAATGGCATATTTAAGCCTTAACAGATCAGCAATTACATTAAACGTAAATAGTTTACACATAACAATTAAGAGACAAATTAGCATAGTGGACTTAAAAAATCAAAACCACAATGAGATACCATTTCACACCAGTTAGAATGGCAATCATTAAAAAGTCAGGAAACAACAGGTGCTGGAGAGGATGTGGAGAAATAGGAACACTTTTACACTGTTGGTGGGACTGTAAACTAGTTCAACCATTATGGAAAACAGTATGGCGATTCCTCAAGGATCTAGAACTAGAAATACCATATGACCCAGCCATCCCATTACTGGGGTATATACCCAAAGGATTATAAGTCATGCTGCTACAAAGACACATGCACACGTAGGTTCATTGCGGCAATATTCACAAAAGAAAAGACTTGGAATCAACCCGAATGTCCATCAGTGACAGACTTGGATTAAGGAAAATGCTGGCACATATACACCATGGAATACTATGCCAGCCATAAAAAAGGGATGAGTCGGTGCTCCTTGTGTAGGGGCGACATGGATGCCAGCTGGAAACCATCATTCTCAGCAACGTATCGCAAGAACAGAAAACCCAAACACCGCATGTTCTCAGTCATAGGGGGTGGCGGAACTGAACAATGAGATCACTTGGACTCGGGAAGGGGAACATCACACACCGGGGACTATTAAAAAGGGGGGGGGAGGGATTGCACTGGGAGTTATACCTGATGTAAATGACGAGTTGATGGGTGCTGACGAGTTGATGGGTGCAGCACACCAACATGGCACAAGTATTCCTATGTAACAAACCTGCACATTATGCACATGTACCCTAGAACTTAAAGTATAATAATAAAAAAAAGAAAAAAAGAAAAAAAATTATTAAAGGGAGATTCTCAGGGAAACATTTTCTTCAGGAGGAATCCAAGTTTCAGTAACAGCAAGAAAGTTATGACTGAATTTAAAATTCTTAAGTCCCATTGAAAAGTTATTACTAGAGGTGTAGTTGGGAAGAGGTGAGATTTGGTGTGATTCTTATAAATTTTCACTTTATAATTGTGACTTCTCAAAGTGTGTGTGTGTATTAGTGTGTGCTTGTTTAAATGATTCTGTATAATTGAATATTTGTTGTATGAAAAACAAAACATAAATAAATGAAACTGTGGGAAAACAGAAAAAAATAAAATAAAATAAAGGATGGAAAATATACACCATGCAAACTTTAATCAAAAGAAAGCAGATGTGGCTCTGTTATTATCAGATAAAGTAGAGTTTAGATAAAAGAAAAATATCAAAAAGAGAGAAGGACATTACACAATGATAAAAGGGTCAATTCACCAAGAAAACATAGCAATCCCTAGTGTGTGTTCACCAAACAACAGAACTGCAAAATATATGAAGCAAAAACTGATAGAACGAAAAAGAGTTATGGATAAATCCACAGTTCTAGTTGATGACTTCAACACTGCTCTCTCAACTGGAACTAGTTGTTGATAGAACAACTAGAGAGAAACAGCATCAAGGATGTAGAGAACTCAACATGACCATCAACCAACAGGATCTAATTGACGATAAAACACTTCATTTAACAGTAGTAGAATACATATTTTTTTCAAGTACCCTTGGAATACACACCAACATCGACCATATCCTGGGTCATAAAACAAATGTCAACAAAGTTAAAAATATTGAAATCATATACAGATTATGCTGTCTGACCACAGTGGAATGAAACTAGAAATGAATATCAGAAAGAAAATTAAAAAATCTTCAAACACTGAGAAACTATAAGCAGCACATGTCTAATACATGTGTCAAAGGGGAAGTCTCAAGAGAATAACAAAAAATGCATCAAACTAAATGAAAATGTAGCATACAAAGTTTGCGGGACAAAGCTAAAGCAGTAATGAGAGGGATATTTATGGCATTAAATATCTCAATCAAAAGGAAGCATATAGATTGTTTAAAGTTCTTCCTGAATAATGATGCAAGCTCTTAGTATAAAAAGGGCAGTGTTGGAGGAAGAATTCAGCTTTTCAGATTCTGGGAGACTGTATGTCATGTGGATACTGTTACCAATAGGCTTGTGTCCTGATTAAAAAGCCCTGGGCGTCAAGGGAGGCTGTGAACAGACATGCTGTCTGCTCCTCTCCTGCATGATTATTGTACTTTCTGCATGTTTCTTATTAAGAATAAATTATAAGCTGTGTTAGTTAAAGTGTAGGCTAAGGTGCTGTAACAAAGACATCCTCAAATACAGTTGTTTAAATAAGATATAAATATATTTATCATCTAACAGTCCAGTGATTGTTCGTGCTCTAGGCTGGTAAGTCTATTCAGCTCCATGAGATCATTTAGTGACCAAGGTTCCATTCATCTTTTTGCTCCACTAGCCTCTAGGGCAGGGCCATCCAATAGAAATTTCTGCAGTGATGGAAGTATATTGGATCTTCACTGTTCAATATGATAGCCACTAGCAACATGTGAAATTGGGGTTCTTAATTTTAAACTTCTTTTAATTTTAACCAATTTATATTTTAAATTAAATAATACACGAAGCTATTGTGTGCCATGTGGACATTGGAACTATGGGTGTTGCTTTCTTCCACGTGATTGTAGCTGGTTTGCTGCTTCAATCATGTTCTAATCTATAGTAACGTAAAAGGCTCATAATGGAGGGTAAGCAATTTCTTTTTAGGCCAGTGAAAATAAATTTGCATCACTTCCATTCACATTTCATTGGTGAAAACTTAGGCACTGTGTAAGGGGTTCCCAAGACCCTCAGAATTGGGGATTTACTGGGAAGGCTCACATGACTCAGCATATAGTTATACTCATGGCTATGATTTACTGCAGCAAAATGATAAAAAAGAAACTCAGCAAAAGCACACGTGGGTGAATTCAGGAGGAAACCAGACACAGGCATCCAAGAGTCCTCTTCCAGTGGAATGACACAGGATGCACTTAAATCCTCCAGCAATGGGTTGTGAAAACATGTGTCCACCAGGGAAGTTATTAGCAACTCAGTGCCCAAGACTTTTATGGGGACACCCTCTACTTTGCATGTATTAAAATTTCAAATTCCTAGGAGCAATGCAGGTGGTTAATATAGATTGTTTGTACAAATCACTTAGGTGCTTTTATCATTTGGGGAAAGTTTTATTTTTACGTAGGGAACCGTTTATTATTCAAATTCCCAGACACCAGGCAAGGGCCAAGCTTGTAAGCAGGTCTTCCTAAGAATTGCAATGTTAAGCCTTCTGTGTTCTCTTCTTAGCATAGCCACACCTAACTGCAAAGGAGGACGAGAAATGTAGCCTCTAGATGGGCAGCCACATGTCTATTATTACCATAGAAGTGGTGAGGAATAAAGCTGAAAGGATAGCTAGCAGTCTGCTATGGAATTTTCAAACTTTGTGACTTTGCACAAGTTGCTTAGCCTCTCTGCTCCTTTCATTAATACATGTGCCTCTGAAATAACATACATTGAACTGTGCCTGGCACACAGTCAGTGCTCAGTAACAGCTATATCATCGTTATCATTATTATTAATATTTTGTTACAGCCCATGGACATATTTGGACTTTGGTTTATCTCTTTCTTCCCATCCTTAACCCACCAGAAACTCTGCAGTTGTTATCATAAATGAAGTCTGTACTGCTGCCTCCCTATTGGTTTTCTCAATTGCAAATTTTTGGGTCGTATTCACAGTGTAACTTAAGTGTTGTCAATCCTCTAGCATCCAAATAGAGCATTCAGTGTCTCTATCTGAAGCTGACTACAAGAATTTCACACTTCCTGGTTGTTGCCTGTCCCTTCTCACCTTGAACGCTTACCTTTGGCTTATCCTTGATCACTTTTTGAAGTCTTTGGATCTTTCTGTGATTTTAACCGTCCCTCATCAATTTTGCCTCCAAACATTGACATGAACATCCCTTTGTTTTTCAGAGTTGGGTTAGCACCTGGCTGACAGATACTTGCTTTGTGCTGGTGAACAAAGCTTTTGGAAGTTCTGTGATTAAGGGGGAAGAGAAATTAAAATTGGCTACTAGACATCACAGTATCTGAAGTTACTAGGGAACATCTGCTACAAGGAGCTCCTTATTGTCATCTCCTTTGTGTGTGTGTATGTGTGTGTGTGTGTGTGTGTGTGTCTTGCCTTCTTGGTCCTGTGTGCCCTGTTGCTGGAACATGCTGCAGAAAGCTGGACTTCTTCTAGATCTTCTCCTCCCTACCTCTGGAGCCCAATCTCCTGACCCTATTCTACCAGAAGAAACTGAAAAATCCCTTAACATTAAAAATGAAAGCAGGACTGGGCGCAGTGACTCAAGCCTGCAATCCTAGCACTTTGGAAGGCCAAGGCAGCATGTGCCCCTGTAGTCCTAGCTCTGGAAGACTGAGTCAGAAGGATCGCTTGAGCCTAGGAGTTGGAGGCTGCAGTGAGCTGCTGTTGTGCCACTACACTCTAGTATGGGTGACAGAGGAAGAAAGATCCTGTCTTAAATAAATAAAATATAAAATAAAATTTAAAAATAATAAAAGCAATGGCCAGGTGCGGTGGCTCATGTCTGTAATCCCAACACTTTGGGAGACCAAAGTGGGTGGATCATTTGAGCTCAGGAGTTGAGACTAACCTGGGCAACATGACAAAACCACATCTGTACAAAACAAACAAACAAACAAACAAAAACCCCAAAATTGGCAGGGCTTGAAGTAGGTCCCAGCTACCCAGGAGGCTGAGATGGGCGAATCACTTGAGTCCAAAAAGTCAAGGCTACAGTGATCGGAGATGGCACCATTGCACTGCAGCCTGGGTGTCAGAGTGAGACCCAGTCTCAAAAAAATAAAATAAGAAGAAATAAAAGTGAAAGCAAGTGAATAATTTTTTAAAAAAATACCCCAATTAAAAGTTCTTTCCAAGAAAGTTGCTCTTTGTCTTTCTGTTATATGAACAATTTTATTTAATCTGTTCACTGTGGTCTTTCATGGCTACTTCAGCTTCATTTATAATACTTCCATTTTTGTAATTTAACCATTTAGGATTTCTTCAATTCCTCCAATGTGTTCTCTCTTGCCTCGAGCCTTCGGACCAGCTGAGCTACCCAAGTGGAGCACCTCTCCTGCCTCCAATGGCTACATCCTACACATTTTTTGCTATAAGTTTAAATGTCATTTCTGCTGGGAAACCTTCGTCAACCCTCTGCTTTACATTCAACTCTCCTCCTGTGCACCGCCATAGTAGCTGTATTAGTTTCCTAGGACTGCTGTGACTAATGACCACAAGCAGGATGGCTTAAAACAGCAGGAATTTAATCTTGCACAGTTCTGGAGCCTGGAAGTTTGGAATCAAGGTGTCAGCAAGGCCATGCTCCCTCTGAAACCTATAAGGGGGATCCTTCTTTGCCTCTCCCTACCTTCCAGTAGTTGTTGGCAACCCTTGGTATTCCTTGGCTTATAGATGCTTCTCTACAATGTTGGCCAGGCTTCATAGAAAAATCTCTCCTGTGTCTTTCTGAGCCTCCTCTTTTCTTGTAAAGCCCACCCTAATGACCTCATCTTATCTTGATTACATTGGCAAAGACCCTATTTCCAAATAAGCTCACATTTGCTGAGGATTAGGATTTCAACAAAGCTTTTTGGGAGACAATTCAACTCATAACAGTAGCACGCATACTTGCATATGGCATAGAAGTCATTTCTTTACATTTATTTCCCTAGACTGTGAGTTCCTTGAGAGCAGAAATCTTATCTGTCTTATTCACTGTTGTATCCTCAGGGTAAAATAGAGAAGATTGTACATGATAGAGACCTACAAAGAGACTTAGACTCCCACACAATAATAGTGGGTGACTTTAACACTCCACTGTCAATATTAGATGAATGAGACAGAAAATTAACAAGGATATTCAGGACTTGAACTTAGCTCTGGACCAAGTGGATCTAATAGACATCTACAGAACTCTCCACCACAAACCAACAGAATATACATTCTTCTCAGCACCATATCACACTTATTCTAAAATTGAGCACATAATTGGAAGTAAAACACTCCTCAGCAAATGCAAAAGAATTAAAGTCATAACAAACAGTCTCTCAGACCACAGTGCAATCAAATTAGAACTCAGGATTAAAAAACTAACTCAAAACCGCACAACTACATGGAAACTGAACAACCTGCTCCTGAATGACTATTGGGTAATCAACAAAATTAAGGCAGAAATAAATAAGTTATTTGAAACCAATGAGAACAAAGACCCAATGTACCAGAATCTCTGGGACACAGCTAACGCAGTGTTTAGAGGGAAATTTATAGCACTAAATGCCTGCAAGAGAAAGCAAGAAAGATCTAAAATTGAAACCCTAACATCACAATTTAAAAAACTAGAGAAGCAAGAGCAAACAAATTCAAAAACTAGTAGAAGACAAGACATAACTAAGATCAGAGCAGAACTGAAGGAGTTAGAGACATGAAAACCCCTTCAAAAATCAATGAATCCAGGAGCTGGTTTTTTGAAAAGATTCACAAAATAGATAGACCACTAGCCAGACTAATACAGAAGAAAAGAGAGAAGAATCAAATAGACACAATAAAAAATGATAAAGGGGATATCACCATCGATCCCACAGAAATAAAAACTACCATCAGAGAATACTATACACACTTCTATGCAAATAAACTAGAAGATCTAGAAGAAATGGACAAATTCCTGAACACATGCACCCTCCCAAGACTAAACCAGGAAGAAGTTGAATCCCTGAATAGACCAATAACAAGTTCTGAAATTGAGGCAGTAATTAATAGCCTACCAACCAAAAAAAAGCCCAGGACAAGACGGATTCACAGCCGAATTCTACCAGAGGTACAAAGAGGAGCTGGTACCATTCCTTCTGAAACTATTCCAAACAATAGAAAAAGAGGGACTCCTCCGTAACTTGTTTTATGAGGCCAGCAGCATCCTGATACCAAAACCTGGCAGAGACACACACACACAAAAAAGAGAAAATTTCAGACCAATATCCCTGATGAACATCAATGCAAAAATCCTCAATAAAATACTGGCAAACCAAATTCAGCAGCACATCAAAAAGCTTATCCACCATGATCAAGTCAGCTTCATTCCTGGGATGCAATGCTGGTTCAACATACGCAAATCAATAAATGTAATCCATAAACATATCCATAATGTAATCCATAAAAGTAAAATATAGACAGAACCAATGATAAAAACCACATGATTATCTCAATAGATGCAGAAAAGGCCTTTGATAAAATTCAACACCCCTTCATGCTAAAAACTCTCCATAAATTAGGTGTTGATGGAACGTATCTCAAAATAATAAGACCTATTTATGACAAACCCACACCTGATACCATACTGAATGGGCAAAAGCTGGAAGCATTCCCTTTGAAAACTGGTACAAGACAAAGATGCCCTCTCTCACCACTCCTATTCAACATAATATTAGAAGTTCTGGCCAGGGCAATCAGGCAAGAGAAAGAAATGAAGGGTATTCAAATAGGAAGAGAGGAAGTACAATTGTCTCTGTTTGCAGATAACATGATTATAGTTTTAGAAAACCCCATCGTCTCAGCCCCAGATCTCCTTAAACTGATAAGCAACTTCAGCCAAGTCTCAGGATACAAAATAAATGTGCAAAAACCACAAGCATTTCTATATACCAATAATAGATAAACAGAGAGCCAAATCATCAGTGAACTCCCATTCACAATTGCTACAAAGAGAATAAAATACCTAGGAATACAACTTACAAGAGATGTGAAGGACCTCTTCAAGGAAAACTACAAACCACTGCTCAAGGAAATAAGAGAGGACATAAAAAAATGGAAACAGATTCCATGCTCATGGATAGGAGGAATCAATGTTGTGAAAATGGCCATACTACCCAAAGTAATTTATAGATTCAGTGCTATCCCCATCAAGCTACCATTGACTTCCTTCACAGAATTAGAAAAAACTACTTTAAATTTCATATGGAACCCAAAAAGAGCCTGTATAGCCAAGCAAAAAGAACAAAGCTGGAGGCATCACTCTATCTGACTTCAAACTATACTACAAGGCTACAATAACCAAAACAGCATGGTACTGGTATAAAAACAGATATACAGACCAATGGAACAGAACAGAGGCCTCAGAAATAACACCACATATCTAAACCATCTGATCTTTGATAAACCTGACAAAAACAAGCAATGGGGAAAGCATCCCCTATTTAATAAACGGTGTTGGGAAAAATGGCTAGCCATATGCAGAAAACCAAAACTGGATCCCTTCCTTACACCTTATACAAAAATTAATTCAAGATGGATTAAAGACTTACACATGAGATGTAAAACCATAAAAACCCTAGAAGAAAACCTAGGCAATAACATTCAGGACATAGGCATGGGCAAAGACTTCATGACTAAAGCACCAAAGCAATGGTAACAAAAGCCAAAATTGACAAATGGGATCTAATTAAACTAAGGAGCATCTGCACAGGGAAAGAAACTGTCATCAGAGTGAACAGGCAACCTACAGAATGGGAGAAAATTTTTGCAATCCATCTGACAAAGGGCTAATACACAGAATCTACAAAGAACTTAAACAAATTCACAAGAAAACAACACCATTAAAAGGGAGTGAAGGATATGAACACTTCTCAAAAGAAGACATTTATGCAGCCAACAAACATGAAAAAAGCTCATCATCACTAGTCATTAGATAAATGCAAATCAAAACCATAATGGGATACCATCTCATTCCAGTTAGAATGGCAATCATTTAAAAAAGTCAGGAAATAACAGATGCTGTTGCCCCAAATTTTGGTCCACAGCCTTCATTGGGTTACCGGGGGCAAATGAAATTTAGCCATGTAGACAGGCCCCAATTTTGTCAGAAATAATTTAGATCCAGCAATCTTTTATAGGCTGATGAGTTTGTGATGCTGTCTCATGGCTAAAGTTCTGAGGTAAAGCGAATGAATCTTTACTTTTGTGTGTGTGTATACTTGTTTAAATGTGTTTCTATATATGTGTATATATACGTTATGTATTGTGTCTAGCATGCTACCAAATTTGCTCATATGTAAACGAGTACTCATAGATTAAGCAAGTCCAAAAGTTTTCAAGTTCATATGACAAATACATATTTAATAAATAAGCTAGCCTTACAATTATGGTTTGGCCAGGCATGGTGGTGCATGCCTGTGGTCCCAGCTACTCAAGTGACTGAGGCAGGAGGATCACTTGAACCCACAAGGTCAAGGCTGCGGTCAGCTGTGTTCATGATACTGCACTTCAATCTGGGTGACGATTTTGAAAACCTTGTTTTTGTCTTCAAAATTGTCATTTTTGTATTGTATACATTTTGTCTAGATTTATTAGTCAAGTGGCTTCATATTTATCTCTGCTATGAAGTATAAGGTGTCAAGGTTTGGCACAAAAGTTACGAAACTACAAACCCAGCCCCAATCTTTGTTCATGAAAGTTTTGATAAATAAAACATTTAATATTGTTGACTTAATAAGAACAGCTAAATCCTAAGTTATTGGCCAAAAAAAAAAAGAAAAGAAAAGAAAAGAAAATTACCCATTTATTTAACCTTAAGATTCTGACTTGGGTAAATCTATGATAGTCATAGGCTATTAAAATGGTTAACAGGGGAAAAACTTTAAATAATGACTAGCTTTGTCTAATATCCCAGTTTTCATAAATAACCTATATAAACTATGAAAAATAAAATAAATAGAATAAAATGCATATAAATAAACATGTCATATAATTTAACATCTTAAAGTTATATTAAATTACATAATGCATATTCATTAAATGTCTTGGTCATTTCCAATTAAAATTATAGAAAAACTTTTCTCTATAAAAATTAATTGGCCGGGTGCGGTGGCTCAAGCCTGTAATCCCAGCACTTTGGGAGGCTGAGACGGGCGGATCACGAGGTCAGGGATTGAGACCATCCTGGCTAACACGGTGAAACCCCGTCTCTACTAAAAAATACAAAAAACTAGCCAGGCGATGTGGCGGGCGCCTGTAGTCCCAGCTACTCGGGAGGCTGAGGCAGGAGAATGGTGTAAACCCAGGAGGCGGAGCTTGCAGTGAGCTGAGATCCGGTCACTGCACTCCAGCCTGGGCGGCAGAGCAAGACTCCGTGTCAAAAAAAAAAAAAAATTAATTATAAAATGATTCTTATCTATAAAATGCTAATGTAACAGACAATTCACTATTTCTTACTTCCTAGGTATTCACAAAGATTTAACATTACTAAAAATAAAAATTCTAGTTAATGCGCAATTCTGCATATAAAATGTGCCAAAATGAAATGTGTTTTAAATTAAAAAATTATAAGAAAGACATAAAAATGTGTTCTTATTAAAAGGGAAATAATTTTTGTCTAATTCAAAAGTTAAAGGTTTTTTATGAAACCAGTAAGTAAAGGAACCAGTAAGTGAGAGAGATGTGAAGAAAGTTATAGATATAAGATATATTTTTAATAAAGAAAATTAAAAGGAAAATAATGTTATATGAGAAAAAGTCTTAGGCTGGGTGTAGTGGCTCACACCTATAATCCCAGCACTTTGAGAGGCCGAGTCAGGAGGATCACTTGAGCTCAGGAGTTCAAGGCCAGACTGGCCAACTTGGTGAAACCCTATGTCTACTAAAAATATAAAAATTAGCTGGGTGTGGTGGCACATGCCTGTAATTCCAGCTACTTGGGAGGCTAAGGCAGGCGAATCACTTGAACCCAGCCGCCAGAGCTTGCAGTCAGCCGAGTTTGTGCCATTGCACTCCAGCCTGGCAACAGAATGAGACTCCATCACACACACACACACACACACACACACACACACACACAGAAAAAATCTTACATGGTAAAGTTTTGTCCTAAAGTAAAATGACTGATTATTTAAGAAAGGGGCATGTTTAGGACAAAACACAAAGTCCAAGCATGTCATAAAAGGTCTGTGTAAATTGTCATAAAGTTTATAAAAAGAGAATGTATAAAATAAATTTTGTATGTGATTAAGTTGGCTTTAATTAAAAGAAAATGTGTCTTTCTAGAGATTGGGTTTTGATATTAAAAATATACTAGTACAAAACCAAAGAACTGATGAAAACAATAAGATTTTCTTAAAGTATTTATCCCCTTAATGAAATTGCAAGAAGTTTCCTTTCTGTTACCTATTTCTTTTCAAATTTCTCAAATTGATATCTTAGAAGTTCAACTTCTGCTGTACCCTGCTGCTTTCAGGCTCCCTCCCTTTGAAAAGGCCTGAGATGTTACCTCTCTCCTTCAACTTTTATTGACCCCTGTTACATTTCTTCCCACAGTCTAGTTCTAAATCTCTTGTTATGGCTTGATGCTGAAATGTTTTATCTTGAAGATTTTAAAAAGGCAATGTTTTACTCCAATATAACTTAAATCTATATTCTTGGTTTTCTTCATGTGTTTTAGGGACCACAGACCCTCTGAAGTTTCGCCAAAAAAATAAAATCACAAAAGATAGATTGATGGAGAAAAAGATATACAAATTTGTTTAGGGTATATATGTGGGAATTTTCAGAATGAAAGCCTTAGATACAGAGGAAATTGTTCATTTTTATGTGTAGGTTCAACAAGATATGGACAGCCATATAAAAGTGTAATTAAACAAAAGGGTATAATTTAATGCTAGTAGACTACCCAGCAAGGCCTGTCTGTCTAAACTCTCTCTAACCTCCCTGTGCATGCATTTCCTTCCTTCTGGATGTGTGATCTTATGACCTACAGTCCAACTAGAAAAGTTAGATTATTTCTTTATGGCCACATTCTTACACAGAAAGGCAAAGAAAAGTTAGAGTAATAGTTTTTAGGTTTTATGGCTGGTTTTGAGGAAAATGAGTTCCGGTTTCTAGGACCCACTTTAGAGAAGAGAGATTCTAGTTGCTTTGACCAGCCTTGAGGGAAAATGGGACTGAGAGATGGAATGGCAAGAGAAAGCCAAAGAAAATCTTTTACTTCTGAGGCTGCTCCTGAGACTTCCATTTTGGGGTATTATTTTTCAGAGCACCAATATATGTCTAAAATGTTCAATACAATCAGGCAATTTCCCCTTCTGTTGCTGAGTCACATGTCTTCCTGTTCAGGGTATTTATAATATAATGTCCACTCAACCCTGTTTCTGATTAATTCCTTCTGTATGCTTGTCTATGCACACTTTCCTTAAACATATTCTTAATTAACTCCACAATCCCCCAACCATGAAAATCATGAAAATCATCATTGTATTTCAATTGTAAGAACCTAACATCCGAGAAACCCCTTAATAAAAATCATTAACCACTCATTCATTGATGGCACCAACAAATATTTCCACATGGTGAAATTTTGGCTCAGTTCTAGGTGTTTTCCTGGCCTGACAAATCATGACAGGACTATTCCTAGCCACACATTACATATCAGACATGATAACTGCCGTCTCCTCCATCACACACATCTGTTGGGATGTGAATTCTGGCTGAATTATTCGGTATCTATATGCCAATGGAGCCTCAATATTTTTTTTTTTATTATTATACTTTAAGTTCTAGGGTGCAAGTGCACAACGTGCAGGTTTGTTACATATGTATACATGAACCATGTTGGTGTGCTGCACCCCTTAACTCGTCATTTACATTAGGTATATCTCCTAATGCTATCCCTCCCTCCGCCCCCCTCCCCACAATAGGACCTGGTATGTGATGTTCCCCTTCCTGTGTCCAAGTGATCTCACTGTTCAATTCCCACCTATGAGTGAGAACATGTGGTATTTGGTTTTCTGTTCTTGCGAGAGTTTTCGGATATTGAGTTTTTCCAGCTACATCCATTTCCCCA
>NW_016805188.1:2858299-2868868 GCF_001698545.2 Rhinopithecus bieti | reverse complement strand
GGTTACGTAGTTCCTCCTTTAGCTCTGAGAAGTTTGATTGACTGAAGCCTTCTTCTCTCAACTTGTCAAAGTCATTCTCCGTCCAACTTTGTTCCGTTGCTGGCAATGAGCTGTGTTCCTTTGGAGGGGGAGATGCGCTCTGATTTTTTGAATTTCCAGCTTTTCTGCACTGCTTTTTCCCCATCTTTGTGGTTTTATCTGCCTTTGGTCTTTGATGATGGTGACGTACTGATGGGGTTTTGGTGTGGGTGTCCTTTCTGTTTGTTAGTTTTCCTTCTAACAGTCAGGACCCTCAGCTGCAGGTCTGTTGGAGTTTGGGCTTGAGGTCTACTCCAGACCCTATTTGCCTGGGTATCAGCAGCAGAGGCTGCAGAAGATAGAATATTGCTAAACAGCGAGTGCTGCTGTCTGATTCTTGCTCTGGAAGCTTCGTCTCAGGGGTGTACCCAGCCGTGTGAGGTGTGAGGTGTTGGTCTGCACCTAGTGGGGGATGTCTCCCAGTTAGGCTACTCAGGGGTCAATAACCCACTTGAGCACACAGTCTGTCTGTTCTCAGATCTCAACCTCTGTGCTGGGAGAACCACTGCTCTCTTCAAAGCTGTCAGACAGGGACATTTACATCTGCAGAGGTTTCTGCTGCTTTTTGTTTAGCTATGCTCTGTCCCCAGAGGTGGAGTCTACAGAGGCAGGCAGGCCTCCTTGAGCTGAGGTGGGCTCCACCCAATTCGAGCTTCATGGTGGCTTTGTTTACCTGCTTAAGCTTCAGCAATGGAGGGCGCCCCTCCCCCAGCCTTGCTGCCACCTTGCAGTTAGATCTCAGACTGCTGTGCTGGCAATGAGGGAGGCTCCATGAGCGTGGGACCCTCTGGGCCAGGTGTGAGATACAATCTCCTAGTGTGCTGTTTGCTAAGACCCTTGGTAAAGTGCAGTATTAGGGTGGGAGTTACCTGATTTTCCAGGTGTTGTGTGTCTCAGTTTCCCTTGGCTAGGAAAAGGAATTCCCTTCCCCCTTGTGCTTCCCAGGTAAGACGATGCCTCTCCCTCCTTCAGCTCTCAGTGTTTGGGCTGCACCCATTGACCAGCACCGACTGTCTGACCCACCCCAGTGAGATGAACTGGGTACCTCAGTTGAAAATGCAGAAATCACCCTCTCCTGTGTCGCTCAGGCTGGGAGTTGGAGGCTGGAGCTCTTCCTATTTGGCCATCTTGGGCGCCACCCCCAATATTCTTTTTCTGTTTATTCTGACATGTAGGATGAGGCCTATACTAT
This sequence comes from Rhinopithecus bieti, assembly GCF_001698545.2. Taxonomy (NCBI): domain Eukaryota; kingdom Metazoa; phylum Chordata; class Mammalia; order Primates; family Cercopithecidae; genus Rhinopithecus; species Rhinopithecus bieti. Next base: position 2,867,598 of record NW_016805188.1, on the reverse strand, counting down.
GGATCTTATACTCTTCTGGAAACCTGACATATTGGTATTTTCCTATTATTTGTGCTAATAGCAACAGCATTTATAGGTTAAATCTTGCCATGAGGACAAATATCTTTTGAGTTGCAACAGTAATCACCAATCTGCTATCAGCTATTCCATACATTGACAATGACCTAGTAAATGAATCTGAGGTGTGTTTTCTGTTGATAAAACTACCCTCACATGCTTCTTTGCCTTCTACTTCATTTTACCCTTAATCATTGCAGCCCTAGAAGCCATCCACCTTTGATTTCTCCATGCAACAGTGTCTAATAACCCCTCGATAATTTCATCAGATTCTGATAAAATCCCTTTTCATCCTTATTGTACAATTGAAGGCATTTTAGCCCTAATTCTACTACTGCTATTAATTATATTAGTTTTATTTTCACCTGACCTGTTAGGTGATCCAGATAATGATACCCCAGCAAAGCCCCTCAACATACTGCCCCATATTAAACCAGAGTGATTCTTTTCTTTTTTGCCTGTACAATCTTATGCTCTATTTCCAACAAACTATGGGCCTACTCGCCCTCGTTCTCTCCATTCTTATCATAGCCATTGTCCCAATACTTCACATGTCCAAACAACAAAGTATAATATTTTGACCATTAAGTCAATGCCTATTTTGAATCCTGCTAGTAGATCTTCTCACACTCACATGAATCAGAGGCCTATGCATTGAACACCCCTTCATAATCATTGGTCAAACAGCATGCACAGCATTCTTCTCCCTCATCCTTTTTTTTTTTTTTTTTTTTTAATACCACTTACTAGTCTAACTGAAAACAAGTTACTTAAATGAAGAAGTCCTTGTTGTACATTATACATTTGGGTCTTGTAAACCCAAAATGGAGGGCCTGTACCTTCCCAGGACAATTTCTGGAAAGAAGCCTCCCGCTCCACTGCCAGCACCCAAATCTGAAATTTTACTTAAATTATTCCCTGAATTCTTTACTTAAGGTGCAATAATTTTATTTTAACTGCTATGTCAGTATCAAAGAAACCCACAAAATTAATGCTGTGACAATGGTATTACTATGTACACCATGCATTCCTGCCTGACCACATAAATTAATGTAGCAGTACCATATATGGTTAACTGTATGTTATACATCTATGCATTATCACACATTAAACTCCTGTCCCCATGAATATTAAGCAAGTATAACTTTATATAACAACTTTATATCAACCTATCATCTATTCTATTAACCTCCCATGAAACCAAACTCATGTGTATATCTATTGTCCAGTTCAATAATTCCTTAATATTGCATAGTACATTTAGTCATGTATCATACATAGTGCATCCAAGTCAAGTAATTTCTTGTCAACATGCTTATCATCTCCAACCTAATTTCTTGACTACCAAACTTTGAGAAACCAGCAACCCACTCGGGAAGTACTACCCTTCTCGTTCTAGACCCATTCAGGCTTGGCAGTGACTGTACTGAAACGATACCTGGCATCTGGTTCTTACTTTAGGGCCATGTTCATTGAGAATGCCCACACATTCTCCTTAAATAAGACATCTCCATGGATTAGTGACTGATCAACTCATGATAACTCATGGGAGCACTGCCATGCACTTGGTATTTTTTTTAATTTGGGGATGCTATGATCCAGCATGAGAGAAATTGAACATCATAAGAGAGCATTTACAACCACAAGGTGCTAGTTCACTCATGCTTAATGGACATAATGATAATAAAAGACATGTTTATGCATGCCTACACATGCTTCCCCCAAAAATATTCCTGATTAACTCCACAACCCCCCTCCTGATGGTTTTTCCCATGTTTGACTTTCAGGTTATCCAAATGGGCTTCCCATAAGGAAAACAATCACTGGTGAAGGTGTTTTTTTTTTTTTTTTTTTTTTTTTTAACCTTTTTGATAACTAGCCTAAGAAACAAAGATTTTACATTGTATGAAGATAATTCCTGTGTTGTGTTTATTAGGAAAAATTACTTAAAATAAAACTTTAAAAGGGTTAAGGTTTTATATCCATAAAACTTTCTGTCTTGCTTTTAACATCTTTTAATTGTCACTCTGGTTAAATAAATATTATTTTCTAATGACCTATAATTCTATTTCGAGAAAATGTTTTGAGGCTTTCAACATCTTTTGACAAACCTTCTCAAAAAATTGAATCCTTGTCTCTGACTTAGACTTACTGCTGGAGGATTATCAAAAATATAAATATTAATCACTCCAAGGTTGTAGAATCTTTCTACAGCTTCTAAGTCATAAACTCTAATATCATCACCTCCAGCCTAATGATTAGATATCAGTTGAGATAATTCCTCCAACCCCATTAATAAAAAGGTCTTTATCAAATATTGTTAACTAACCCTTGCGCTGTTAAGTTGCAGGGCTTTGACTCCTGGGAATCTCTATCTCCTCTAGGGAGCACCGGCTCCTACTGAATCTGAATCTTAAACATCAGTGCTAGTATCTGACACCAAAGTCAAGTTAACCAAAGTCTCATCTTTAGACCCAGGAAAAGGCACCAATCAAAATAAACTGCTTTCATGTGACACTAGATCAAGACTGTATAGGCATAATATCCCTTTGATATTTTTGTCTCTATCTAAATTAATATATTTATTCTATGTCTTCATACTAGATAATTTAAATATTTAGCTACCTGTGAGTTTCTCCTATCATTGTCAGAGCTAAGCAATACTTACGTCCTTTTTGTTTAAAATGTTGCTAATTTTATACATAGTTTACAAAATTAGATAAAACAACAATGATTCTACCTACTATCTCCAAAATTTAAAAACATTTAGAATCCCACTGGGCCTAATCTATTTTCACTGCTAATGCCCTGCTGCTCAAACTGTGTAAACACCTTCCCTCTAGGCCCAGGGACTATTGCGGAATAGGTAGGTGTGTAAGATTATAAGGGCTGATTTTGAGCAATAAAATTAGTTTAGATTCTCCAAACTAAGGACGGGCACATAGATGCCTGAACAGCTGGAATTTTGCCTCCTGGGCCATTATGTGGCCCCTTTCCATCCATTTCAACCATAAAGAATTTCCTGCTTCAGATATATATTAATTTTTTTTTTAATCAGCCACCTTAGGACAGATTACTAAAAATACCTCAAAATGCATGGTGGTATAATAAAAGTCTCTAAATTCCTTAGCTTAAATAGTTTTAACAAAATGCTTTTTAAAATATGACTAATTAGGCCAGTTGTGGTGGCTCACGCCTGTAATCCTAGGACTTTGGGAGGCCGAGGCCAGTGGATCAGCTGAGGCCAGGAGTTCAAGACCAGCCCAGTCAGCAAGGTGAAACTTTGCCTCTACTAAAAATACAAAAATTAGCTGGGTGTGGTGGCGCACACCTGTAGTCCAGCTACTCAGGAGGCTGAAGCACGAGAATTACTTGAACCCAGGAGTCAGAGGTTGTGGTGAGCCAAGATTGCCCCACTGCACTCCAGCCTGGGCAACAGAGTGAGATTCTGACTCAAAACAAAACAACTATATATATATTAAATAAATTTAAAAATTCTAAAATAAATAAAAAATAAAATACAGATCATTGGACTGACAAAACAAACCCTTTATAACAATAAAATACCAAGTTATAAACACGGCCTAAGACCATGCCAGACAAAGGTTAAGTCACATATTCCTACACTTTAAAAGTGCACTATATTCTAATTGCCACAAGGTTTTTCTTTTTCACCAGCAGCCAAAAAAACACTAGTCTCTACATAAGCTGACTGACTGACTCTCAGCTCCTGTTCCACCAGCCATAGCTACAACTTTAATTAGACGAGAGATTGATTTCAGTAAATTTCTCTTGATAAAAAGACCACCAACCATGGACTAGTTCTGGTCAATTTACAGAAATTATACACGTTCATGGCTTTGTGATCTGAAAAGACCTTTTGATGTAGATGGCCTAATTATAATACATTTAAATATTAAGTCTCCAATACAAAATAGACATGGACTATATGTTACATGCATATTTGTTCAATGTGCTTGTATCGGGACCACCTTCATAAATATGCATAGCTCCTCCTGTAGCCTATTAAATACGTATATTTAGCTAACTTTTCATCTCCCGACAGAAGCTCTGGATACAACTGACAGTGAAAAACATGCACTATAATTAAGAATAAATATCATGTGTACATCCTGGGTAACTCCAAAAACATATCCTCAGCATATAAGACATATGCAAGAAAATTAATACTATATCTTATCCCACAATACCCTAAAATCAATGGCTTTCCTCATGATTTAGATCAGGCTTCTCCTGATAAAAAAAAAAATTACTCATAATTTTAGCCATGATTCTAGAGATAGGTTTAGTCCTCCATTGTGAACTATATTGCTATTACACACTCACCATAATGCTCCTGTAATCTCTTCTGTAAGCCTAAGGACTCACAAATACTTTTCACTCAGGGTTCAACTCCGGGTTCCATTCCATGCCCCCACAACTACACCACTTTTCAGCAAAAAGTAGCCAAAATAAATATATTACTCATTTTCCATAAAAATAAAATAAAACTTAGGTTGGGGGTGGTGGCTCATGCCTGTAATCTCAGCACTTTGGGAGGCTGAGGTGGGTGGATCACTTGAAGCCAGGAGTTCAAAACTAGCCTGGCCAACATGGCAAAACCCTATCTCTACTAAAAACACAAAAATTAGCCAGGTGTGGTGGTGCGTGCCTGAAATCCCAGTTATTTGGGAGGCTGAGGCACAAGAATTGCTTAAACCTGGGAAGCAGAGTTGCAGTGAGCTGAGATTGTGCCACTGCACTCCATCCTGGGCAACAGAGTGAAACTCTGTCTCTAAATAAATAAATAAATAAATAAATAAATCTTAACAGAGGGGAGTTTATAATCAGGTACTTCAGTTTTAAAAATCTGTTTTAATCACTGACTTTATTTATTTACTTATTTATTTATTTATTATTTTTAACTTTTATGGGTTCCAGTAGGTATATATATTTCTGGGGTATATGAGATGTTTTGATACAGGCATGCCATGTGAAATTAGCACATCATGGAGAATGAGGTATCCATCCCCTCAAGCATTTATCCTTTGAGTTGCAAATGATCAAATTACGCTTTTTAAGTTATTTTAAAATGTACAGTTACGTTATTATTACTATAGTCACCCTGTTGTGCTACCAAATAGTAATTCTTATTCATTCTTTCTATTTTTTTGTATCCATTAACTATCCTTTTCTGCCCCCCATCCCCACAATACCCTTCCCAGCCTTCGATAAGCATCCTTCTATTCTCTATGTTTATGAATTCCATTGTTTTCATTTTTAGATCCTTCAAATAAGTGGGAACATGTGATGTTTGTCTTTTTGTGCCTGGTTTATTTCACTTAACAATGATCTCCAGTTCCATCCATGTTGCTGCAAATGACTGGATCTCATTCCTTTTTTATGGCTGAATAGTACTGCGTTGTGTATATGTTCCACATTTTCTTTATTCATTCATGTGTTGATGGACCAGGTTGCTTCCAAATCTTAGCTATTGTGGATAGTGCTGCAGCAAACATAGGAATGCAGGTATCTCTTCGATATACTGATTTCCTTTCTTTTGGGTATATACCCAATAGTGGGATTGTTGGATCCTATGGTAGCTCTACTTTTAGTTGTTTGAGGAACTTCCAAACTGTTTGTTCTCCATAGTGGTTGTACTAATTTACATTCCCACCAACAGCATACAACAGTTCCCTTTTCTCTACATTTTCACCAGCATTTGTTATTGCATCTTTTGGATATAAGCAGTTTTGACTGGGGTGAGACAATTTCTCTGATGATAAGTGATTTTGAGCACCTTTTCATATGCCTGTTTGCCATTTGTATGCCTTCTTTTGAGAAATGTCTATTCAAATCTTTTGCCCATATTTTGATCGATTTATTAGATTTTTTTTCCTACAGGGTTGTTTGAGCTCCTTGTATATTCTTGTTACTAATCCCTTGTCAGATGGGTAGTTTGCAAATATTTTCTCCCCTTCTGTGGGTTGTCTCTTCACTTTGTTGATTGTATCCTTTGCCATGCAGAAGCTTTTTAACTTGATGTGATCCCATTTGTCCATTTTTGCTTTGGTTGCCTGTGCTTGTGGGGTATTGCTCAAGAAATCTTTGCCCAGACCAATATCCTAGAGTTTTCCTTCAATGTTTTCTTATAGTAGTTTCACAGTCTGAGGTCTTAGATTTAAATCTTTAGTCCATTTTGATTTGATTTTTTTATATGGTGAGAGATAGGGTCTAGCTCCATTCTTCTGTGTATGGATGTCCGGTTTTCCAGACACCACTGATTGAAGAGACTGTCTTTTCCCCCAGTGTATGTTCTTGGCACCTTTGTCAAAACTGAGTCAGTGTAGGTGTGTGGGTTTGTTTCTGAGTTTTCTATTCTGTTCCATTGGTCTATGTGTCTGTTTTTATGCCAGTACCATGTTCTTTTGGTTACTATAGCTCTGTAGTATAATTTCAAGTCAGGTAATGTGATTCCTCCAGTTTTGTTCTTTTTACTTAGGATAACTTTGGCTATTCTAGGTCTTTCATGGTTCCATATAAATTTTAGGATTTTTTTTCTACTTCTGTGAAGAGTGTCATTGGTATTTTGATAAGGATTGCATTGAATCTGTGGATTGCTTTGGGTATTATAGATATTTTAACAATATTAATTCTTCCAGTCTATGAACATGGAATATTTTTCCATTTTTTGGTGTTCTCTTTAATTTCTTTCATCAGTATTTTATAGTTTTCATTAGAGAGATCTTTCACTTCTTTGGTTAAGTTAATTTCTAGGTTATTTAATTTTATGTGTGACTATCATAAATGGGATTACTTTTTAAAATTTCTTTTTCACATTGTTCCCTGTCGGAATATAGAAATGCCGCTAATTTTTGTGTGTTGATTTTGTATCCTGCAACTTTACTGAATTTGTTTATTAGTTCTAATAGTTTTTTGTGTGTAGAGTCTTTAAGTTTTACCATAGATAAGATCATATCTTCTGCAAACAAGGATAATCTGACTTATTCCTTTCCAGGAATGCCCTTCATAACTTGGATGCCCTTCATAACTTTCTTCTGTCTGATTGCTCTAGCTAGGACTTTCAGTACTATGCTGAATAACAGTGGTGGCAGTGGGTATCCTTGTCATGTTCCAGATCTCAGAGGAAATGCATTCCGTTTCTCCCCATTCAGTATGATATTAGCTGTGGGTCTGTCATATATGGCTTTTATAATGCTTGGATATGTTTCTTCTATCCTCAGTTTTTTAAGAGTTTTTATCATGAAGGAATGCTGAATTTTATCAAATGCTTTTTTTTTTTAGCATTAAGTGAAGTGATCCTGTGGTTTTATCCTTCATTCTGTTGATATGATGTATCATGTTGATTGATTTACATATGTTGAACCATCCTTGCCCCCAAGGGATAAATCCCATTTGGTCATGAGGAATGACCTTTCTAATGTATTGTTGAATTAGGATGCTAGTATTTTTGCTAGTATTTTTTGAGGATTTTTGCATCAACATTCATCAGATATATTGGCCTGTAGTTTTCTTTTTTTGATGTGTCTTTGCCTGATTTTGGTATCAGGGTAATGCTGGCTTTGTAGAATGAATTTGAAAGTATTTCTTCCTCTTGTATTTTTTGGAATAGTATGAGTAGGATTGGTATTAGTTCTTTTATAAATGTTTCATAGAATTCAGCAGTGAAGCCATTAGATCTTGGGCTTTTCTTTGCTGGGTGACTTTTTATTAGGGTTTCAATCTCATTACTTATTATTAATCTGTTCAGATTTTCAATTTATTACTGCTTCAATCTTGATAGGTTGTATGTATCTCAGCATTTGTCCATTTCCTCTAGGTTTTTTAATTTATTGGCTTATAGTTAGTCATAGTAGCCACTAATGATCCTTTGAATTTCTGCAGTATCAGTTGTAATGTCTCCTTTTATATTTCTGATTTTATTTATTTGGGTCTTCTCCCTTTTTCCTTAGTTTGGCTAAAGGTTTGCTAATTTTGTTTACCTTTTTTTTTTTTTTTAAACAACTTTTGTTCCTTTGATCTTTGGGTTTTTTAAATTTTAGTTTCATTTATTTCCATTCTGATCTTTATCTATTTTGATATAAATTTTGGGTTTGGTTTGCTCTTGCTTTTTTAGTTCTTTAAGATACATCATTAGATTGTTTATTTGAAGTTTTTCCTCTTTTGTGATGTAGGCACTTATAGCTATAAACTTCCCTCTTAGTACTGCTTTTGCTGTATCCCATGGGTTTGGGTATGTTGTGTTTCCATTATCATGAAATTTTTAAATTCCCTTCTTAATCTCTTCATTGACCCACTGGTCATTCAGGAGCTTATTGTTTAATTTCTATGTGTAGTTTCCAAAATTCCTCTAGTTATTACTTTCTAGTTTTATTCCATTGTGGTTAGAGAAGATGCTTGATATTATTTCAATTTTTAAAAAATATTTTAAGACTTGTTTTGTGACCTAACATGTGGTGTATCCTTGAGAATGATCCATGTACTGAGGAAATATGTGTTTTCTGCAGTTCCTGGATGAAATGTTCTGTAAATATCTGTTAGATACATTTTGGTCAATAGTGCAGATTAAATCTGATGTTTCTTTATTGATTTTCTGTCTGGAAGATCTGCCCAATGCTGAAAGTGGGGTATTGATGTTTCCAGCTATTATTGTATTAGGACCTATCTCTTTAGCTCTAATAATATTTCCTTTATATATCTGGGTGCTCCAGTGTTGGGTGCATATATATTTAAAATTGTTATATCTTTTTGTCAAATATATCATTTTAACATTATATAGTGATCTTATTTGTCTCTTCTTATAGTTTTTGTGTTGAAGTCTATTTTGTCCGATATAAGTATAACAACTGCTGCTTTTTTTTGTTTCCATTGGCATGGAATATCTTTTTCCACTTTTTTTTTTTTTTTTTTTTTTTTTTTTCTCACTGCCTGTAAGATCAGGTATTTATTCAAGAGAAGCTGTCCAAAATGATGTGACCCTTATGGAATAATCAAATTTTAGAGTTTATGCAGCAGGCTTCTTTTCCTCTGTAGTAGGTTTCTTTTCTGCAGGCTTCTTTTCAGGGGCTGGTTTCTTGGTTGCTGCTGCCTTTTTTTCCCACCAGAGGCTTCTTCTGCTTCTTAACACCAACAGCAGCCTTCTTTCCTTTCTTACCTACCACAGGCTTCTTGCCTGCAACCGCCGCCTTCTCATCTGATTTGGCTTCTAGTGCTGCTGCTGC
>NW_016805188.1:2816932-2856957 GCF_001698545.2 Rhinopithecus bieti | reverse complement strand
TTCTCTGGTGATATGATTTAGTTTCTTGCTTTTTATTTTTTTTGGTATCGATTGTATGTTTTTTGGTTTTAGGTTACTATGAGGCTTGCAAATACTGTCTTATAATTCATTATTTTAACATGGTAACAACGACACTATTTGCATAAACAAACAAACAAGCAAAAGAAAACTAATAAAACTCTTGACTTTGTCCTCCAGCTTTTTACCCTTTTGTGGTTTCTATTTATATCGTATTGTGCTATGTCTTGAAAAGTTGTACTTATTATTTTTGATTGGTTCATCATTTAGTCTCTCTACTTAGGGTAAGAGTGGTTTACATATAACAGTTACTGTGTTATCAGATTCTGTGTTTTTCTATGCACTTACTATTACCAGTAAGCTCTATACCTTCAGGTGATTATTTATTGCTCATTAATGTCCTTTTCTTTCTGATTGTAGTACTCCATTTAGCATTTCTTGTAGGACAGATCTGTTATTTATGGAATCCCTCAGCTTTTGTTTGTCTGAAAAAGTCTATTTCTTCTATATGTTTGAAGGATATTTTTGCTGGATATACTATTCCAGGGTGAAAGGTTTTTGTTTTGTTTTCCAGCACTTTAAATATGTCATGCCACTCTCTCCTGGCCTATAAGGTTTCCACTGAACAGTCTGCGGCTGGATGTATTGGAGTGCCATTGTATGCTATTTACTTATTTTCTCTTGCTGCTTTTAGGGTCCTTTCTTTATTCTTGACCTTTGGGAGTTTGATTATGAAATGCCCTGAGGTAGTTTTTTTTGGGTTAAATCTGCTTGGTGTTCTATAACCTTCTTGTGCTGGGATATTAATATCTTTCTCTATGTTTGGGAAGTTCTCTGTTATTTTCCCTTTGAATAAGCTTTCTACCCCATCTCTTTCTCTGCCTCCTCTTTAAGTCCAATAACTCTTAAACTTACCCATTTGAGGCTGTTTTCTAGATCCTATAGTTGTGCTTCATAGTTTTTTATTCATCTTCTTTTGTCTCCTCTGACTATGTATTTTCAAATAGCTTGTCTTAAAGCTCACTAATTATTTCTTCTGCTTGATCAATTCTGCTATTAAAGGACTCTGATGTATTCTTCAGTATGCCAATTGCATTTTTCAGCTCCATAACTTCTGCTTGATTTCTTAAAATTATTTCAATCTCTTTGCTAAATTTATCTGACAGAATTCTGAATTCCTTCTCTGTATTATCTTGAATTCTTTGAGTTTCCTCAAATAGCTATTTTGAATTCTCTGTCTGAAAGGTCACATATCTCTGTTTCTCTAGGATTGGTTTCTGGTGACTTATTTAGTTCATTTGGTGAGGTCATATTTTCCTGGATGGTGTTGATGCTAGTAGATGTTCTTTGATGTCTGGGCATTGAAGAGTTAGGTATTTATTGTAGTCTTCATTGTCTGGGCTTATTTGTAGCTATCCTATTGGGAAGGATTTCCAGGTATTTGAAAGGCTTTGAGTGTTGTAATCTAAGCTGTTTGTTCTTTAGGGGGCACCTCCCACCCAGTAATGCTGTGGTTCTTGCAGATTCATAGAGATATTGCCTTGATAGCCTCGGACAGGATCTGGGAGAATTCTCTGGATTACCAGGCAGAGCCTCTTGTTCTCTTCTTTTACTTTCTCCCAAACATACAGAATCTCTCTTTCTGTTCTGAGTCACCTAAAGCTGGGGGTGGAGTGACACAAGGACCCCTGTGGCTACCACCACTATGACTGCACTGGGTCAGACCTGAAGCCAGCACAGCACTGGGTCCTTACCCAAGGCCTGCTGTAACCACTCCCTGGCTACTGCCTATGTTTGCTGAAGGTCCTGGGGCTCAACAATCAGCAGATAGCAAAGCCAGCCAGGCCTATGTCCTTTCTTTCAGGGTGGTGAGGTCCCCAGGGTAGGTCCAGAAGTGCCATCTGGGAGTTAGGGATCGGAGTGAAAAACCTAGAAGTCTACCTTGTAGTCTATTGTCTTGTGACTGAGCAGACACTCAACCTACAAGATGTGGTCCTTCTCATTCTTCCCTCCCCTTTTCAAAAGCAGAGAATCCTCACCCTGTAACTACTGCCCACCCTGCTCCCCAGTGGCCTTAAGGAGTGCTACCAGACCACCATGGATGTTCCCTTAAGGCCCTAGGTCTCTTAAGTCAGCTTGTGGTGAATGCTGTCTGGCCTGAGACTCACCCTTCAGGGCAATAGGCCTCTCTCTGGCCCACGGCAGGTCTAGAAATGCCACTTATGAGTTAAGTCTTAGAATCAGGGAACTCAAGATCCCACTTGGTGCTCTACCCCCTTGTGGCAGTGTTGGTACCTAAGGTGCAACAAGATATAGCCCTGTTTACTTTTCCCTCTGCTTCTCTCAAGCAGGAGTTTTGCCCCATAGCCACCACAGCTGGTAATGTGCTGAGTCTCACATGAAGCCAGCAAGTCTAAGAGGCTCACCCAAGGCCCTTGACATAGTACCTGGGTATCACTATTGATTATTCAGGGCCCAAGGGCTTTTCAGTTAGCATGTGATGAATGCTGTCAGGACTGGTCCTTTCACTCAAGGCAATGGGTTCCCTTCTAGCCTAGGATGTGTCTAGAAATGTTGTCTTGGAGCTTGGGCCTGGAATGGGGGCCTTATGACTCTGACTAGTGCCCTATCCTGCTGTAGCTGAACTGGTATCCAAGATGTAAGGCAAAGTCCTCCCCACTCTTCTGTCTTCTCTCCTCAAGCAGAAAGAAAAAATCTCTTTTGAAGCTATGACTTGTGCAGCCTAGGATTAGGAGAGAGGCGAAGCCAATACTCCCTTGGCTGCCTCAGATGGTATCTCAGTATGTCACATGTCCCCTCAGTCCACTAGGTCTCTGGGCCTTGTTCAGCCCTAGGACTTGCCTAAGAGTTGCAGTCCTTGAGGCCTAGACTGCCTTTCAAGTTTGGCCCTCGGTGGTGAGGTTTGTGGCCACTCAAGTTTGGACTACTGGGATTGACAATTCCCCTTGGGCTAGGGCTGGTTTAAATGCTCCCTCTATGAGTGGACATCAGCTGAGTTTAGTCAGGTTTTTCTTTCTCCTCTAACAGGACAGTACTGAGTTCAATGCCCCACAATTGATGCGTTCTCCTTCTCCCAGTGCCCAGAGACATTCTCCGCATGATAGCACTGCTGCTGTGGATAGTGGCGGGGTAGCATCGTGATTCAGGACTGATTTTTAATTTATTCAGTGCCTCTTTCAGTGATATGAAGTTAAAACCAGGTACTATGTGTGCTCACCTGAGTTCTGATTCTTATGAAGGTGTTTTTTTTTTTCTTTCTGTGCAGATAGTGGTTAACTTGGCATTTGTGGTGGCTATGGGGCAAAACTCCTGCTTGAGAAAAGCAGAGGGAAAAGTTGTTAACTTGCCAGGGGACCATTGGAGGAACTTTCTCTTCTGCCATCTTGCTCCGCCTCTCACCCACTTTCTTTTTCTTCCTTTTCTTTCCTCTAACCTCTTCATTCCTTCCCTCTCTAGATACTCCCCTCTGGCAATGCATGCTTATCTAATTATACTCTTGCTTTAAAAATCCCAGAGGCTGATCTTTAAACAAATGAGGCAGGGAGCCCCCATTGCAGAATCCTCCTGGTTAGAAGGAATCATGAACAACGAATCCATCATCTAGCTGAAGTTAAGATGACGCCAAACAGACCTCCGGACAGGCGGTTACCTGAGATAGCCATCAGAACAAGACACGCAGACCCTACACCACACACCACTCCCACATATCTCCCATACCAAGTTTCTCTTTAAAAACTACTGTGATAAATTTTAAAATTCAAGATGGTACTTTCAAATGCTAGCTCACCATCTTATTGGTTTACTGGCTTTTTGATGAACTGACTTTTCCTCCCACCACCCTTGTCTTTCATGTCTGGCTTTCGAGTGGTGAGCAGCCAAACCAGGGCTCACTTACATTATCGGTGCCCCTAGTATGGGTTCTCAGCACAGCCCACATTTCTTTTTGGAAACCTCATCACACTTACATTCTTTATTTAATATCTGTTTTCCCTTCCATAGCGTACTGCACAAGAGGGCAGGGATCATATCTACCCTTTCACTTCTTTCTCACGAGCTTTCCCTGACTTATCTATGATACTCAACCCATTTTTGTTTGAAGAATGAAGGCATCAGTTGACCGCAATTTCTCTTTGTTCTTTGACTTGACCCTAGTTTTGGGAAGCCCACTTGTGATGCGTGGTTTCTAGAAATCAGAGTATGTGGCTCTTTTCTGGCTCAGCTGCTCTCGGTTTTTGACCTCTGTGGACTTTCCCTTACCCAGAAGAACTCCTCCCCTGGAGGAAGAAGTCTGTAGCGGGTAGGGTGGGGAAAAGCTTTATAAGGAGACAGAACTTTTATATTGCAGGGGTTAGAAAGGGGAAATCTGCACCAAATTCCCAGTGTCGTGTTGAAATGGATAAGCGAGGCCATGTTAAGTTGTCCAGATTGCCTCTCTCACTACCACTCTAGATGGGGGAGGGGAGAGGGCAGGTGAAGATTATTGCCAGTGGCAAAGGAAATGGAGGTAGGTGTACCTACACTGGCTATTCATTGCCTTCTCTGGAAGTCCTTTGAATGTTTCTTTCTAATTGCTATTTTTCCTTAAGATGAAGATACATAAAAACACAGAATTAGTGATTTCCCCTAATACCATATGACTACAAGAATTGAGGTGTCTTCTTATCTTTCTTATCTTTGATCATCTATATATATATTTTTTGCTCAAAAAATATTTACTGGGGCATTCATTGGTCAGGTTTGGGGCCATGCATACAGGATGCAAAGATTAATAGAGGAAAGAGTCTGTTTTTAAAAAAATTATTGGTTGTTATTATTATTATTATTATTATTATTATTATTATTATTATTTTGAGACAGAATCTCCCTCTGTTGCCCAGGATGGAGTGCAGCCCCAGGGTCTACCTCCCAGGCTCAAGTGATTATTATGTCTCAGCTTCCTGAGTAGCTGGGATTATAGGTGTGCCACCACGCCCAGCTAATTTTTGTATTTTTAGTAGAGATGGGATTTTGCCACGTTGGCCAGGCTGGTCTCCTGACCTCAGGTGATCCTCCTGCCTCAGCCTCCCAAAGTGCTGGGATTATAGGCGTGAGCCACTGTGCCTGTCTTGTCTTTTTTTTTCCCCCTGAAATTAGTTTTAAGTCATGAAAGGAGTCTGCTCTCTTGAGGCATCCACATGCTGGCTGAGAAGAAAAAAACCATTGATTTTAAGGTGCGGTACAATGTGGTAGATGCTTTGACAGGTAGATAGGTGCAGTGCTTTAGGAACCCAGAAGGGGGAGGCAGAACTTCTACTTATTATTTGGAAGCTTGTACATTGTTATGCCTTATACAGTGGTTGTATAGTCCCAAAGACTTTGATTGCAGGTTTATAGATATTCCCTATATTAACATGTTTTGGAATTTTCTACATCATCCCTCAGTTCCTGTGAGGCAATGGGACTTACAAGTTAAGAGTAGGGGACCTGTAGGTATGTAGACTTGGATTTCAAATCTGGGCTCCTGCCTGACCTTCCAGCTGGGTGACTTAGGTAAATCACTTAGACTTCCACAACCAGAAAGCAGTGTGCAAGTGCTGGGGTTAAATGACGTGATGGATGCAACACATTTAATGATGCCTGGCATGTAGTAGGTGCTTATATATATATATGTCATGTGATTATAGCTTTTTTTTGGTGGTGGTGGTGGCAGTGACATGAAACTTGTTTTTATTAAGCTTCACGTGACACACACAAAGTTGCTGAATTTTTAAAAATGTGATTTATTGGTATAAAAACCATTTATACATTATATAAATACAATATAAATATTTCTTTAAAAAATATGTATAAGTTAGCCATTTATTTGAGGTAAGCCTACACTTTCCAAGAAATGATCTGGCTCTGAAACAAAGGATATTCAAACTACATAGCCACTTTCCATTGTTATTTCAAAACTAATACATAAAATATTTCAAGTGGTACTTCATAAAAATATAAATATCACTTACATAAATTAACTCAGCTTCACATATTTAAATATTAATAAATTAAAAATAATTAAAATAGTGTCCTAACGCTCATACTTTTAGTTCTCCATAGAGAACAACATAAGTTCTGTGCCCAGTGGACAGGTTTCTGACCAGAAGAAGGAATGTCCATGAACAACAACACTCTGAAGTGCCCATGTTACATTTGCCGAAGAGCCCTCAGGCTGGACTGCAGGAACTCCTTAAAGCTGCGCAGGATGAGATGCGTCGTCATGTCCTGCAGCCACTGGTTCTGCGCCTGCAGCTTCGTCAGCAGGCTGGCATTTGTGGTTGGTTCAGGGGTGGTTATTGCATCTAGATTCTTTGCCTGAAGGAAAATGAAAGCAAAAAGGATTGTTTAAACATTGAATAAATCCTTTGCAGTGGAGGGATGCTCTGGGCTATGGGATGATGTTCAAATGTGAAATGTGGGGTGAATGAGATTAACTGGGGTGCCTGCTCTGAGTAGGATCCTTCCATAGCAACGAACTTCTTTTTTTTTTTTTTCGAGGCAGGGTCTCACAGTCTCACTCTATCACCCAGGCTGGAGTGCAGTGGTGCACAGCAACCTCCGCCTCCTGGGTTCAAGCGATTCACGTGCCTCAGCCTCCTGAGTAGCTGGGTTACAGGTGTGTGCCACCATGCCTGGGTAATTTTTTTGTATTTTTAAGTAGAGATGGAGTTTTACATTGTTGACCAGGCTGGTCTTAAACTCCTGGCCTCAAGTGATCCACCCACCTCAGCCTCCCAAAGTGCTGGGATTATATCAGCACTGTGCCTGGCTCACAGCAACTAACTTCTAATCATCCCTTTGCTGTTCTGTCTCCCATTAGACCACAAACATCCTGAGGAAAGCACCACTATCTTTTTGTTTGTTTGGTTTTGTGTTTTTGTAGTGATGGGGTCTCGCTTTGTTGTCCAGGCTAGTCTTGAACTCCTGGCCTTAGGAGTTCAAGGAGTTCTCACCTTAGGCTCCCAAAGTTTAGGGAATACAGGCATGAACCACCAAGCCTGACCAGCATCACTATCTTATTTGTTTGTATTCTGTCATATGAAATAATGCCTGGCACATAGTTCATATTTAGTATATGAATGAAGAACCCATACTTAAAAGCATTTTAATATGGGTTCTTCAGTGGCCTCTAAATCTAATATTTTTCTCCAGTTTCCCTCTCACCATCCCTTTAGGATCTGTTGAAAGACCAGTGGTCTGGTGGTGTAAAGAGGACTGGGAAACTTTCACCTTTCCATAGACCCACCAGATGGGATAAGTAACTTAAGGAAGGCCTTAAACCTCCAAGTGTGGTCCTGGAATTCTGCAGCATCACCAGGGATATAAGCCTGCTAGAAATATGACCCTGAAACCCACCCAAGGCCTGCCAAGTCAGACTCTACACCACAACAAGATGCCCAGGGAATTCCCATGCACGTTCACATAGGAGAAACCCTGGCTTAAGGCAAACAAGTATAAATGGCAGAGGCAGGATCAGCACCAAGGGTTTCCTTCTAGGCCCTTACTTATTGAGCTTTGGCTCCTCCTCATGCTAGCCAGCAACTCTTTACTCCCTGCTGTTTGAATAGCCAGCTACTGGTGGCCAAAGCCCTTGGTACCTCTTTCCAGACTTGAATCTCTGACCATTTCTCTGAACTAACTCTCTGGTAAAAGGTAGGAAAAAGAGTTGAAACAACTACAATGAGAAGAATGCCACTTGGCAATAACTAAAATCTTAAAATCATTTTATGCCCCTTGGTCTTTGTTTCTGTGGATCACTGGGTGGGGATGGATGTACTTCTTTCTGCCCTTTTTTTTTTTAATCTCTTGCACTATTAAAAATTGATGTTAAAATCCACCTTAGTTAATACAGTTTAAAATACAGTTATTGATGTCCTTTGCAGAAGAGAGCCAACCAAACAAAAAAAGATTTAACAGTAACTATCAGAAACTATTTCTCAGACTTTTTTGTTTACATGTAGCCTTCTCTTTTGGAAGTGGCATTGCATCCCTGAGTTGTCCAGGACACTGTCTTTGAGCCTGTCTTCCCCCACACCAAGGTGAGGGAAGGAGGACACACCCACCTTTTTCTGCAGGAACTGGATCAGGACTTTTGTACTCATCTGCACAGCTCTGGCTTGTTCCTCACTGCTCTCAAACCTGTTCTGGAGGTACTCTAGGTATACCTCAAACTCCAAAAGACCAGTGATGATTTTCACCAGGCAAGTCTCCTAAGAGGAAAGATGGTGTGAAAATTGGTTATTGCCAGGAGATAGAATCAATTTGAAAAGTTAAAACTGCCACAATTTGACGTATTTTCCCTCTGCTCATCTAGAGAACTTCAAGTACCTCTTAGGCAGCATGTTTTTGGACATTGGACAGCATCATTTGAAATAACTAGACAATCAGAGGCCCCATGTAATTAGTTTTACCCAAAGCCCAACAGATGCTAGAATGTGGCAGTGGGGATCCTTCTCTGATTCTCCCCCTTAATGTTCTTCATACACTCTTGCCCTTGTCAATGCTGGGCTGGAACCTCCTTTTATAAAATAATCAGAAGTCAGTGCAGGTTATCTCACTGTGGAGAATGAGCTGGGCATGGAGGGAGGGCAGACCTGGACCCTGCCAGGGGCAGCCAGAGAGGGAAAAGGCCCTGAGACCACCTTACCCAGGATGAACTAATTAACCCTGTGGGAGTTTTAAACATTTGACAGTTGTTAAAATCTCAATACAGTGGGACCATCTCTGGCCATACCTGTCCAAGAATAAACTACCTTTAAAAAAGCTTGAAGTTGGCCTCCTCATGAAATTTACATAACATCTTTACATTTACCCCCTTTTTATTGCTGACTGGATCTATATGTATACAGGCACTGCAAGCAAGAGGGTGAAGTTTTGCCTAAGGAATAGTGAAAAGTGAGTGTGACAAGTTGGTACCTCATTGAATCCAGATTGGAAGCATCCATCTTTTTCAGCCATCTTTGGAAGGTTCAGGTTGTTTTCTGCCAGTGCCTCTTTGCTGCTTTCACACATGTTACTCCTGTTACATGTCTGGGAAAGAATACCAGAATTGTTATCACCTAAGTGCCCCTATAACAAACACCACTAGAGGGCTTTTTCATTGTTCAACCACAGCCAGGAAAGTCTCTAAGAAAAATGAAGCCACAACTCCTTGGCATCCTGGCAAACAAATTCCAGTGGAGTGGGGGGCACACTTGGGTTCAGTTCCAAGCTCACCTGAGACTTCAGATGTGTTACTTAATCCTGAGTCTCAGTTTCCTTATCTCCAAAAACTTTCCTTGCAAATTTTGAAGATTAGGCACAATACTTATTTAAAGTGTCTGGCACACAGTAGATATTTAATAACAGCAAATTTGACAATAATTAGGTGAATATAATTCAAACCATAGAATGTTCCAGCTGGAAGGACCTATGAGATCACCTAGTCCACCCCCAGTTTTACTGATGGAGTCCAGAGGTGGTAGGGAATTTACCCAAGATCATGAGGCTGGTTTGGCAGAACCAGAATTCGAGTGTGGGCTCCCAATCTCCTCTCCTGTGTTCTTTTCCTTCTACCAAACAGAACCAAAATACCTTGCATTGAAAGTGGGGAGATGCTTTAACCTATTTATGATTTGCCACTTTGGTGGGCTCTGAGGTATGAATCTTAGCTGGAATGGCTTTGAGGAATCCTAACCATTGAGTTTACATAACCAAAAAGTACTGCATCTGCTCTGAGAAGCTGAACATGCCTTTCAGGTGGCACTTTTCTAGTCCTTCCAAAGCCCAAGGGACAAAAAGGAGCTTAACAGACCTTATTTTTTGGTAAGGGAAAAGGAAGCCCTGAGAAGCAATGACCCTTAGCTCATGCCAAGGGTGGGCATGGATTTCAGACCCATTCTGCATTTTCCAGAAAGGAAAGGAACCTCCTGAGACCAGCAAAGGATAAATACAGAAGTCAGTCTAGTCGGCTCCGTTGGCCTCAAATCTACAGTGCCCTAGAACCCAGCAAAGACCTCCTAATGCGGGCAGCCCCAGTCCACAGACAGGGGCAAGGGGAACGCATGCGCACACGGGCCCTTCAGCCCCTTTGCCAGGCCTACCCACCTCCTTTCTCAGGGCTGAGATGCCGTCGAGGATGTACCGAATGTGTTTGTCAATTCGTTCTGAAGAGGTCAGTGGCTGGCTGTGTGGGGCGGCTACATCTTTGGAATCTTCTCCTAGGAGTACTGGGGCAGGGAAGGCAGCAGGCAACACCAGGAGCAGCCCCAGGGAGAAGGCAACTGGACCGAAGGCGCCTGTGCCGGAGGGGAGCGAGCGGCGGCGTGAGCTGACAGCACAGCTGGGAGCCTGCCTCTGCTGCTGGCCGCCCGCCAGCCCTCGCTGGGCCACACACCCCTCCCTCACACAGGGCTCGACCGCCGCTGGCCGTTCCAGGGCTAGGGATTTCCTGCACTTACTTGTGGAGACGGAGTTCATATCTGGGTTCCTGGAGGGCAGATAGAGCTTCTCTTTCGTTCCTGGTGGGCTCGAGGGCAGAATGAGCCTCAGACATCTCCAGTCTCATATTTATTGGGGCTTGAGACTCTAATATTGAGACTCATGGGAAAATCCCACATTTGATAAATCTTTGTTGGAGGGTTAGGGTGGGGCCAGAGCGGGTGGGGCTGATTGGAAACATTAAGATTGTGCAATGTGACGTCCTTTAGCATCGCAAGACCCAACTAGGGGGAAGAGTGCAGCTTAGGTCGTCACTGAGGCTAGCGCTAAGAAGCAGAATCACTCTTCCTTTACTTTCTTTTTTCTTTTATTAGTGACTCAGCAGTTTGGCATGTCTTGACAAAGAGTAAAGCTGAAGTCATGCACGAAGTTTTACAAAAGAAAAAAATAAGCTAAAGCTATGTTTTTTGAAAAAAAAAAATTCAGTGACCAGATTAACAGGCTAGAATTTAGCATTCCAGTTAATTTGTATTTGTAAAAACTGACGATGTTCTGAACTGAGTTTCCTCTGACTCCATCACAGCCCCCCAGCCTGGAGTTAGGAAGAAGGTAATGCTACCAGTCCTCTGAGTTCTTCTGTGTTCTGGCTCTCCCTGTGACCAGCTGTTGTAGAACTGCCTGGCCACCCTCAAATTTCGTGCAGTTACTTCAAGGCGTCTCTAGGTGGAGTGTGTGACTCCTTTTTGCCACCGCGTGGCTTCTGCCACTTTCCTCTTCACCTTCTTCAACCCACTTAGAGGAGGCTGGCTGCTGCCCTGCCCTCTCCCAGGTGACCCCTTGGGAATCCTCCCAGTGAGGACTTTGCTCTCTCTGCCAGAAGTTTGCCTTGTGCTGCCAGTGCTCTCCCCATTGCCACCTGAGTCTCTTCACCACTGTTCCACTGGCTCTCCTGGAGCCCTGAAATTACTAAAGCCTACTTGGTTCAGGGAAGAAAGGGGGAGAATACAACTCACCTCTTTGTTGGGGATGTCAAAGGAGGACCTTGTGGCATCTTCTAGAGCTTGTGTTTATAGCTCCCTCTCCCTGTAAGGCTTGATTTGAAATCAGACGAAGCTACAAGGAAAGTACGGACGTAGGCACGGCTCTGGGCTCTGAACCTGCTTCCCCATTGGCACCCAAAGATTTCTTATTGGGTCAGGCTTGTTCAGAAGCCCTCTTCCCTCAGAAGGTGTCTCTTGCAGGAGGATCCTTGGTCTCATGCAAATGGGCTCTAGACTAGGCTGTCCCTCCAGTCTCCAGAGACCCAGACAACTCTGAGATGGCTTCAGGCTGAAACCAGACTCTTGCACAAAACCAAAACACTTATTTACCAAACATGGTGTTAACTTCACAATCGGTTTCTTTGCTTTGCTAAGAAGAGATCTCTTCAAGATCGATAAAACAGTGACCTCTGTTGGGCATTTACTCAAGTTTTGTTTTGTGCATAACATTTCAGGACCTGCCTGTTGGGGAAAGTGAGGTCATCCATTCTTCACCGATTGTCTAAACAGAGAGACAGTGGTCTTCTGCCGCGGTGGGATTTTTTGGTGTGAAAATGAAAATGGGGGAGGATGGCTAGATGGTTTCACTTTTAGTGCTCTCTGGTCTTAAGCAACGTAGACACTCCTGAACCAAGTTCTCTTTCCTGCATGAAACGAAGCCACTGCTCCCAGCTCCGCAGCCGTGCATTGTGTTCTGTCTATGTGATGTGAGATTGCTTTTGCTCAAATATCTGTTTTTTAGAAAATACAATTCAATGAATTTCAAGTACTTGAACTGAGTGACATAATACAACACACAGATTTATCTTTTCAATAAAAAGTGTTTTTTTAAATAGGAAGTTCGTGTTTATAATAAAATGTTCAAATAGGACATCAGGGCATACAGGGAAAAGTGTCTCCTTCCTATCCTGGCTCCTTTTTTCAGAGGTAGCACCTAATCGCCTGTATTTTCAACCAAACCCTCTGTTATCCTAGCCTGGGAAAGATTTTCTCGTCTTCCCAGCTGTTTGATCCTGGCTGTTACATCAGGGATCTGTGCCCTTGTTTGTTCACCTATAAAACGAGGGTAATAATAGTTCTTCCCTTCTAGGGCTGTTGTGAACATGGAACGTGATGGAATATAAAAAAATTCCTGGCGCATAGTAATCCCACAATACATGCTAGCTCTTTGAACACTCCTTGGCTCAGAGTCTCTGCCTTGGAGAACTCTTCCAGCTTGGCTCTATCAGTTCACCTGGTGTCTTGCCTATGAAGGAATTATGAATGAGCCAGGCTTCTGTACCAGCAATGAGCTGGTCTCCTAATCATTTTCTCTAGAAAAATTGAGATTCTGTGTTTTGTTGAAAATGCCTTATGGTACAAAGTGCAAAATGAAAAATAATAATAATTTTCTCTCTTTTTTGAGAACATTAAGATCCCCAAATCAGGTCTCTTGTTTTAGATAATTAGTCCAGCTTGTGTCTTGCTCCACTAGACTTTTTGCAAGCCTTCCGCTAAGTGTTTTTATGTCAGAAGTCCACAGCCTTCCCTGTGCATGGTGATTGCCATTAATTCAAACTCCTGAGAGTGGCCCTCGAGGGTGAAGGGGCCTGTTGCTTCTGGGGTCAAGAAAGGGCAAACTGTGGGAATGCATGCGTGCAGGGAGCCTGGGGACGCTGTCTGCCCCTGCACATCGCAGCATGGCACTTTATTAGTATCAATGCCTTGGGCTGGAATTTGCTTGTGGGAGAGATGAGCTCTCCCTTGCTCCAAAAACGTTAATGTAACATGCGCAATTCTGCAATGATAGCTTCCTTCCTTTGCATCTCAATGGATTTTTCGCTTGGAGAGCTCATTCCTTGTTTTTTCTTGTTTTGTTTTGTATTTTTTTCTCCTGAGAAGGAGTCTTGCTCTGTCGCCCAGGCTGGAGTGCAATGGCATGATCTTGGCTCACTTCAACCATTCCCTCCCAGGTTCAAGCAATTCTCTTGCCTCAACTTCCTGAGTAGCTGGGACTACGGATGCACGCCCGGCTACCTTTTGTATTTTTAGTAGAAACGGGCTTTTGCCATGTTGGCCAGGTGGGTCTTGAACTCCTGACCTTAGGTGATCCACCTGCCTCGGCCTCCCAAAGAGCTGGGATTACAGGCGTGAACCACCGTGCCCAACCCCTCGTTGTTTTTAAAGGGCAGTTTTAGGTCACAGCAAAATTGAGAGGAAGGTACAGAGATTTCCCATATATCCCTCCTCCCTGCAACTCTCCCCTGAATTTTAGTATGCATACGTGACCAGAAGAGGCTGTGCTGTCAGCATTTATTAACTAAATACTTTAGTTGCTGGATTGCATCATAGCTGATTTGAAGCGAGCACCAGCTGAGATCAAGAGAGTCCGGACAAATGGGAGTGCACAGGGAGGAAGCAGCAACTTGGCTTCCTATGCCACCCGTGTAGGACTGGCATGTCCTATCTGGATCTCCCAGAATTACCACCCATGACTGCTTTCCTACATGGTGGTGGAGTCCAGTTCAGAATCTAGTAATACATTTGAGACCAAGGGGGAAAAGTAGCTTCCATTTGGTACTTAAGCTCTCAGAAGGAGAAGTGTTCTCCACGTTTCAGGAGTTAAGATGTAGTGTTGTGCTCTTTCTCTAAATTCTGGGGGTTGGAGATGGATGAGTCTGTGATTTAACAGGAGGGAGTACAGCAAGAAAAAAACGGGAAGTCCGGGGTACTAGGGAACTTGCAGTTGCTGTCAGAATGTAGTTTCGCTTGTCACCAAGTCGTAAGAAGTTTGTAAACTGAAACAGTGGGTGATTTAACAGCTTCTTCTGGGATTGAGTCCCACTGAGCAGACACCAGGCTTGAAGAAGGCTCTGGGAAATGTCCTGCTTTGATGGTGGTATTACTTGAAGAGAGAATATTAGGGACATGTGGTATGTCAATTTGGAAAGCGCCAGCTCATATTGGAGGGCAGCCAGGCCTGGTGACCAAAGCTCTTGACAGTTTCCTGCCTGGTCTGGTCTCAGTCCTGGCTTTGCAGCCTCAGCTCTGATGTCCTGGTGCAGCTCCTTGGTCTGGTTAATTCTTGCTCTGGCCTCAGCTTTTCTGATGGGGAGGATGTGCAGGGACTGGACCTAGCTCCTCCTAGACTAGGAAAGGGACACATCTGCCCTGCTGTGTTTCTCATTCAAAACTCTATAGGGAGGTCATCTGTTCTGTGCCCTCGTTATTTTGCTGTGTGACTTACCTTCCCCCTGCTGAAGTGGAAAATCCTAGGCATCTTGGGACGGAAGTAGCCTTTCCCGGGGCAAAAAGTGTAGACTCTCTTTGCCTTGGGATACCCCTATACCCCTTTCCCTGGGTCTCTAGGCCTGGAAGAGAGTGCCCTGATTGCAGACTTTTCTGAAGCTGGTTTGCTGATGAGAAAAATTGCTTTGCTGATTCTGAAGAAGCCCCATTTGGCCCTGCCCCTGTGGCTGGGTAGGTCCCTCAGACTGAGTTTCAGTGCTTTGCCTCTTCTCCATCTGTGGGATAGGCTTTCTATGGTGGTGGCTGCTGGTTCTGCTTTATAATTAGGAAACTTCAATTTGTCAGCTAGCAGTAATATGTTCATTTATTATCACGAGTCATTTGAGCCATCTTTGGTTTCTCCAAAGATCTCAGTTCTCTGAGTTCAGTGTCATAGGCAGAAACTAAGCATGCAAAGAATTGGCTGGTTTCCTCTGCTCTTTTCCCTCAAAATTAAGGTACTAAGAACCCATGTGAAATCATCACATGTAATGGCCAGACCAGGGGATTCTACTGGCCTGGTTATGACGTCTTTTACCTCCCTTCCCTGCCCTTTTGGTTAGTTATTTGCTAAAAAGAGAGTGTCTTAGTCCCTCTGAACTAGCAAGCTGAATCCATGAAGAGGGTTAGGCTATTCTAGTCTTCATGGTGGAATAATTTCCACAACATGCTTTGGACATGTTGAGGACTCTGTAATTCTGAGACATTGGGATCCATTATTTCTGAAGATGGGTACACCTGGATTGATTTAAAATGTTACAGAAGAATTCAGATCCAGGTAAGCAAGTCAAGGAATCATAGGCAATTTCTTCAAGCTATTGAATTCTAGGTTGTGTGTACCCATGTATGTGTGTGGATGTGTGTGGCACAGAGTGGAGCCCTTGGTCTATAGACCTACCATAGATATGGTTCCAAAGGGTGCTGCCCACCTCATATGAGTGTGGCCTTACAGGCCTGGGTACCCAGGAAGCCTGGACCGGCCATCTGCTGTCACTTTTCTCCCAGGCCTGCAGCTCTTCCTGTGCTACTGGATCTGTACAGTGGTCTATGTTGGAGCCACATTACTGTGTCCCCCAAGGGCACTGTGGGATTCCCTGTATTTCTCACCCTGGAAGCCATATTTTCTATGTGCTACTTTTCTGTGGGCGAGACAGGGGTTGGGGAGAGGTGGGGACAGGAGGGAAGTCACCCATCAGCTTGGAAAGTGATCTGGATGTGTGGAAATGGCTTCCTACTGCCAAAGGCTTGTTTGGGGGCTTGCTGCCTAAGCAGTTGCCACCAAGTACCTCAGATCCTCGTATCTCTTTAGGACAACCAATAGAGAGGCTGTCATGCCCACTTCTTCTCTGTGTTAAGTTTGTTCACCATGGGCCCAGTGAAACTACTGAAGACACCAGGTATGCAGTCAGGGGCAAGGCAGGTGTCAGATGGAAATTTGGGTCCTCAGCTGTTTCTGTCTGACATTGTGTGGGCACTCAGTTGGCCAGGCTTGTAAAAGCCCTGTTGCCCTTCTTGACTTGATTTAGATTGCAGAATTCAGAAGGAAGTGGGGGTTTTATACTGCCAGCAAAAAATTTTGGCTGAATGTAGGGTTTCCCTGAATTAGGCTTGTCTTTTTACTGCATTGCCAAATCCTTGGCTGCTAGTGTTTGGGGAGTGTAGCTGTTGGCAGATGAGAGTGTTCAGATGACGATGAACTGAGGATTTGGGGCAAAGTACTCTCCCACCTTAGGGGTTTGCTGAATTCCTTCCTAGCTCCAGGATTCTGTGGTTCTGTGGTTCTGTGGTTCTGTGGATCTTCATGAGCCATGCTTATTAATCAAGAACCTACTCTTAATGAGACTATAGGAACAGGAGTCTCTAAATTAAGAAATACTTCTTGAAAGTCCAAAGCCTGATGCTGTCTTCTAGTTCCCACCCAAGGGCCTGTTAGTGGAAGTGCTTTGACTGGGCAGGGTGCCACCCATTTTGACATGCCCACATCTTGTTGGCCTCAGGGAGACTAAACTGATTCAGGAGATGCTAGAGCCCTGGTAAGGGCTGCTACCTGAAAGGAGGTAGCAAATTTCTTAATTATTATACAAGCTTAATTATTATACAATTAATTATTTCTTAATTATTATACAGGCCGGCCCAGGCTACCTGGGTACCCAGGCCTGTAAGGCCACACTCATATGAGGTATTCAAATTAAGTGTTTTTAATTTAAAAGCAAGTAATACATTTTCAATGTGGAAAGCAGAAAAGAGAGATAAACAAAAAGAAAAAAATTATAAAATACATAATCTTAGTACCCAGTAGTAATCATTGTTATCACTATGGTATAATCATTCTAGTCATTTTTACATTTTTTCATATGTATCTAAGTATAATGGGAAAATGTCATCTATGGCGTTTGATAACCTGCTTTCCCTATTTATACTCCTTTGTATGCGTAATGTTCTGGATAACTCTGAGTAGAGGTGAGGTGAATAATGGCTATAGGTATACCAGTCAGAGTTCAGAGGGGAAACATCAAGTGAGGTTACAGATGACTCCTGCATATGCACACGATTCACTTGTTAAGGCACGGGGAAAGAGTTCATATCTTAATGGGGATAAGATGCATTTAACATAATCACTGGGTTTCCTGGAGGAGTCAACTTACCAGTTGTTCATGGAGCAGTGTAATCCCTAAATCAAGTTGTGCAAATTGTTTGGCATCATGAAAATGAGTTTGCAGTTCAGCTGAACTTTGCTTTTCAGCTGGTTCTGGGACATAGCCATGCTTTGGTTAGACCCCACTATGGGCATCAGTAGCTCATTGCTCTTCCTTGGTGGCAGGACATATGGAGAGTGGTCATGAATGATGGCATCATCATCTCTTCTCATCTTGTGTGGTCCGTTACCTCTAATACATTGACATTTCTTATCGAGGTCTTTTTGCAAAGCAAAAAAATGGACACCTTGATAAGGACTTTGTAGTCTTGCAACATTTCTCTCCTTTCCATCTCCACATCTGGTTGTTTCTCCCTCAGGTGACCTCTCACTTATTGTGATTGTGTTGCTTGTGCAAGAGAAACTACATTTCCTGTGGAAGCAGAAGGAAGACCCACCACGACGCAGAGAGCTTCTCTTGATAATGGTCAGGGAAGGAGTTTGAGTGTTTGGCCATGGTCTTGCTTGAGGATTCTGAGAAGCTAAAATGGGCTACCATTGGGTTTTTTAGCATTTCTTCTCTCTCTAGAGCTCATCAAAAATATAATAGTAAGCACCAATGTGGAATAGTTTTGAGGTACTGAGTGAAGTCCTGTGAGGATTCGTGGCCCTTGAATTCTATAACCACACCATTGTTTTCCTTCTAAGGTACTTTGAGTAATTGACATGTAGGATTAATCAGGTATTTAGTGGATGCCAGGTGCTGGGCTAGATGCTTTACACACATTAATTCATTTAAACTTCACTCTGTGGAGGTGACTATTTTATTCTCACTTTATGGATAAGAAACTGAAGTTCAGAGAGGTTAAATGATTTACCTGAGATGATGCATGATCCCAGAATCATGAAAAAGTTCATTAGTCTTTGGGAGAAGAGGTAAAATGGGGTGGGTAAATTGGGGGTAGGGTTGTTAGAAGAAGTGACAAGATAAAAGTATTTCATCTGAGTGAGCATGAAGAAGACCCCAGGGGATTGTAGTCTGGGAGGTGGGCTCAGAGGCTGTTACAAACATCTCAGTGTGAGACCAGATGGAGGAGCCCAGGCATGGTTGCGCAGGAGCTGGCTGGCTCCGGTTCAAGAGAGCCAACTGTACTGATCTCTTCCCAACTCTACATTAAGTGACTTCTGATGGTAACTTGAAATTAGGGTGGAAACATTACACCATGGAAATTGGCAAATGCTACAATCAGAGCCCTCCCTTCCCTCTGTTCCTCAGTTAGTTGTTAAATATCTTCCAGGACATAAGTGGGCCCAAGGAAATGAAAGGATATTTTGAAGGCAAAATCAATCCAATCCAGAGATTAGTTAAATTGTATGAGTACTATTTGGGGAGTATAAGAAAAGGATGTATCAAAGCCATTAAGGATTATTTGATCTTCTCTCATTTCAAAGATGATTGAACACAAAGCTTTTTAAGGAAAGAGATTGTTCTGGTCAAAGTATGCTGCTTCTATATCTCAGAATGAAGGCTGCCACTTTTATAAACAGATAGGCATAGGCTGCCACCTGAATGAGGGAGAGTTAGGATGTGTGCAGGACACACCTTGTCCTACAGAATTATATGCACTCAGACTTCCCCCAGCCACGCACTGGATCATGGCTTGATGGATCAAGGCAGAGGCTGAGCCCAGCTCTTTTGAGGCATGGGATAAATTAGAGGCAGAAAATTAGTCACAGTGAGGGAGTTTGCTGCTGCAGAGCAGCAGTGCAGGGGCCTAGGGATTTCTGCTTTGTCACTGTCTGTCCCATCCAGGGCTGACGAATGAAGAGGCTGGCTTTGGGGCCCTGAGTGGACAGGATGAGGAGAGCCCTGAAGAGTTCTTAGGGTCTCTAAAGGATTGCTACTTCTTAGATCATAAGTTTACTCTTAACTGTACCAGAATGACAGAACGTCACTTCTCCTAATATTATTCTTGGCATAGTGTCTTTGCTGTGTCCTCCTTATGATTCATCTCCATTACAGTTCTGTTACATATTTCTATGATGTTGCATTAGAAGAACAAACAGTGTCCTTAAATCCAATTCCCTGTCCTCTTCCAACAGTACCCACTGATGACAGGAACCTGACTGGTACTTTACTGTGTGATAGCTAAACTTCAGAATATTGAGTAAAATGTAAAACTCCCTGGTAGAAATTTGGTTCCATTGCATGGCACAGCTCCCAGGCAGGTCACATGAGACTCTATGCTACAATTTTTTTTTCTCTCCAAAGCATGCCAGTCTTTTTAGAACAGTTTCAGTGCAGGGTAGAATGCCGTGACGTCTCTATGTTCTGAACTTCTGTCAAGACTCAGATAATGCCTCGATCCTCCCGGAAGCCTCTGCTGATCCATTTCCAGGAATAGTGCGGGTTCTCCTCTGGGCTCTCCCGCAGGGCCATGTACTGTACTCATCTGTTTCTGGACAGTGTTGTGATGGTACAGGCTCTGGAGCCAAGCTGCCAGGGTTCAAATCCTTGTTCTGTATTTTCTAAGCTGAGGTCTGCTGGGAAGTTATTTAACATCTGGGCTTAATTGTTCTCATTTTAAAAATGGAAGTGGCAGTTGCACCTTATGTCACAGAGTTGTCAGAACCTATGTAGAGTGCTTGGCATCTGCCTGGCACATTGTAGGGGCCCAGTAAAACATGAGCTATTAATACTGTTATTATTTTCTCCCCAACTGATTGAGAGTTTCTTGAGGGCTCCATCTTTCTTGTGCTAAGGAATAGCGTGAATTCGAGTACTTGGTTGGTGCACGGGATGGTAAATGAGTGAAAGCTGGGATTTCCTTGGAATTTGTGTGTTGGAAATAATCATCAAAGATTTAGAAGTAAAGAACAGTTTAATTTATAAAATGTTCTTTGTATGTGTGCTTTTTAAAAGCCATATAAAATATTAAGCTTATTTGATTTACAAATTAGAAACAAAGGTCATCATACTTTATTCAAAAGTTAAGGAAAAAAAATACATGTACTTATTCCATATCACAGGCAGTATGGTTTACTAGAAAAAACATGCATTGCAGAGGCAGACTTGGTTTAAATCCCAGCTCCATCATTTACAGCTTGTGTGGGTTTGGGCAAGGCACTTCAATTCCCTGTGCCTGCGTTTCCTCATTTGTAAACTGTGGCAAATAATACTTAACCATCTGGGGGTGGTTGTGGGAATTAAATGAAATCCTATCCATTAAAGACGGTTATTGGTATATACTAAATTGGTGGTAGATGCTAATTGTTGTTGTTTTGTTGTTGATGTATTAGACAGAGGTGGGGCAAGGGAAACAGAGAGGAGAAGGGAAAAAGAGAGAAAAGCATCAACATAGACAAAGCAAGAAGGGGAAAGATAGCTGAAAAAAAAAAAAAAAAAAGCAAAACCCAAAATGGCCACCAAAAAATAAAGGCAAATAAAGTGGCTCATAGATTTCATTTGGTTTTGAAATGTTTTAAAATTGTTTTTTGTAGAGACAGGGTCTCACTATATTGCCCAGGCTGATTGTGAACTCCTGGCCTCCTAAAGCACAAGAATTACAGGCATGAGCCACCACACCCAGCCATTGTTTTAAAATGTTATATGTTAAGTTTCTAGTTTTTACATAAGTAACACATACCCATGGCACAAAATTAAGATAACAAAGGGTACTTAGTAAAAAAATTACAAAAAAACAAAAATTACACTTCCACCATGTGTGAGCCATTAGGGGTAACTACTGGGTTCTTGTGATTCCTTCTAGAAATACTCCATGCATGTATAAGCAAAATATTCATATTTCCTAGGATTTATTTTTATTCTTCTACGTAAGTGATGGCACATCAGTTACACTGTTCTACATTTTGCTTTCTTTATTGAATGTGTTTTAGCAATCATTTCTTATCAGGAGATGCAGAATTGCTTCTTCCTTTTTAGCTTTCGTATTCCATGTATTTAACCAGTCCACCATTAATGGGATTTTAGGTTGTTTCCAATCTTTTGTTATTACAGCCAAAGCGACAATGAATAATCTTGTCCAAGTGCGATTTCACACATGTGAGTGTATTAGTGAGATAGTTTCCTAGAATTTGAATTGCTGACTCAAAGGATATGGGCAGTTTTGAGATAGAGACAGACAGGGGTTGTACAAATTTAATACTCCCTCCAGTGATGTAAGGGAACAGCTGTTCCTCATATGTTTGTCAGCATGATACTATCAGTTTTCTTGACTTTGCCAGATTGCAGAGGGAAAAACATACCTCAGCGTAGTTTTAATTTGCATCTCTCTTGTATAAGTAGGATTGAGCACCTAGTCAGGTATTCAAGAACCATTTTTATTTTGTTTTCCATGAATTCCATGTTCATATCTGTTGTCTATCTTTCTGTTGGTTATTGATCCTTTTCCATTGATTCAAAGCCCTTCTTAATATATTCCAAGAGGCAAACGTTTATTTTTCACATGTCTTTTAAAATTTATCATTTATCTTTCTGCTTAGTTTATAGTGCTTTTGCCATGCAGAAAGTTTTTGATTTATATGAAGCAGACTATATGTATCCTTTCTTGTATGCGTCTAGATTTTGTGACATACTGAAAATGGCCTATTTAGTCTACTTTGACACAATGAAAATATTCTTCCAGGTTTTCTTCAAGTTTCTTTAAATAGTAGGTTTTGAAATATTGGGCAAATTCAGACTATGCTTGTCACACGACAAGATTAACTATTCTTGTTACACTTGATATAAATACACGTACACGGGAAGAAATGTAGGTACCTCTGGAAGGTAGAATGAGAAACACTTCTTTTCCTCTTTGTAGTTTTCTTTGTTTTCCAGGTTTTCTGCATTGATTATGTATTACTTTAGTACTCATAAAAATGTTAATTAAATGCAAGTTTATTTTGCCCATTTTAAACCTTTATTTAAAATCCTTGGTTCCTGGATCTCTCCGTAGGCTAGTGTTGCCCCCTGTTTTGCTTTGGAAACTGTCTGTTTGGCTTCTACCCAGAATAGCTTTGACTCACTCCAAATGACCTCTTGGTCATTGGCTAAATCCAATGAATCATCCTAGCCCTAAGCTTGACTTACCTGTAGCCCATCTGAAGCTACTGACCACCCCTTCCTGCTTGGCCTGCCTCCCTCCTCTCTCCCTGCTGCTCCTCCTTCTGGTGAATATTCCCTGGGCTGTTGCTCTAGCTGAGCCCTGTACAGTAATAGGGGACATTTCAGACGGTTCACTGTGAGCCAGGTGCTCTAAGTCTGTGTATATTATCTCATTTAGTCCTCATCACAATATTTCTTTTATCTTTTCTTGTCTATTTTCTTTTTTTTTTTTTGAGACGGAGTCTCACTCTGTTGTCCAGGTTGGAGTACAGTGGTGAGATCTCGGCTCACTGCAACCTCTGCCTCTCTGGTAGCTGGGACTACAGGTGCCCACTACTATGCCTGGCTAATTTTTGTATTTTTGGTAGAGATGGTATTTCATCATATTGGCCAGGCTGGTCTTGAACTCCTGACTTTGTGATCTGCCCACCTCGGCTTCCCAAAGTGCTGGGATTACAGGCGTGAACCATCGTGCCCAGCCTCTCATCACAATATTTCTAAGGGAACTATGGCTATCAACTGGGTTTTTCAGATGAGAAAACGGAGCATTACAAGAACATGCCCAAGAGCAACCAGATAGAAATGGGTAGACCTAAGATTTGAACCCAGGGACTCTGATCATAGCCCATGCTAAACCAGGCACTCTTCTCTCTGTGCCTTCTGTGGGCCAACCCATCCTTGTGGGACTTTCCCTACCTTTTCTCTTTTACACAGACGACTCCCAAGTTTATGGCCCCGCCTCTGATTTCTCTCTTGCATCTGGACAGCCCAGTGGCTGATCCACTTCCATGTGCCACAGATACCTTAAATTCAGCACGCCTATATCTCCTAAAATTTTCTGGAGAGATGGGGCTGTTATTTTTCATAGTTTCCGGTAGAAGAGGCTGGAAAATGAGAACACAGGGGACTTGAACTCAGGTATTCTGTGAGGTTAGTGCTTTGCTTTGTAATTAATTTAGATTCAATTCATCAGCCTATTACAGGCCTTAATCTCTGACCTCAAGTTTTTAATGATTCAGCGTGATTTGCATATCCTTGTTCTTTTAAGACCAATAAATCCTTTTGGAAGATTGGTTACCTTTTTCCCACAGCACAAAGTAATTTGCTTATCCTGATGGGAAGGCCCATTCATTTCCTCAAAGTGAACGTGGCTTACGCTCAGAGAGCAATTAGCATTGAAATTCTGAATCCGTTAAAATCCCCTGAGCTTCTGTGGTTCAATCCATTGTAATTAATAATCACAGAACACTCAAGATGGGACATTAGATTTAAAAACATTTGCGTTCCAGCAAGAAGAGGAAACTTAACTGGACAAGCAATCTTCTGGCTTGAGGATTGGTTTTTATGCCTTTGCAATTGATAACAGTATCTATGAGAAAAGCATTAGCAATTCCAATTCTCCAGGATAGTGTTTTTCTTTTTAGCTTTCCTATTAATTAAAAATAAATTATAAAAGTAACACCTGCTAAGTGTAACAATGGCAAGATTGCCGGCCCCTTGAGTAAGCTGACCACTGTTAACAGCTTGTACCACCTTTGGCACCCTGCATGGGCTCACACAGTAGGATATCAACAGGCATCCAAATTATGTATGTAGAGTCGAGGTTGGTTTATTTATTTTATAGTAGCAAGATCATACAATACTTATTATTCTACAAGTTTTTTTTTTCTCACCTAGCTCTAGACCATGGATACTCCATCCAGGTCAGTTAACATAGCTTTATTCTTTTAAACAGCATGTAACATAGGAAGTTACATGACTTATTTAGCCAATTTTCTCTTGATGACATCCAGGTCATTTTTTATTTTCTACCTCTGCTGGCGAAGCTGCAAGAGACATTCCTGTACATATATTTTTATATAATAAAGCATCTGTTTCTAACAAGTCCTAAAAGTAAGATTGCTGAGGTCCAGGCTTGGCTAATTTCTAAAACTACATTAATATATGAGCTGAGGAAGGGAAAAGGGAAGTCACGTACTTCTGTCTGCCAGGTACTACAGTAGGTACTTTCCATAAGTTGTTTAGTTTCATCTTGGTCTCCTGTCTCTAGTTCTGCCCAAATCTCTCCTCTACATAAGCACAGATAAGCATATCAATCTGCTCAAAACCCTGCATAGTTCACATGATCTTTATGGTAAAGGCCAAGCTACTAATATGGCCCACAAGGCCTTCCAGAGTTTGGTTTTGTCCACCTCTTCCCTCTGTCTCTTGTCCCTCTCCCTTTCTCTTTACATGCCAGTACACCCGAACTGCTTCCAATTACCCGCCTTACCCAGCCATTTCGGCCCTCTGGGCCTTCGTTCTGCCTCCCTCTCTGTTCTAATGGTCCTTCCCCACCTCATCCCCTAGCTCTTCTATCACTCATCAGTCAATACCCACTCAGTCTTCTCTTTCAGAATGCCTTTTGCAGGTGGGCTTATGAATTCCTGAGGCTATATCATGCTGTAGCGACTTAAAATACAGAAATCTTGATGGCTTAATACAATTTTTCGCTTGGCCAGTCAAAGTCTGCTGCAGGGCTGGCTCATTCGCTTGGGCAGCTCCCTTCAGAGACCTGCTTGATGGAACCGATGGAAGCTCTATCATTCTGTAATTGTACCATCCAGAACACTCAGCTTCCTTGGTTGCTGTGGCCGGAGAAGAGAGGGTATTGTGCTAGCAATGAAGTGTATTGGCCCAGAAGTGACCATGTTAGTCCCATTCTCAGCCCACTGGCCAGCCCTGTTCTGTGGCTCTGCCTAACTCCAAGGGGCAGAAGTGTAATCCTCTCATGAGGCTGGAAGGAAAGGAGATTGGACATAAGTGAGCGCTAGAAGCCTCTACCACAGGTGAGATGCTACCACTCTCTCTATGTCTATTAGAATTGTTATATGGCATTAGAATGATGACTTATGTGTGTCTTCCCCACCAGAGTGGATGCTTTGTGAGGTTAAGGTGTTTTATCTTCCTGTCTCCAGTATCTGGCACAGTGTATGGCGTATAGTAAACGATGAAGAAATATCTGTTGAACAAATCCATTCACACAAATCAACAATCTACATTTTATAGATGGGGACACCAAAGTTCAGAGAGGCCAATTAACTTACCTGTGATCTCACAGCTAGAAGGTAATAAAGCCGATTCACACTCCAATCTATCAGATTCCAAAACACACACTTTGAGGAAATGTTCTAGAAGTTGATATTCCCAGGTCTGATCTGGGATATAAGGAGTTCACCCATAGGAAATGAATTTAATCTTGGAGATGCAAGAATCCTATCAGCCTCTTTAGCACACCATGTCTAGAATGCCCAGGGTGCATCTGCCTGGAGCGTCTCTTTGTGTTTGGGGAACCAGTGGTGAAAAATAGGCAGATCTTTATGATTCGACATCTCCCAGGTATGGACTTTAAAACAAAACAAAAAAGCAAGAAAAACCAGTCCTAGCCAACCCAAAGTACATTCAGGTCTCTGTCACAGCATCTCTCTTTCCTCACTTAATATATCTGAATTTAAACAAAACCCCTACTTTCATAACTTACGTAGCTACAGAGTGCTCTAAAATACGGAGTTTGAAATTGAGTTTGAGGCCCAACTCCCACACCCTACGCCTATTGCTGCACCTCACTGAGTCTCCCTTTCCTTATCTTATAAAATAACACCAACTATAAGAAGACCCACTTCCCTGTAATTTGGGGTAGACCACAAAGTTCTAACTGAGCTCAAAATTCCAATAGAACTTCAGATAAATACCTGACATTCCTCATGCATTTATAATTTGTACTTTCTGTTAATCTTATGCTGGTGTTGCTTCTATGTTGCTATTTTGTGTTGTTAAAAAAAAAACCTTAGAAGAAGGCCGGGCACGGTGGCTCACACTTGTAATCCCAGCACTTTGGGAGGCCGTGGTGGGCAGATCACCTGAGGTCAGGAGTTCGAGACCAGCCTCAACATGGAGAAACCCCGTCTCTACTAAAAACACAAAATTAGCCAGGCATGGTGGTGCATGCCTGTAATCCCAGCTACTCAGGAGGCTGAGGCAGGAGAATTAGGAGAATTGCCTGAACCTGGGAGGTGCAGATTGTGGTGAACCGAGATTGCGCCATTGCTCTCCAGCCTAGGCAACAACAGCAAAACTCCATCTAAAAAAAAAAAACCTTAAAAGAGAGAGTACTGAAAGTGGAGTCATTTTACTCTCTAAAGGTATTTTATTTTATTTATTTATTTTTCTTTTGAGATGGAATCTCACTGTATCACCAAGGCTGGAGTGCGGTGGCACAATCTTAACTCACTGCAACCTCTACCTCCTGTACTCAAGCGATTCTCGTGCCTCAACCTCCCAAGTAGCTGGGACCCCAGGCGCACACCACCACATCTGGCTAATTTTTGTAATTTTAGCAGAGACGGGGTTTCGCCATGTTGGCCAGGCTGGTCTCAAACTCCTGACATCAAGTGATTTGCCCGCCTCGGACTCCCAAAGCACTGGGATTACAGGCATGAGCCACTGCGCCTGGCACTCTAAAGGCATTTTAGAGTGAAAATAATTACTGAGTCCAAGTAGGGCACAGTGGTTCATGACTGTAATCCCAGTACTTTGGGAGGCCGGGGCAGGCGGGTCACAAGGCCGGGAGCTCAAGACCATCCTGGCTGACACTGTGAAACCCCATCTCTACTAAAAATACAAAAAATTAGCCGGGCATGGTGGCAGGCGCCTGTAGTCCCAGCTGAGGCAGGAGAAAGGCGTGAACTTGGGAGGCGGAGCTTGCAGTGAGCTGAGATCAGGGCATTGCACTCCAGCCTGGGGGACAGAGCGAGACTCCATTTTAAAAGAAAAATAAATAAATTAATTTTAAAAAAAAGATTCCAGTAACAATTCAGTTCAAGATAATCCTTACCCCTCTTCATTCTGTTTTCCCTTACCCTGGTTTACTTTTCTCATAGCATTTACCACTAGCTAAGGTTATATTATTTATCCATTTGCATGCATGTTCATTGTCTATCTCTCCCACTAGTATAGAAGCTTCTTGAGAATAGGGACTTTGTTTTATCCACCACTGTATCCTGTCCTTATAAATGTTCCCAGTACATAATAAGCCCTCAAAAATATTTATGGAATGAATGAATGGACAGATGAATCTTTAAGCCCCTTATGTAGGGAATCAGTTCTGATACGTGTTATGCAAGAGTTAATCTGGTACTGCTGTTTCAGTGAGATTTAAATGTGATGAACTTGAAACATTTGAGTCCCTTTTGGTTTGGATGTGGGACTGTAGAGTTCATCAATGATAAATAAAATAGAAGAAATCACTGGTTTCCAGCCAAGTATCATTTAGATTTTTATGTAGAAATAGGGTATAATGAGAAGTGAGACTATTTAATTTTGTATTACGAGTGCTTCTGGTGAGGTCTGTTTAAAACATTTTCACATTTTCTATTACAAAAGCAATAAGGTTTACCGCCTGCACATCCACTGACCCCAGTTCCGCTTCTCAGAGGCAACCTCTCTTAAGAGCTCTGGGAGTTTTATGTAATATGTTTTTGCATAGTGGGTCACAGATTAATTCACTCCCTGCACTTGGATACACAAAGGGCAGCACCTCTGTTTTGCTCTAACTGATAGGTTATCTTTCTTCTTATAAGTCCTTCCTTTTGGGCAGCAGGGAAGTCCAGCCTTGCTCGCTAACGGGAGCCCAGTCCCTTCTGCTTCACTATCTCCTTTCGCTTTGACACAGCTCCTTTCGAGGAAATGCTGCATCTTTCAGCGCTCCGCTCCTCCACCTTCTCTTTCCAAAGCTGGCCCTTTGGGGAAGTTACCTGGACACTTACTGATACCTGTGGCGGAACGCAGATCACACTCTGTCCTGTGGTCAGCCTGCTGGCATCCGCTCTTACTGTCTTCAGCGAGTGGCCTTGAGGCCTGTACTCCCTCAGCCTGCTCTGACTGGGTCCACCTGTGATTCCCCAGGTGTCAGGCCTGGGAGCTCTCAGCAAAGTGGTCTCAGTGTCACTGCCCCATGCCCTTTCCCTGGAGACCTCCTTTGTAAACTGATCAGCCAACACTACCAGATCTCTTTTGTGCCTCTCCCCAGGGAACAAAGGAACTTGTGTACACTCCCACGCCACCAGGTAGCTTAAAGTGTCCTCAGCCCCTAAATCCAGGCCCTTTTCCTGCCTTACCACACCTCAGAGGATTTCTCCCCCTGATGCAATGGCCGGGCACTATGAGGGGCAGTATCTTCCTGACCAGTGAAATGAAAGGAGCAAGAGCCCCTCTGCTTTCGACTTTCCCCTCAATCCTACACCTCCCCTCTGGAATTTTGACTTGGGAGGCAGGATTTCCATAACCCACATATCTGACCCTCTGCAAGCCCTCTGGGTTTCCTCTTCTCTCCAGAGTCCATCCAGCCTAAAGGTTAGACTTTTATGTCATTTCTCCTTCCTCTCTGCTAGAGACTTCTCCAGGGCTTATCTTTTGTCCCAACTCTAGTGCAATGTCTTAGTCTAAATGCCAAGTACAAGTTCAGGGAGAGAAATAACCTTGCTGATGCAGAAACATAAATTGGGAAATACTTCAAAAATGACCTACAGCGATCTATTTTCATTTAGTTTAAAAATCAAAAGTGAGATCGTATTACATATAATGCTCTGTTACTTCTGCTTCCATTTAATATTTCTTGAAGATTTTTCTATATTCATGTACACATATCTACCTTATTCTTTTTTAAGAGCAGCATAGAATTCCATACAAAGTCATTTATTTAGTGGGTCTCCTACTGATGGACATTTAGGTCATATCCAGTTTTCTATACAAACAATGCTGTAGTGAACATTACTAAATACAGCTTTGTGGTGTTTTGCATATTTGTGTGACTATATCCTTTGGTTACATCTCTAGCAATGAGATTGCTTGACCAAGTGGTATGTGCATTTAAGATTGACTAAAAAGGACCAGGCACGGTGGCTCAAACCTGTAATCCCAGCACTTTGGGAGGCCGAGGCAGGAGGATCATCTGAGGTCAGGAGGTCCAGATCAGCCTGGTCAATATGGTGAAACCCTGTCTCCACTGAAGAAATACAAAAATTAGCTGGGTATGGTGGCATGAACCTGTAATCCCAGCTACTCAGTCGGCTGAGGCAGGAGAATCACTTGAACCCGGGAGGTGGAGGTTGCAGTGAGCAGAGATTATGCCACTGTACTCCAGCCTGGGCAACAGAGTGAGACTCTGTCTCAAAAAAACAAAACAAAAGATTGACTAAAAGGTTTTAGCACTTTGTCTCATCTACTGATATGAAGTTATGCTTTTCCCTTAAGAGAATGGGTTTTTGTTGTTGTTTTAGAATGTTTTAAAAGTTTTTGTAAAGACAGGGTCTCACTATGTTTCCCAAGCTGGTCTGGAACTCCTGGCCTCAAGTGGTCCTTCCATCTCAGTCTCAACCTCCCAAACTGTTGAGATGACAGGCATGAGCCACTGTGCCCAAAAAGGGAATGGTTTTTATAACTTTGCCAGTGATTAATAGAACATGAGAATACATTTGGAAGAAAGAGGGGAAGAAATAGGAAGGAAGGAGAAATAGGAATGATTACCAATGCATTGTGACAGATGAGATTCATGGGTGTTGAGAATCCTATAGACGGGGTGGGAATTCTGACTCTGCCATTTATTAGCTGTGGGACCTCAGTTTTCCCACTTATATGGGCTGCTGTGAAGATAAATCACTTAATGCATATAATGTATTTAGAATTCCATAACTGCTTGCTCTTAGTACTTTGATTATGCACCTAGTACTATGCTAAGTAATTTAACATGTCCTTGGCACTGATGGGAATGAAAAAGGGAGTACTAGACTTTATTCTAGACTAGTTGGGAAAACACAGCAAGCCCATTAGAAACTATCAGGAAACAACAAAGACCCAAAGCTCTAAGTGCTCTACAAATCCGAGTCTACTTTGGATTATTTTTGTGTGGCTAATTTATGTGGATTATTTAGGTGGATAATTTTTTAAAAAATCAATTCCAATAAAATAACTTCTTATTTTTTCTTTTTTTGAGGCAGTCTTGCTGTGTCACCCAGGCTGGAATGCCGTGGTGTGATCTCGGCTCACTGCAACCCCCACCTCCCGGGTTTCAGTGATTCTCCTGCCTCAGACACCCAAGTAGCTGGAATTACAGGCACACGCCACCATGCCTGGCTAATTTTTTGTATTTTTAGTGTAGACAGGGTTTCACCATTTTGGCCAAGCTGGTCTGTAATGCCTTACCTCAAGTGATTTGCCCTTTGCGGCCTCCCAAAGTGCTAGGATTACAGGTGTGAGCCACCGCACCCAGCCCCAAATAACTTCTTTTTGTGTGTTTGATGTCTTGAAGAGCTCTCTTTAATTTTGCTTGGGTTTCTTGAAAGCATTTCATAGGTCATATGACAGGTTGATATGTCAACCTGATTTTTTAAAAACTCAATTATATGTTTGTCATGGTTTCTAGAGAGTTGATGTCCTGAAGTTGTTTTAAAAATATTATCAGTATATGTGTTAAAAAACAGCTTTAGAGTAAAGTTGAGGTAGATTTGGTTCTCCCATTGGGCTTTAAAGGGAAATTTTAGGCTTGTTTGTAGGATTTTTTGTTTGGTAAAATGTGAGAGTCCTGTGTGTGTCCCTGGTTGAGGATGTGGTGGTGCCTGCCCTGGGTCAGTAGAGGAAATGATGAAATAATGAAACTTAACTGTAGCACTCTCCAACTAGGAGAGAAGGGGACAGCTACAGCTTTTTCCCAAGCCTGGCCCACTTACATCCTGAAGTATCACTGGCGATGCTATGGAAATTCTGTTTGGGACCTTCTCCATTCACTCCTCTTACTCATATCTTACAGTTTTAGAGTGAGTCAGACCTGGATTGGAGCCCTCATTCTGGCTCTACCTGTACGATCTTAGGCAAGTCTTTTAAATCTAAGCCTTTTCATTATCCTCCAATGCAGACAATTGTCCATATATGTGCATGTTCACAAGCACTTCAGGAGATTCTGATTTGGGAGGAAGGTGTGAGGGACCTTTCAGGGAACTGAAATTCGCAGAGGTGAACTGACTTGCCTAACACCACAGAGCTCATCAGTTTCCAGGTACAAGTCAATCCAGAGTTTTCCGACTTTCTCTGTTGATCCTCTAATGTTGTCTCCTACTATAAGAGTTCAAAAGTTCTTCAGAAAGAAACACTCTAGACAGACCCACCAATCAGCTCAAAGGTGCACCGGCTCACCTGCCTGTCCTCCTTCCCAGTTTTTGCCAATGCTACTCTCTTCTTAAGCCCCAGTAAACACCTAGGAGTCATAGATTCCATGGATTCCTTCTCCTGTACCCCATATGTAATCTTTTGGAAGTCCTGTTGGTTTTTTTTTCTTTTTATTTGTTTGTTTTTTTGAGATAGAATCTCGCTCTGTCGCAGAGGCTGGAGTGCGATGGTGCAGTCTTGGTTCACTGCAACCTCTACCTCCCAGTTTCAAGTGATTCTCCTGCCTCAGCCTCCCGAGTAGCTGGGATTACAGACGCCCGCCACCACGCCCAGCTAATTTTTGTATTTTTAGTAGAGACGGTGTTTCACTGTATTGGCCAGATGCCCAGCTAATTTTTTGTTTTTGTGTTTTAGTAGAGACGGGGTTTCACCATGTTGGTGAGGCTGATCTTGAACTCCTGAC
The DNA here is from genome assembly GCF_001698545.2 of Rhinopithecus bieti. Classification (NCBI taxonomy): domain Eukaryota; kingdom Metazoa; phylum Chordata; class Mammalia; order Primates; family Cercopithecidae; genus Rhinopithecus; species Rhinopithecus bieti. The sequence continues at coordinate 2,824,771 of NW_016805188.1, read as the reverse complement.
CTTGTGATCCGCCTGCCTTGGCCTCCCAAAGTGCTGGGATTACAGGCATGAGCCACTGCGCCTGGTGTCCTGTTGGTTTTAAACTTGTAAATAACTTTCAGATTTATCTACTTCTCTCTGACTCCACCACCAAGTCTCCATCACCTCCCATGTGGATGATAACTTTCTATCTGGTCTCAGGGCAAATTTTTCACGATGTGAATCTGCTCTCTCTCCGTCACCTGTTTTAAAACTGTCAGGCTGGGTGTAGTGGCTCACACCTGTAATCCCAGCACTTTGGGAGGCCAAGGTGAGTGGGTCACCTGAGGTCAGGGGTTCGAGACCAGCCTGGCCAATATGATGAAACCCTGTCTCTACTAAAAATACAAAAATTAGCTGGGCATGGAGGCGGGCAACTTAATTCCAGCTACTCAGGAGGCTGAGGCAGGAAAACGGTTTGAACTCAGGAGGCAGAGGTTGCAGTGAGCCGAGATCTCGCCATTGCACTCCAGCGTGGGGGACAAGAATGAAACTCTGTCTCAAAATAATAAATAAATAAATAAATAAATAAATAAATAAATAAATAAAAACCTTCAATGGTTCCCTATAGTTGTTAGTTTGGACATACAACATGACATGGCCTCCCATGTCCTGCAAGGCCCTGCTCTTCAGTCTTAACCTCATCCCATTCTCCATTATTCTCCCCTCTGTGCGTCTTCTTCCAGTTCTCTGAATGTGTCAGCTCCTCCCTGCCACAGGGCCTCTGTGCATGACACCCGCTTGCTGGAACATTTCTTTCTCTCTTCCTCCTCTTTTGCCCAGTCAGCTCCTACTCATCCTTCAGTTCTTACCTCAAGGCTCCCTTTCTTAAGAAAACCTTTTTAAAGTGCTTCCAGTTTGTTGGGTTCCCGTTACAGCACCTTCCCCCACTTCTTCTATTATGTATGCTCATCAGAGTCTGTAATTAATACACTCATTTGTGTAACTACTTGATTAATTTCGGTCTTTCCCATCATATTATATATTCTATAAAAGCAGATAATGGGACTGATTTTGCTCAATCCTTGATGTATGACTCACTATTGTTCCCCTAGCATCTAGAACAGTGCCTGGCACATAGTAGATCCTCAATAAAAAAAATTTGTTTAATGAATGAATGATGTTTATATCCAACTCTTCCCTAAATCTCCTTTGATGTATCCTATCTGGCCCCAGTCACCCAAGGTTCATTTTTCATACATTTACACTTAGTTTAGCCATGTTAATACATGTATATCTTTTATCTTCTCTTTATTGTAAGGTAACTTCTATTTAATATAACCTTCTTGGCCATCTTTATTGATACTTTCTAATCTGAGTGTCTCAGATAGGAAATAGCAGGGACCTCGTGACTGTGAGGAAGGGAAGTACTTAGTAAATTACCCTTCCTCTCTCTCTTTTACTGAACTGCTGGGGAAATCCCTTTGATCGTTAAAACCAGAAACAGAGTCAGGCTGGAGGCCACAGACTGTCATGGTTTGCTTCAAAGCTTGAGCCCTAGATAATGAGGAAAAGAAAATGGAAATCTACAGCTCTTCATAATCCACTGAATTCCTTTGCCTGTGAGAATCATAGCACTAGGGTGCTCTCTCAGACCTTTGGATTGATCATCTCACGAATTTCATACTAAAGTAAATCATAATTGCAAATTGCTTTAAGCTATAATCTATGCCTAGACAGACTCTAAAATTAGTAGATGGTTAAATCAGGCCAAACAAACTATTGGCCTGAGGGAGAGATGGGGTGGGGAGGCTCTGTGATCTTCCCTGGGGCAGCTAGGAGTGTCCCAGAGAACCAGAAAGTTGGCATTGTGATATTAGGGACTATCCGAGATAAGGTATGTGGTGCCTTTGCACTTCATGCTTAGAATGTGCTGACAATTCTTCTAGAGAGCAAATAGGCACTTATGTTTTAGTTTGGGAAAGAAATAACCTGCATAGCTCTCCCTTTCTCCAAAGCATAGGCACGTTGGAATCTGCCTACTTGTTTATTAAGATATTCCAAAGGTCTGTCACACCTTTAGAAAAGGGGACATTTATTTTATCTTATTTCTATATATTTTTTAGACAAGGGTCTCACTATGTTGCCCAGGCTGGTCTTGAGCTCCTGAGCTCAAGTGATCCACCAGCCTCGGCCTCCCAAAGTGCTGGGATTACAGGCATGAGCCACTGCACCTGGCCAAGGGACATTTCTTTAAAAACGCAATCGTGAGTAGAAGATTCTATAACATGTACTCACTGTTGGCAAGGAGAGGGAGCTTTTTCTGAGTACCTTTTGTTGCAAAACCATTGAATTCCTGCCTGTTGAACCCTAACAAGTTTGTGACATGAGAAAAGACAAAAAATCGATTGAACCCACCAACTCTGCTGGGCTGCTGCTTCTAGTTACTTCAGTATTAGAGCTGGGAAATCACGATCCAGAATTCAAATATAAGCACATTCCCTGTTGTAACCTTCACTACACTTTTACTCTTCCTTTATGGACCTCATTACAATGTGTAATAATTTGTTATTGGTGTCTTTTTGTTTGTTAGTTTGTATTAAGAGAACTGAATTTTGTCTTTTCTACTAGACCTTAAATTTCATGGGAGCAGGAATCTCTATTTTGATGACTTCTGTGTCTGTTTGACCTAGAACCATCTTTGTACAAGGAGATGCTCAGTAAGCATTCACAAGTGTCAACCACTGAGTCCTCACTGCAGCCTGAAGGTAGTCATCATGATCATCTCCATTTTACAAATGAGGAAGCTGAGCACAGAGAGGTTAATAATTTGCTAGTCACTAGTGGAGCCAGGATTTGAACCTAATAGTTTGGATAGATAATCATTACACTCTTCTGCCACAAACAAACATTTGTTAAAAGAATGAAGGCTCCATGGGGGCACATTTGGAGTAGCCCTGGCTGTGTGGTGTATGAATCACTCAGGCAGACATATTTCAGTGAGCTGGGAGGTCCTGATTATGGTGTGTGCCAGAGCTAGCGGGTATTAGGTGGGGGACTGGGGAGGCTGTGGTAAGTGGAGCAGACAAGTCTTGTCAGAGGTACTTCAGAAGCCAAGGAGGTCTGGCCTAGTCTATTTCTTACTACTTCTTTTTGTCTGATCAGTCAGGCGTGGGAGAAACCTTGAATGTATTTTCAAGGTTCATGAAGCCAGATGTAAGAGCTTGTGTGCTTTCCAACTGTGTAAGTGGTTCTAACCCTCTCTGATACCATTGACAATCTAGAGTAGGTTCAGGGAGATTCACGCTGACTTGTGATATGCTCTCTTTCTTAAATATGATTTTATTTTTTTAACTAGGTCTTTAAAGTTTTTTGTTTTTTTTTTTAAACTAGGTCTTTACAATTATTCATGCTTATAGCTTTTGAAAAGAAACCAATCAGTACAGAAGGATACAAAGTGAAAGAAAAAAAAAAACCTATCCTCATTTATTTTTCCAGGTGTCTTTTTTGTACATATCAACCACCGTATAGTCTCACATTGTTTTCACATAAATGGGAACTTCTGAATTTTTTTCTTTTTAAAAAATTTGAGGGGACTGCTGAGTTATGGTAGCTTGAACACATAATCTTGTTGTATTCCAAAAACTCCAATAAAACTACCGAATGGAGGCTGGGCACAGTGGCTCATGGCTGTAATTCTGCCACTTTGGGAGGCTGAGGTGGGCGGATCACTTGAGCCCAGGAGTTCAAGACCAGCCTGGGCAACATGTCAAAACGCTGTTTCTACAAAAAATACAAAATTGATCAGGGCGTGGTGGCGCATGTCTGTATTCTCAGCTACTCAGAAGGCTGAGGCGGGAGGATTGCTTAAGCAGAAACACATAAAGATATGGACCCTGTGCCACCCAGAGCAGTCTACAGTGAAGGTCAAAATCAGTGAGCCCCATCCTCAAGCTTAAAGCTTCCAATCAGCATAGACAACCAGCTATGTAGGGACAGCATCTAACACAGGAAAGTCCAAAATAAACAGAAAAGCAATTTGTGCAGGTAGAAGAAACATGACATTAATATCCTCAGGGAAAATATTTCTTCATGCACAAGACTACACCCTAGAAAATCTGACCTGTGCTAGAATAAACATATAAAGCTTCAACAATTCAATAATAAATTCCCAGAAAGAAGGAGAGAACAGAGAACATGGGAGAGAGAACATTTTTCGGAACTAATGAGCATGGATTTTGAGATTAAAGGGTCCCAATGATTTTCAGTGCAGTGGATGAAAAAATACCTCCAGCATAATGTGAAATTTTATCACATTAGAAATAAGGAAGATTCGATAAGCTCACAGAAAGAAAATAACAACAACAACAACAACAACAACAAAAATAAACAGGTCACGCACAAGAGATCAGCAACTTCTCACCAGCAACACTGAAAGCCAGAAGACAATGGACAATGCTTTCAAACAGTGAAGGACATTGGTTTCCAACCTAGATTTCTATTGCAAGCCAAACTATGGATCAAGTGAGAAGGCAAAACAAAACAACACAAAACAAAAAGATAATTTCAAGCAGGCAACTCTAAAAAAAAAAATTTAGTCTTCTTAAGAAGCTCCTGGAGGATACATTTCATATAGATGAGTAAATAAGCCAAGAAAGAGGAAGGCATGGAATACAGAAAGCAGAAGATCCATCACTGTGGAGAAGGGAAAGGGAATCTCCTGGAGAGTGGTGAAGGGACATCCCAGGATGACGATTACACATTAATCGAAGAGGGCAGTCAGTACAGATTGGAACATCGTGACTCAGGAGGTTGCTTGAGTACTGTCATTGCCAAACCTTCTGCCATTGTACTTGTCTTTTTAAAAAACTGGTAAGAAGCACATAACATAAAATTTAATATCCCCCAAATTTTAAGTTGTACTGTTCAGTAGTGGTAAATATATTCACATTGTTGTGGAACAGATCTTTAGAACTTTTTTATCTTGCAAAACTGAAAGTCTATACCCATTGAACGATAACCTCCTAGTCCCCCTCCCTTTAGCATGGTAACCACAATTCTACTTTCTGTTTCTATGAATTTGACTACTTCAGATACCTCATATTAGTGCATCCAGACAGTATTTGCTTTTGGTGACGGACTTATTTCACTTAGCATAAAGTCCTCAAGGTTAATTCATTTTGCAGCATGTGACAGATTTTCTTCCATGTGAAGGCTGAATAATATTCCATTGTATGTACATACCATATTTTGATTATCTCTTTATTTACTGATAGACATTTAGGTTGCTTCCACCTCTTGGCTATTGTGAATACTCTTGCTATGAATATGGATATGCAAATGTCAATTTGAGATTCTGCTTTCAATTATTTCGAATCTATACTCTGAAGTGGGATTGCTGGATCATATGGTACTACTATTTTTAATTTTGTGAGAAACCACCATACTGTTTTGCTTAGTGGTTGCACCATTTATAATCCCAGCAACAGTGTACAAGGGTTCTAATTTCTCCACATTTTAGGCAACACTTTTTTTTTATAGTAGCCATTCTAATTGGTGTGAAGTGATATCACATTGTGGTTTTGATCTCCATTCCTCTGCTGATTAGTGATGTTGACCACCATGACTGTTGGCCACTTGTATATCATCTTTGGTAAATGTCTATTTGAGTTCTTTGGTCATTTTAAAAATTGAGTTATTTGATTTTTTTGATGTTGTAAGAGTTCTTTATACCTTCTAGATAGTAATCCCTTATCAGATATTTGCAAATATTTTCTTTCATTTTGTATGCTACCTTTCCATGATGCTGATTGTGTCCATCAATGCGCAAAGTTGTAAAGTTTGTTGTAGTCCCATTTGCCTATGTTTGCTTTGGTTGCCTGTGCTTTTGGTGTTACATTCAATAAATCATCACCAAATCCAGTGTCATGAAGCTTTTTTCCAAATTTTCTCTTTTTGTTGTTTATTTTCTTTCTTTTAATTTTGTGGGTTTTTAAATTTGTTTTCCATATCCTTTCTTCTAGGAGTTTTATTGTTTTGGGTCTTATTTTTAATCTTTAATCCATTTTAAGTTAATTTTTGTAGATAGCGTAAGATACAGATCCAACTTCATTCTTTTACAGGCAGATATCTTGTTTCCACAGCACTATTTGTTGAAGAGACTGACGTTTTCCATTGATTGGTCTTGCTACCCTTGTCAAAGATCATTTGACCATATATGTGAGAGTTTATTTCTGGGGTCTCTATTCTATTCCATTGGTCTGTGTATCTGTTTTTATGTCAGTACCATACCATTTTGATTATTGTTGATTTGTAATATGTTTTAAAATCAGGAGTCATGAGCCCTGCAAATTTGTTCTTTTTTTTTTTTTTTTTTTTTTTTTTCAAAATTGTTTTGCTATTTAGGGGTCTCTTGAGGTTTTATATGATTTTAGGATGTGTTTTCTAATTCTGCCAAAAATTCAATAGGAATTTTGATAGGATGCATTGAATCTGTGGATCACTTTGGGTAGTACAGACATACACTACTAGAAGATTAGTTTGATTGGAATGAGGTTACAGGCCAGGTGCAGTGGCTCATGTCTGTAATCCCAGCACTTTCAGGCTGAGGCCAGTGGATCGGATCACTTGAAGTCAGGAGTTCAAGACCAGCCTGGCAAACATGGTGAAGCCTCGTCTATACTAAAAATACATTAGCCAGCTCTGGTGGCACACACCTGTAATCCCAGCTGCTCAGGAGACTGAGGCAGGAGAATTGTCTGAACCTGGGAGGCGGAGGTTGCAGGGAGCTGAGATGGCGCCACTGCACTCCAGCCTGGGCAACAGAGTGAGACTCTGTCTCAAACAAACAAGCAAACAGACAGACAAACAAAAAACAAGAGAGTAAAAAGCAAACAAGTAGAAGAGAGGAGACCACTGGAAACTGATAAATTGATGGGACTGACTAGTGGAACACTGCACTGAAAGGCTATTTGCTGGTGTGGAAGAGTTAGTATAATAGGTGTAAAGACTCTCAAAATAAGCTTAAAAAACAGGGCAATTATTAAATTTAGGGAAAATAAAACAAGAATAAATATTTTCATAGCACACTACAATACTTGCTGTGATTAATATTTGCATGGGAATATAATGCAAATACTGAATATTTAATCAAAAAATATAACGTATTATAAAGTCATAAGAGAGAAAGTACAGTCCTAGGAGAGCTAGACCTTAATTTACCCATTGTAGGAAGTCAATAATGAATCAAAAGACAGCAGAATTCTCTGTTTAGAGCTGTGCTATTCAATATGAGTGTCACTAGCTTCAATAGCCATATGTGACTATTGAGCACTAGAAATGTGGCTGGTCCAAATTGAGATATGTTGTTCATGTGTACTACTCACTGGATTTTGAAGATTTAGTAAAGAAGAAAAAAAAAAACAACATAAAATATCTCATTAAGAATTTTTACCTGGGCCCAGTGGCTCATGCCTGTAATCCCAGCACTTTGAGAGGCTGAGGCAGAGGGATTGTTTAAGCCTAAGATTTCGAGACCATCCTGGACAATAAAGTGAGATCCTGTATCTACAAAAAGTAAAAAAAACTAGCAGGGCCTGGTGGCATGTGCCTGTAGTCTCAGCCGCGTAGGAGGCTGAGGCTGGAGGATTGCTTGAGCCCAGGAGGCTGCAGTGAGCCATGTTCATGCCACTGCACTCTAGCCTGGGCAGCAGAGTGAAGCCTTGTCTCAAAAAAAAAAAAAGTATTGTTTACATGTTGCAATGATGTATTTTGAATGTATTACATTGAATAAAAGATATTATTAAAGTTCACTTTACCTGTTTCCTTTTTCTTTTTTTTTCTTTTCTTTTTTCTTTCTTTTTTCTTTTTTTTTTTTTTTTT